>NC_135390.1:17849202-18224202 GCF_051989625.1 Stigmatopora argus | reverse complement strand
GTTGCTGGTGAGGCGTTCACGGTCCCTTTTTTTATCTTTGTGCCTTGTAATGGCTTTTTACAAAGGGAAAGCCACCAGCTGACTATGACCGTTTCATTACGCAGTGTAAGCCTTGTGAGGTGTGGCTGATTGTGAGCTTTTCACGTTTTGTCAGGGATAAAATGGGCACATTATTCCAAAGTGTCATTTTTGCATTCCACATGTTAGATGAATAAAGGCCCTGTGATCCTTGGTTATCCTTGTAATCGATCGATCAAGGCGTGGTTTTGTGAGGGGATCAATTTTTAAGGTCCCCCACGAAAAGCCGCATAGGTGTGCTTTCCGCCTCATATAATAATAGCCATATTACAACCCTTGCCCCGGTGATAAAATTCCTCATCATGCACCTTAAAAGCCGGGAGGAGAAAGGCGTGTCTGGCTCAATTAGAATTCCATTTGATTCCAATTTGACTATCCAAAAAAGGATATAAAAATGCATTATCTTGAGTAAATTGTTTTTATAAAATGACAAAAAAATGGGATTTTCTTCCATTTCTTGGTTTAGTGGTTCCCAATTAGCACCTTCATTCTGGTTTATTTCTGCCTGTATTGCTTTGAACACAGAACATTGAACTGTGAGCATAAATTCATTATTCATTTCTTACTCATGTCTACATTTCTGTCATAACTTTAAAACTGACTATCTATACTAGTGAATGACCCCAGTCTGGTATGTATATTGCTGTTGCTTTATAGACAATATTCATCGACATAACATTATTTGCAGCTTTTCCTCTTTTTTAAATGTAAATAAATAACAATAAATTAGAAAATTAAGCTAAATATTTCACATTTTTAATTGAAAAAAAATGTAGCTTCAATATTTTTCTATGAATATTGGTATTTATATATTTAAAAAATATATATTGAAAATAGATCAAATTAACGAGGCAGAGGCCTATAAAAACCTAAATATTTGGACAATTTAGATTTGGATTTCTCAACTATCAAAGTAGTAGTTGATTCATTTTCTAATACATTAGTTACCGATGTTAATCGTTGGAACTGTGGTTATTTTATTTGACAGACATTATAGCCCCCTGAAGGAAACCAAGGACTGCGACCAAAATGACTTTGACACCCCTGGTTTAGGGCATTGTTGTCTCTTTTTTTCAGCATTCAAGATGTTGCTATGGAGGGCAGCTGTTTGCTTCTATGTGTGTGTGTGTGCGTGTGTGTGTGTGCGCCTTCCTTTGAATGTACACGTGTGTGTGTGTCGGAACAGGACTAACAAGACGGAATTGTGGACAAATGAGTCCACATCTCCCACGCTCGCCAAACTCACAAGAGGTTGCACATAACAAAGGGTTTATGATGACAATGTTATGGAAATGGCCACATTCCGTCACATGACTGTCTCATTGTTGCTAACTTTTGCCGATTCATTGGGTTGCAAAATCGACTAGTTTATTACCAACAATCCCAATGTTTTACTGTTCTATTACAGGGTTGGCAGTCAAACTCATTGTGGTTCCTTTTTTCAAATCTTGACTTCAACGAATTAATGGAGATATTGCTGCTGCCACATTGCCTTGTAACGCATCATAATGCTTAAACAACTAACTTGCCAAATAATTTTATTTGTGCAGGTTATGTTCATATTATTGAATTTTTAGGATGTAAATTTACCCCGCTCATGTAACTTAAAATCTTTTTTGTTTAATATAATTACATGGGGAAAAAATACTAAATTTGCACAGAAATACTAGCAGTTTAAGTTACCATTAAAATGTCAGGGTGGTCATAAAATTGAGGCTAAAACAGAATAAGGCTTCTTGAAATAGCGTCAGTTATCTTGGCAGTCAAACGTGCTAACTACTGAGCTACTGAAGTTCTATCCGTGTAGAAGTTTGGGGAAACTTTACACCCTTCGAACATCAAAGTATTTTGCTATCTGAAGCTAGCTTGGTCTATTAGCTCAGGGGTCAGCAAGCTTGACTGCCACAGTGAAAGCAGCAGTTGCATATCTTTTTTCTTACGTTTTTTGTTGTTGTTAACTAACAGTTAAATGTCGTTGTTATTAGCAGGTTTTTGTGGAATTAACATTTTATAGCTTTCCCACTTATTCACATTGCAATTCTGGCATTCTCAGCATCAGGGAAATTGAGTTAGTGTCATTTTAACACCTCTTTGCGAAGCTATACAAGCTTATTAGTGGATATTTTTAACTGTAACATGCTAATTGGAGAAGGAAAAACTAAAACGGCAGTTTTATCCTCAAACGAACCAATGCAAAGTTCTCGTTTTACTACTGACAGGCTGTCTGGCCAGGTGGTGGTGGCTCTTTTGTCTGTTACACACCCTGTCTTATTGAAACAGGTATGGTAGTGGCGGGGTTACAAATTCTCCGCCTTGTCATCAACAGACAAAAAAATAAGAACCACGCATGGCAAGAATCAGGCCTGATGACATACCTGCCGTAGCTGGAATACACCTAATAAATAGTTTGCATACACACACACAGTGGAGGGCGGCTCCATACTTTTCATTTCTTATCAGCATGCTTCGCTAATCAGTGAAAGCTTGAGATTATTGGACGTGCTTGCTAAAAAATGGAATTTAAACATAGTGAAGAGATTTTGATGTGTGTTCTTCACAATTGGAGGACTAAACATTATATTTTAGCCACATACTGAACTTAAGAAAGCAGTTTTTTGCGACATTTATTGGTCTTTTCATGGATTCATTGTCTTTTTGGGGGCAAATTTGGGGATTAAGAAACTAACAATTCAGGCAGTTTTCCAAAAGAATGGCTAGAGCAAATATTTATATACATATATTATATATTTTCCTGGCTTCAATTTTTAATATTTTTATAAGAAATAGCCTTGAGTGACTTTCTCAACTTCATGCCACTCTGGTATGCATATGAACAAAACAAGACAATCATTCTTATTACTGAGTTTGATCTTCATCATTGACGCTAGCTAAGCAGTTAGCTTCAAACAAGCTAACATCACTATAAATGAGCAACCGTTAGTTGCAACCATATTACTATCATTATTTCAAATATTGTTAAATGGCAAAAGAAACCATCAAAATCAAAATTACTATTGGTTTCTTCGCTAAACAAATCAGGCCAATGGGAATTCATGACCTAATATTGAGGGCTGAGCAGGAAAAAATGTAAAAAAAAAAATGGATGCCCTATTTTTTTAAGAATACTCCAATCTGAAATAAAATGACAGGTTTAAGCAAACATTTATCTGTAAGGTCTACTAGCTTAATGCTTACACGTAATGTAGAACGCACGAGATAGGCTAATAAAACTAGCGCTTAAATGATACTTGAATCATAATTTAAAGGGTTGAGCGGCCAGCGGTTTAAACTGTCTCAATCGCCGTGGCCTCATTGAGAAGTTTTCGAGTGACTGCCTCTCACGGAACGACTTCCACGTCAGAACACATCTCGAATCCTCCTGCCGACCCTCCGCCCTCGTTTCACGCTGGTCACCTCGCCATTTCGCCTCATCTTTCACAGAATTACGCTCTAGAAAGCTTTATTGTCGGCACTTTTGTACTCTCGAAAGACGATAGTAGACGGTGGTCTAATTTTAGTTGCTTTGCCAACCTTGCTTCTCTACTACCCGTCCTATCCCACTTTCCTTTCCCCTTCTGACTAGCCCGGCGCCGTCCCTCCCCCTCCCCCTCCGCTGAGCTGTCAAGTCAGTTCACTCACCCTTTCCTCCATCGCTGTCTTCTCCTTGATTTGTTCTGTCTTCCAATTAGAGCATTACTGGTACACGTTCATATTGTATGTGCCCTGAATGCTAATACTGCTCTTTGGTTCGCTGTACATTTCAAATGCATTTTTTTTTTTTGGTCCTCCCAAATGGCAAAATGCATTTTTATGCCAACGCAAACAAACAAATGGATTAATCTGATTAGTAGTAGCGTGTCGTGTTTTTGGTGTGTGGGACTCAAGTGGCGGTTTAACAAACTCGGTTTACCTTTTAATAGTATTACGGTTACCGTATTTTTTGAACTATAATTTACACCAGGCAAAAAAAATACACAATGAAGGGGAATGAAATATATATGTCACAGTTTTGGAGCGAAATTTGTTTGATGGAATCCCTCAAAAAGTACAGAAATGTCATCTTGAAAGGCATTTAAAAATAGGGATAACAATAGGCCAAATTTTATTAGGATTGTTATTGTTATTATTATTACTATTATTACTACCACTATCATAAATTATTTTAATTTAAAAAAAAGTTCATTACAAGTTGTTATTATTATCAGATATTATTTCATTATGTTATTTTTTTAAAGTTCATTACAATTTATTATTATCATATTATTATTTTTTTTAAAGTTCATTACAATTTATTATTATTATCATATATTATTTTATTATATTATTTTTTAAAGTTCATTGCAATTTATATTATTATTTTCATATTATATTAATTTTTAAAAAGTTAATTACATTTTTTTTGGGGTAAGCCCTTTAAGTTGTTTTTATAAATTACCAGTGATTTTATGGGTCCACTCACCAATGTTTAAACCTTCAACACAGGAGTAAAAAAAATTGGGTAATGATATAATAATTCGTACTGGAGTACAAGTCGCAAACGATAAAAATACTGCAACTTATGGTCCGGAATGTGAAAGTGGTACTTTTGCAATACTAGAAACCATCGACACACAGTTGGAATGCAATTTTCCAAAGAAGACAAGTTATGCCAAATGCATCAATTTTGTAATATGTATCTTTTTTTGGGTTTGACTTTTGCTTCTCCTCGTCACAGTGCCAAACAGCATCATGTCCAGGGGCGGCGTGAATGAAGCCACCCGCTTCCTCAAGTCGGGGGTGGCTCCGAGTACCCCCGCCCCCAATGCCTCCAAGTTGTCCGCCGCCGGTCAGGCTGACTGGGCGGCCAAGCGCCTGGTGTGGGTGCCCTCGGAGAAGCATGGCTTCGAGGTGAGTGACCGTTGGAAAACCAACTTACCTTCATCTGTCATTGTACAGTAATCCCTCGAATATCGCGGCTTCACTACATCAATTTTTTTTCGGGGAAATTTTTTTTTTAATTACATATTTTTATTTTTTCATAAAAGAATTGAAAATCCACGCTAAAACTCGCAAGCCACAGCCACTCACCTGTCCTCCGCTTGCGACCAGAACTCAGAAAAAGATTTTAATTTATTTATTTTAAATAGGGGTTTTTTCGTTTATCAAGGCCATGTCTTGTCTACATTAACCGCGATAATTGAGGGATTACTGTATCTAAAAAGGATTGTCTTAATGTATTCCCTACCTGATTTTGGAAAGTACACGTCGATAAATATCGTATTTTTCGCTTCGGAGTATAGGTCGCACCTGTCAAAAGAATCATGAAGAATTACAAAAAAACCTAAATTCCACCTTTTTTCCAGAATAAATAACAACGGGCTTCACGTATCATAATTTAATTTTTGAATCCTGGGACTTAAATTCAAGTATGACTAAATCATTTTTTCTGGCTAATAAACTGCTTGTTTTCTTGTAAAAAATCCCATCGTGCAATATTCAACGATTTTCACATTTCTCTCAACGTAGGACACGAAAAGCACCGGTGAAAAGCCGACCAATCAAATACAGTGAACATTTCCAAAAACATGCTACCCATTCATTCATTCCTCGTCAACTCGGGGATTTAGCAACACAATGCTACATTCCACTAGCAGAAAGCCCAATAAATGTAATCGCTAAGCAATTAACTGCTCTATCCCCGAGTCGTACAATTGATAAGATTGCTTTTCTTTTTGACTACCACCCGGATCTCATACTCAATTCTTACTCCTGAGCATGCATCTTTAGGGCAGGGCGTGTCAAACAAGTAAGCAGGGTGTGTAAACGCGTCCCGCGCCTGCATTTCTACGACAAATCCACGTAGCTTCGGGACCGATCCGTTTTTCGCCGTAATATCAATTAGTTCCAATTAGCTCACTCCGCTCGGAGCGATTGACGCTTATCGCGGGACGCCACGTGAATTTGACGTCCTTCCGTCTTTTCGGAAAAAGCCACAGAACAATGGCGTCCCTTCACAAAAAGATGTCGACTTCATTTTACAGTCAATCAAACAGGCGTGCATATTTTTTGCTAGACTTTTTCATACGCTCAGCTATGTGCTTCCGAGCCGGGAATGATGTATGACGCCGTGTGACATGACAGTGGTGGTTCTTGTGTGTGTTTTCTGTCACCATGAGAATTTACAGAATGTTGGATTTGATGTACCATGTAGTCATCGGTCTTACAAATGGCAGGAATATGTTCATGTGTGAGAATACTTTGTTGTAAATTGCCCAAGATGGTTGCCTCAAAGGGCTCCACCCAGAAAATTTCCTGACATGACAGGGTGTTGTATGAAAACATTTGACTTATGTTGTTAGGAAAAGTGCAAGCAAGATTGATAGGGTCATACTGAAATTTAAAAAGGTGTGAGAATTGTTATTACTACTGTAACGTCACGTAGCATAGTTGTGATGCGTGAAAGCATTTTTAGCATTCCAGTAAATGGAATTTCAAAAGTGCTGTGTAGTGTCAGAAGGATTGTTCTGGTTTGGACAAATACTTTGCTCGTATTACAGCATTTAAAATATATTAATTTTTTTAAAATCTTTTTTTAATTATTTTTTTAAAAAACAATTTCAACAATTGATCAATGTAAATTAAAGCCGCAACTTCCAAGATTTAGCCGCTCAACACGGGCGGCCATTTTATTCATGTCAGTGCTATTTTTCGTGTGTGGTCGATTGGTCGCCGGTCTTTTGGTCGCCGTCTTTTGGCCGCCGGTCTTTTGGTCGCCCCGACCGCGACAACGGGCGACCAAAAGACCGGCGACAAAACAAGGTAAAACAACATGGTCGTCGGTTTGCCTGCCTTTCCTGGTAGCGTAATTATGCGTAATTCCCGATTTGCTTTATTAAATAATTTCAGCAACCCTATTTTTACATAAAGGTCATGATACTCATGTAACTACGAAACAATATATATATTTTTGAAACAATCATTGTTAAGTAAAATGTCAAGAGAAAAATGTAATATAATGGTACAGGGCTTTTTTTTTGTTACAAGAAGTCATGTTACAATGGAATAAAAGTGGCGTATTATTAAATTCTTGTTTTGATTTTTCAAATTTATGGTATATAAAGAAACAATCTTTGCAGGATGCTAATGCTAATTTAGCATCGTGCCAGAGTGATAATCTCTGGAATATGACTGTCTGGTTTATTACTGTGCCTTTTCTTAATACAGTCCAGGACTCCAAAAAAAATTAAATTCACTTGAATTCAAGTCCAAAAATCCCTAATTATGGCAAGAATATATGGAAACAATAGATTGCTTTAAAATGTAATAAAAAGAGGCAACGGCCCAAAAAACAATGTAATAGGAAACTGTCAATTTTAAAAAGAAAAGCACACATTTTATTATAGTAAATTCATCATAGTAGTTTTTGTTTGTTTAGTCGGTATGTAACACAGATCGTAAATTCCAACGGGTTTACACACATCTTAAATTTGACAACTTCAACTAATAATAGCGTATAAAAGCACGCATAAATTTTTTTCATGTCGTTAAATAACGTTACTTTCCCTTCCTTGAGTGTCAAGTATCGAGAATACTTTCAGCCTTAGCGTTAGCTGAGTCATTCAGTCCGAAAACACTTGCGTCACCATGGCAACATACCAATTACATACACAACACAGCACAGCCAATCAAAATGGGTTTTCCTGCGTGCAGTGAAAAAATACTCGTTCTGAAAAAAACTGAAATTGCATGTTATTTTTTATGACCTCTTTGTGGAATGTTATTTTTTAAGACCTCTTTGTGCCATTGACT
Source organism: Stigmatopora argus (assembly GCF_051989625.1). Taxonomy (NCBI): domain Eukaryota; kingdom Metazoa; phylum Chordata; class Actinopteri; order Syngnathiformes; family Syngnathidae; genus Stigmatopora; species Stigmatopora argus. The sequence goes on along the minus strand of NC_135390.1, from coordinate 18,216,336 downwards.
GTAATAGACGTCCAATCATTTTAAATCGAAACGAATGGGTTTTTTACTAGTAGACGTCCAATCCATGTCTTTTGGGGTCTTTTTTTTTTTAGGCGGCCAGCATCAAGGAGGAGCGTGGCGACGCCGTGGAGGTGGAGCTTAGCGACAGCCAGAGACTGATGACGCTGTCCAGGGAGGAAGTGCAACGGATGAACCCGCCGCGCTTCAGCAAAGTGGAGGACATGGCCGACCTCACCTGCCTCAACGAAGCGTCCGTGCTGCACAACCTGAGGGAAAGATATTACTCAGGCTTAATTTACGTGAGTGCTCGCTCCCAACGTCCAAGAAAATCAAAAGTCATGTCAACACTAGCATGTCAAAGAATATTCGCATTTACAGTTTGGGCTCGGGTGTCCAATTTTCATCCGAATCGACCGTCAAGTACCATAAAGTCAACGAGTTGGGATGTCGTCGTGCATTAACGGAATGAATGACGAGAGCTAAAAAGATTTCGATCAATTTCGGGATGCGGCCGCAGTCTTGAGTGATTGATTGAGGGCTTTAATGAAAGATGCTAGCCCCATGTGGGTGCTAAATTCTAACCTAAGTGGTCAGTCGGTGAATGAGGCGGAACTGACTTTGGTGGTGTCATACCTGTCAACCTCTGCCGATAACTGCCCTTATAAATGATTATGATTCCCCTTACAAACCCCCCAAAAACCTTACAAACACCGTACGAGTCGTGTTTTTTAGCAATATTAATAAACAGATTTACCAATCATTGGATGTTTTGCCTATCAATTTCATGGGAATGGATTTTAGGTGACTTTTTTAAAGTATACTTTCTGCAATGTCTACATTAGAGGGAAAAGAGCTACGTTGCCCACTCATTGTGACTATTTGCTCAATTTCCAGACATATTCCGGCCTCTTCTGTGTGGTGGTCAACCCCTACAAGAACCTCCCCATCTACACCGAGACCATTGTGGAAATGTACCGAGGCAAAAAGCGGCACGAGATGCCGCCGCACATATACGCCATATCTGAAGCGGCCTATCGCAGCATGCTGCAAGGTACTTTGCGTGGCTATCTTTGACATCCTAGCGAGACCCGCGAATCCGCTATCAGTTCGGCTCCAATGGAATGCCATGCCCGATCTTCACGCGTGATCTTTGGTCGCGTGTCCGCCCCGTGCGCGCCATTCCGAGGAGTGGTATTTGGCTTATCAAAAGTGAATGGAACTTCGTTGAGATCGTATTTTTCTTCAAAAGGCCAAGGAGTGGCTTTGCTAACTCCTTACTATGCCGCTATGACGTCATACTGATTATTAGTAACAGATTTTCAGGTGGCAAAAGTACTTACAGCTTCAGGAATGGATACTTATGTAAAAAAAATAAAGACTTGAAAATGTTTGCGATGATACATATATTGCTAACTTTAAGGTTTAAGTTCTAGCCGTCATCTCCGAGGCTAAACACGCTAACAAACCCCACTTTAGCAGCAATAGTATGGAAGTTGGAACAAAAAAAGCTGTTAAATTCTTCCTGTCAAAGTTTGCCGTCAAACTAGATTTAAATCACATTTAAACACAGCTTTTTCTTAAGTTCGCTTAGCTTAATGTTATCAGACAAGGCTAAACAAAGAAAACGCTAACAAGTGAAGTAAGATTATTACACTTTGCGTATTTAAATAACTACTACATAGTTTTGCTTTTAATCCGCTTATCTTAATTTAATCGGACGATGCTAATCAATGAACAGGCTGACTGTTCGTACAAAGATTGTTTCAGCAACCAAAATTTTAAGAAAAATTACAGAACGCAGGCAAATATTTTCAAAACAAAAATGACTTCACAAATTTTTGAATCTCTTGTAGTTGTTAAAGTTTATTTCTATGTAACTGTATTATGTACCCTTATTAGGAAATTCTTTATCATGGACAAATGGTTTTGTCTCAATAAATATGTAATAGCTTTCTGTTGCTTTAAAGCAAAGCGGCGGCCCGGGGGCCAAATCTGGCCCGCCACATCATTTTGTGTGGCCCGGGAAAGTAAATCATGAGTGTCGACTTTCTGTTTTAGGATCAAATTAAAATGATAGATATAGCTGTATATTATATTTCCTTATTTTCCCCCTTTTAAATAAATAATTGTAATTTTTTAATCCATTTTCTGTGTTTTTAGTTCAAAATTCCTTTTGTAAAATGTAAAAAAATATATATATAAAAAAACTCAAATAAACATTGTATTAGATCCATAAAAACGGAATATTCAGGGATTTTAATCCAGTTCTTTTAATCCATTTATAAAAAAAATCTAAATATATCTAAAATGGTCCTGCCCACGTGAAATCAAGTTGACGTTAAAGCGGCCCGCGAACCAACCCAAGTCTGGCACCCTTGCTCTAAATTAAAATTAGACTTCTATTTTTATTATTTAATTACACTTGATGATACAATTTGTTAAGGTGTTTTGGTCGTGGGAGATGAATTAACACCATCTTTATCCATTGCTAGTTGATTTCAGTTATGATTTGTGACAGTTGGAACAAAACTAGTAAAACAGCTCAATGATATAAAAACAGTACCGATTGAAAATATGGGAAGCGAGCGGTTTATTGAGCAATATCTCAGCCGCAGGGTGTCCTCCTTCGATAACAAGACAGGGCAGATTGAATTGTGTTAGCCACCACCCTAAAGGATGGCTGTAGGCATGTTGCTGGGGTGACAGAACCAGTAAGACCAGTATGAATTATTCGCCGCTTGAACACATGTGAAAGCAGTTACGAGTAGCCCGGCTCCAAAAAAATGTCCGGTCGAGGTTTGCCAGGAGGAGAAAAAGTTTTGTGGGTGTAATTAGGCGTGCAAAGGGTAGAACGTAACGAAGGAAGTCAACGTCAACTTGAATCGCTTGGCACTGTTGTAACACGCAATTTGTCTGTAAATCAACATGCAAATAGGTGATGTAAGTATTTTAACAGTTTATTTTTTCCTGTCTTTATGCAGATCGAGAAGATCAGTCAATCCTGTGCACGTGAGTAGGCCGTTGTTGCTGTATTTGTTTTGCATTTATTTCAAATATTGGTGTCAATCATGGTTTTAAGTAATTCAGATTTAAAAAAAAAAAAATTAAGTTCTAGTTTTTCCAAAGCTTTATAGAGATCAGGCAAAAAAAATTAAAAGTTGCATTACACACAAGAAGAATATCACAAAAAATCTTGTATTTTCAGAATAATTCCGTTTTAGTGCAACTTTACACATTTTCTACTTTTTACTAAAGCAAAAAAAAAAAAAAAAAAAATATATATATATATATATATATATATATATATATATATATATATATATATATATATATATATATATATATATATAAATATAAAATAGAGGTGACTCTACTTCGCAGTTTTTCGTTTATCACGGCCATTTCTGGTCTACATTAACCGCGATAAACTTCGACTGTGGCTACTTTGCATGTAGTCAATAATAAAATCCCTTTCAAAGATGGGAAATAATTTTTTTTAGCTGTCTTTTGGTTTTCTGCTGGGTTATTACAGATTTATATGACCCACATAAAACAACACGTTTCCACATTCACTAGAATACAAAATAGATTTTTTTTAAACACCTGCTAGCTTAATGCTAATGCTATTAAATACAATGGTGATCGGTACTGTGTAAAAACTACCAGTCACATTAAATAAAGGCAAGGCAAAACATTGATTTACAAATTTGTGAAGTGAATTTAGATCAGACAAAATGGAACAAAAATCATAAGAAATGCAAAACATCGCTCAAAATCCTCAACATAGTTTTAATTATTTAATGTTTTAAATGTTTCCACAACAATCTGTAATGTAACCTTGAATTTCTCATATATTAAATGCTTGGGAGGCCCTCAAATTCAATCACGGCAGCCAATATCGTCATGTCATAAAATGTGCGAATCGGTTGCACAAATGCCATCAAATAGAAGAGCATTTGATTTTCTTGTATAATGTATCACTATACATCACTCGCATTGATTCTTCACTCAATGGCGCTGATGAATTTCCTCTTTGAGTGATGCAAGGTGATTTTTCAGGGGCGAGTCTGGTGCCGGCAAAACCGAAAACACCAAAAAAGTCATTCAATATCTGGCTCACGTGGCTTCTTCTCACAAGGGCGCGACCCCGGGCCGGACCAAAGAAGCATTGCAGGTACCGTCTCATTTTCTTTTTCCCCTCTAAATTCTTCAATACTGCCGACTGGCGCTAAATTGTGCGATCGTGCCGACGACAGTATTTCTCTTTTTTTCTCACTCCTTGAAATACGAGCACCCGGAATTCACTCTTCGGCTTTTATCTCCGCTACTATTTCTCGATTCCAAAGTGACACTATCTCTCGCTTTTCTCCGCCTCTTTATTCCTTCTCCATTTTTTTTAACCGCTTGCTCAGATGGATGGCAATCGCTCTTTAACCAGAGGCACCACTTTGGTCAACAAGGTGAGTTGCCTCTTCCGCTATTCTACGTTCCTTTCGTTTCAGCCTTCGTCTAACGTTCTATCGACCGTGACTCTGAACAGTTAACCGTGACTCTGAACAATTAACCGTGACTCATGCCTGCCCGTGTTTGCATGTTAACAGCTTTCATTTTTTTTTCATATAATTTCTCTTGTCTTTTTGTCCCATTTGTTGATCCCATCTGTGTTCACCTGACAACTCAATCACTCCAATTTTCTGCACAATTCCTCAGATTATGCAATATGTGAGTATGCACTAACTTTGGGGGATTTATTTGGGAGGATGAAGGATGACACTATCGAAGAAATGTTTAAATGTTCAACGGTATGCAAAATTTGTATTTCGGTTCAAGTTTTTGAAGGCCTTGATTCAGTTAACTTTCAATAACAAAAAAATATAGAAAGATAAATAGTTCAAATGCATGTATTTTTCTAAATGTAAACTTGTGTAAATAAATAAAAGACCGTTAGGTGATATTTTTTTATAGAAATCACACCCCGAGTCCATTAAACTAAGACATAAACAAACTTAACAATTAAACAATCTTAAACTTATGCATAAATAGGCAACCAGCAATAACCTGAAAATGACAAAAAATTAATAATCAAAGTTTAGAGTTGTCATCCCATGTGTGGAAATTTGCCAGACGGTTAAAACTAATAATAATACTTTTATTTTATACTTTATTAATCAAACAAAACCAAGACTTAACGCAAGTGAATCAAACCGAAAATGCAAATCAATACATCTATGTGAATTGTTACACTCTCACTATGCATGAATGTATACATCTATCTACCTTAAGGTAAGTATGTATGAGTGTTGTACTTGATATCTATTTTTAGACTATCTACCGGTAAGGTTATGTTTACTAAAGTTGAGACATTTACGAATACAAATAGTGAGAACAAAGCGTGTACAAGTTTAACAAAATCAGCCCTTAACTGGAAAATATTTTCAAAACTGCCAGGTCTTATTTCAAGGCTTTTTCATGAACAACAAAGACTGGCTCATTAGTTCGTAATCCCCTCACGTCAATAAGCGAAATGCAGCGCAGCCATTCAATTTCCGCACGGTCTAAAAATGGCTTTTTGCTGCGACAACAGTGTGGCTGACGGCACTTGATAATCTGTCATCGCGCCGTCCGTCGATGACTAGCGCTGTAAAACAGCCGCAGTCGTGCATTGCAGCAGGCGAGAAGCTGCCCTCCTTAACCCCGTGACGGTGATTCCAAAGTCAAGATATCCAGCCGTTCCCTCGTAAAAGTCCGTCCATTGTTCTGACCAGCGTTGAGAACCATTGTTGTGTGTCTGTCAGTGTGTGTCGTGGCTATTTTTGGCCATCCTTTTGTGTCGCCGCGACCGAAAGATGACTCGCGAATATTTTTGAATCTTCAAATACATTGTTTTCACCCCCCGAAAAAGTCTCAACTGTTGTATTGTGTGTAAAGTTATCTGATTTTGCTGTGATTGATTCCACAGGGGGAGCTGGAGAAACAATTGTTGCAAGCCAACCCCATACTGGAGGCCTTTGGCAATGCAAAAACCACTAAAAATGATAATTCCTCACGATTTGTAAGAGGTTTTTTCTTTGGTTTTATTTGACTTTTGAAGTTGACTTTGTCTAAAACCCTCTTTTCTATGCCGAATTAGGGTAAATTCATCCGCATTAATTTTGATGTTACGGGCTACATCGTTGGTGCCAATATCGAAACCTGTATCCTTTTCGTCTGAAAAGTCAAGGTTGCCGCTAAAGTGGGAGTGATTTTGGCTGTTCTCCCATATTGAAAGAGGATATTGTCATCTCTCCTTCCTTCCTTCCTTTTTCCCTTCTTCCTCCATATCAGTGTGTGAACATCCTTGACTTGTAAACTTTAGACCTCCTGGAAAAGTCGCGGGCCACCCGACAGGCCAAAGATGAGCGGACGTTCCACATTTTCTACCAAATGTTGCATGGAGCTCCTGGCGCAACTAAATGTGAGTCCAAAATATGAACTTGGATAAAACACAAGAGCATCATTCCAAAATTGGATGACATTTTAGCTGAAGATTTCATGAAAAACACTCACTTTTCTGCTACATTCTGAAATAACGGGTCATATACAAAGCATAGTCATAGAAGTTCTAGCTTTTACTGCTACCCATGTATGTACAAGTGAAGAAAAATTACTAAATAATATTTTGTATCGAGGCAGTAAGATTGTTGCGGTACTTGGATTATACTTGTTTAATGACAGTAAAAGCATTCAATTCAATTCAAAAATGTATTAATGTTAGCTTTTTCTCAGGAGTAGCTTTTTAAGATAGCTGCTACTGCTGACCAAGAGGTTGAAACTAATTTATGTAAATACGTTTGGGAAAATAATACTTGACATAGTTCAGGTAACCATGTTGCAAAGCTGTTTTATTGTTAGCTTTTCTTGCTAATAGAAGCTAACTCTTTACTAGCTGCCACTGCTGAGCATGAGGGTTTTTATGTAAATAAGAGGGGAACTTTTTTTTAAATTTGGCATCATTACCATAGCTGTTGCAGGTCACACACAGGGTAGCAAAATTGTACTAATTTTAGCTAATCCTCAGGATTAAAAACTAGCTGTTTACGAGCTGTTAATGCTGACCTCAGAAACTTCACTTTTTCGTATTTTGTCTGGCTTTTTTCAAGTTTAATGGCTGGTAAATAACTTCCTCTAATTCTGGAATGACCCATAAAAAGAAAATCAGTGTTATTTAGTCATGAGACATGTGTTAAAATTTTAGCCATAAATGTGGGTCAGTGCTTCTGATTCAACACTAATTCGATTTTTCTGATGTGTTCACAGCTGACCTGCTCTTAGGAACTGCCGACGAGTACCGTTTTCTTAGCGGAGGTTCCATAAGCGTTCCCGGTCAGAGTGATTCAGAGAACTTCACCCAGACTATGGACTCCATGGCCATCATGGGTTTCACCCCAGAGGAGTGCACGTGTAAGTGGCGCCGAACGCCAATGGTTTGTTTGCATACTGGCAAAGAGCATCCCTGAATTATTGGTTTCCATCTACACAGCCATGCTGAAGGTGATATCGGCCGTGCTCCAGTTCGGCAACATTTCTTTCACCAAGGAGAAGAACCACGATCAAGCGTCCATGCCCGACAACACGGCAGCTCAGAAGCTATGCCACCTGCTGGGCATCAACGTGCTGGAGTTCACGCGAGCCATCCTCACGCCAAGGATCAAAGTGGGCAGGGAGTACGTGCAGAAGGCCCAAACTAAAGAACAGGTAAAAAAACATCATAATAATACAATTCTGTGGATCTTTTTGTCTTTCTGCTGTCAATCTGCACTGGCAGTGAGTTGATGAAAATGTCAACATTGCTCAGCCCACATTTTCAGTATATTTAGCGGGGTTCTTCTGATGGGCATTTTGTAGCTCATTCATATTGTATTTACAGAATTAAATGCTTAAATTTTTTCGACAAGGGCGCTACAAAACCTTGAGTTGCTTGATCAAGTGCATTTTGCTCAATTTCCTATCCACAATCCGTCAAACCGCTGCCTTTAATGGCAGACAATGAGTCAATAAGGAACCTTAAAATGCCCTAAAACAACAGTAAGTCACCTGGAAATGCCACTTCTTTAGGCTGATTTTGCCGTGGAAGCCCTGGCCAAAGCCACATACGAGCGACTATTCAGATGGCTGGTGTACAGAATCAACAGAGCTTTGGACCGTAGGCAGAGACAGGGAGCCTCCTTCATCGGCATCCTGGATATTGCTGGTTTTGAGATCTTCCTGGTGAGTTGGTATCATGTTTTTTTTTTTCCTTTCTCGAAAAATGTTTTCTCACGTATGCCTCCGCATCACCTCCGCAGCTAAACTCCTTCGAGCAGCTGTGCATCAACTACACCAATGAGAAACTGCAGCAGCTCTTCAACCACACCATGTTCATCCTGGAGCAGGAAGAGTACCAACGCGAGGGCATCGAGTGGAACTTCATCGACTTTGGACTCGACCTGCAGCCGTGTATTGATCTCATTGAAAGGCCGGTATGTAGATGTTAGGGAACGCTTCTTCAAACTATGGCCTGTAAATTCATTCGTTTTGGTTGATTTTATTTAGTTATTTTTTTTATTTTTTTTACTTTTTCGCCCTCCCTGAAGTTTTTCTGCCAGATTTATTTCAAGAGTAAATAGAAATATTGCAATATCCTTATACTATATTCATTTACTTTATTCATTATATTAACTCATTCACTGCCACTGACAGTTTTAGACATCAAATCAATTCACACTGACGTCTGGTGTCGAGCGATCATATTGCTGCCAGACCTCCCAGTCAAACTGGATTGGACGCAGAGCGCCGTCAATGCCTGCTAATTAGGTTAATTCTTGGGAGGAAAAAAAAGAAAACATTTGAAAAACCCAATCTTTTTTTAAATTTCAATTCTGTTTAACAAATACAAGAGTTCAACTAGCGTCCTTTAATTTCTGTGAGGGGAAAAAAATTGTTTTATAGCAACAAGTGCTGATCCTTAACATTTCCAATGTAATACGTTGGAAATTTGTCTGGTCTCCCCTCGCCTAGGCCCACCCTCCCGGAGTTCTGGCCCTACTGGACGAAGAGTGCTGGTTCCCTCGAGCGACGGACCAATCATTTGTTGAAAAGCTGACCAGTCAGCAAGGAAACCACCCCAAATTCTTTAAATCCAAGCAGCCACGCGGCGAGGCTGACTTTTCCATCATTCACTATGCCGGCAAGGTATTCAAAAAGAATCAAACAACACCAAATAGAGTAGAATCTCATCTCCCTTTTTTTTCCTGCAACGTCAGGTTGACTACAAAGCCAACGATTGGTTGGTGAAAAACATGGACCCCCTTAACGACAACGTGGCGTCTCTCCTCCACCAATCATCTGATCACTTCGTTTCTGAGTTGTGGAAGGAAGGTGAGACCGATTTTTTTTATTTTTTTTTTTCCCCACGGATTTACTTTGCGTAAATCGAAACCGTTTCTCCTCAAGGCCTTCGATCAAATACAAGCAACAAAGTTCCACTAACTTCAATATTTTCTTTTTTTTTTGTGGATCACGCATCATTCTTTTATCCGTCTGTCCTCGACTCAATCTTTCCTGATTCTTCTTGATTCACTCCTGGCTCGCCCTTGTTTTTGTTTTTTTTCCTCTCTTTGCTCTCCCGCATCCCTCCTCAGATATTCAAACTCTACCTCGCGTCTACTTCTTTGACAACTATACCACACTCCAGGCAAATGGCTCCGACAGTAGGTTCCTCTTCACCACTGCATGAATCCTCCCTTCTACTCTCAATGTGTTTGTCTTAGTCTTAGTCTATTTGTTTGTCAATACGGTGAACCCTCTTAACGACAGGGCTCATTAAGAATGATTGGATTCAACATTTTTTGCTTTCAATAGCAAGAATTGACTTGAAAATATGGGGGTTCCCTGTATTTTTTGTTCGTTTTTATGTGTCAATCCTACTACTAGTAGAAGTAGAATGAGTAGATTGCATAGTTTTAGTGTAATATCCAGTACTGCAGTGACCAAAGAAGCCACCTAATTGTTCCTAAATGAACTCTTGAGATGCAAAGTATTGTTTTAAGAACACGTAAGTAAATAGTGACATAAAAAGACAGTGTTTTCTTTCTCTAACAGGGCCGGCAGTTGAAAAAAAAAATGATCTTGACTTTTTGTTCATATCATCCAATCTTGATGGTGACAATTTTTTCTATACGTGACTTTTATGATTTATCCTAACGGTTTTCTGTCCTTGGAACTGAAGACACTAAGCCTCATTCAACTTTTTTTCAGTCCTGCTTTGGTACGATTACTCACTTTCCCAATGATTTAATGGAGGAAATACGCGCACACCTTAAAAAATGACACAATCAACAATCATGATCATACAATCAACCAGCCCTAAAAATCAAAAATCGCTTTCATTAGTTGTCATATTTAATCGAGTATATTCAGATGCAAACGGAATAGTTTTGGCACATTTAAGTCCCTCAAAAAGAGTCAAATCTTCAGGTTTAAATACATTTCATCTTTTTGCACCTGCTAGGTTAATGATAATATAAAATACCATTTTTGAAAAAAATACTAGTTTATAAATAGACCTAAAAATGAAGTTGACGGGATGAGTCCAGATCAGATCATATGGATAAAAAACAGATCATTTTATTGGCCAAAGCGAATAGCCGTAGTGCTATGTCATATATAAAAAGATTTGAACTCTATTCTACTTTTAAATTTCCGCCCAGTGGACCGCATCATAAGTCTGGACCAAGTGTCATCGTCCGCCGAGAGCACCGGGCCGGTCACGTTCGGCGCTTCCGGACTAAAAACCAAGAAGGGTATGTTCAGGACGGTGGGACAACTTTACAAAGAATCTCTCGCCAAGCTGATGGCCACATTGAGGAACACCAACCCCAACTTCCTACGCTGCATTATTCCAAACCATGAGAAAAGAGTGAGACGCCGCAAAATAATTCTTCCTCTCTCGCAACAAAAGACAGATTAAAAACCTGTTTTTTTTTGTCTCTTTTAGCCCGGCAAGCTAGCGCCCCACTTAGTTTTGGACCAACTGAGGTGCAACGGGGTCCTCGAGGGGATCCGTATCTGCCGACAAGGCTTCCCTAACCGTATCCCCTTCCAGGAGTTCAGGCAGAGGTTAGTGTGGGTTGGTTTCTATAGCGAGTCTGAGTTACTTGACTCTTTCCGCATAAGTCGGATTTCCCTATTAGAGATGAAATTCATGTTAAAATACTTCTTAAAAAAACGACGAAATAATAAACATTATTATTGTACTTCCTTCAAATCAAATCAAAAGCCTTTATTGTCACCATACACAGCTGCGTATAACAAAATTGGTGGTGCTACTCCACAAAGTGTGTTTTCCCAGTAAAAAAAACATAAATAAGTAATATAAAAATATAAAAAGTCACATCCTGGCAAGGTAAATTCTAAAATATTGCACAATCTAAGATATTTGATAGGTTTATTAATAGGTATACTTTAATATAATATAAACAATACAAGGAAGGCATCGGGCACATCTCCGGCGTTAACTTGTAAGTGAGAATCAGTCCTGGCTCGTCCTCGCCACTGTGACATTCTAAAGGACCAAATTAATCTCCTGCCAATTTAAGACATCAAATCAAAACAATTAAAAGGGAATCTATTCAATCCAATTGCATAAGCGAATAACACAATTAAGGTCAAAAAACAACTGCAACAACAATTGCATATCAGGTCGGAAACCAAAAACACCTGCGCAAGAATTTGCACAAGTAAGCATAATAATTTTCATACAAGGTGAACCGACAGTATTTTGAAACACGATGCGAGTATTTTCGGAAGTTGATTCGATTATCGCCATCTGCCGGAATCCAAGTCAAAGCAATTTAAGAGTCCTTCACAGATCTTCATTGCGAACTCAGATCAACAGTCCTTGGCCCGGAACTTGGTGATCTGTCAGGTCAATAGTCCTAGAAACAATTAAATGTCCTCGGAGCCAGCTGTGGTTTAATTTCCACAGTTCGTTTAGCTTTTTGGCTTAACCTAGCAAACCTAGCCTTCTTCTTTGGGGGGAAAAAAGCAAAGATACGCCCCTTGCACTAGCTCAGCAGTAAGGGTCCAGGGACTTAATGGCATCATAAAGTCGAAACGGCATAGGTCGAGGTCCTCGTAACCCGAGCACTCCCTGAAGTATTTGCATGTCGTGAACTTATCTCGGCGCCTGACTCAAATGTGTCTTACAGGTATGAGATTCTGACTCCCAATGCTATTCCTCGCACTTTCATGGATGGAAAACAGGCATCTGAACTTATGGTGAGTCCTCGTTCTGCGGTCCAGTTTCGCGGAATAGGGGAGAACAGCGTTTTTACTCTCTGAATGATAGCTTCCCATCCAAGTTAACAAATTGATCAAAATGAAAATAATCTTTTTGGCTAAATTTGGTTTGTTTTCATTTCTTCAATCTTATAGCCTAGCATAGCTAAAGCTAATGGTACTTTTGGCTTCATTTTTTACCAACAATTTAACCTAACGGAATTGGCAACATTTTCCTCCCTTTTTTGCTATCGTTGACACTAATTCCTAGTAAATAAATTCAGGAATATTTTTGGGGAGAATATAAATCATTTAAGTACAGATGGTGCACAAAACCGTCCTTTTAAGCATGACAAACAACAAATTGATCAAAAGAAAAATACTCTTTTTGGCTACATTTTTTTGTTTTCATTTCTTCAATCTTATAGCCTAGCATAGCTAATGCTAACAGTACTTGGCTTCATTTTTGACCAACAATTTAACCTAATGGAATTAACAACATTTTCCTCCCTTTTTTTGCTATCTTTGATTTACCCCACACTAATTCCCGGTAAATAAATTCATGAATATTTTTTGGGGAGAATAAATCATTTAAGCACTGATGTTGCGCAACACCGTCCTTTTAAGCATGACAAATAGCCGTTATGGCAACCCCGTTTATTTAACAATTTTGCCAATAAATGTTGGTGAGGAGAGTTTTAACCCCTATTTTTTCTGTTCAGATCAAAGCTTTGGAGCTGGATTCCAATCTATTTCGGGTGGGTCAAAGCAAAGTGTTCTTCAGAGCCGGCGTGCTGGCTCACCTGGAGGAAGAGCGAGATTTAAAGATCACCGACACCATCATACGCTTCCAAAGTGCGGCCAGGGGCTTCCTCGCTCGCAAGTAAGGAACCCAAAAGTGTCAAACCGCGCTCATCGGTCACGTGGCAAGCGACGCGTCCTTGACAGGAATTTGGCGCGTCGGCTTCAGAATGCCAGCAATGACATGAAAAATGGGGCACGCGGGTTAATTAATACATCCAACTGGAAATATCAGTTCATTCACATTGCCACACGTCTCCAAGAATGTGCGAACAAGCGTTTCGCTGGTTTAACGTGACACTTTTGAGAGAGAGCAGAAAGTTCATTTGAAAAATGTGGCCATTCTAATGGATTAGGATCGACTATGTTTATGTTTAACCCTTTGGCTGCCCAATGCTGGGAGAATTTTATGCTTCCGAAACAGTGCACTTTACTTACGATATACAAAGGTTCTATTTCCTTCTTTTGCGCCGACCACTTCCCATCTAAATATAGGAAGATGATCTTTAGAACCCCTAGACTACTGAGGAACTGTGCGGTAACCTCAGCCTCAGTCTGCAGAAGGTCCCCACCTTGTGGACTTCCTGTGTGGCTCCAGTTTTTTAACTAGATCTACAATGTCTTGTGTGTCTTGTGTCTGTCTTGCTACTGCAACCAAGAAATTTCCCGAATAAGGGATGAAGTAAAGTTCTAATCTAATGCCAATATTAGCTTTCTGAGATAATTCATGTATTTCTTATGACAATTTATTTTTAATTTTTGGAGTTTAAAAGCCCCCAAAAAAAGTCCAGTTTGTCCGGAATCGTCTTTTCTTTACATTCGAACAGCTGTTTTGCAAAGGATGATTTTTTTTTTTAATGGCGGCCCAATCTACATGTTATTTTTCGTTTCTACAGGGTGTAGGAAACATGGCATTAACTTGAAAACATTTTTGGGCATCTGGTACAATTTTGCTATTTAGGCTGGTTTTAAATTGTGCAAAAAATGGTTTTAACATGTGACGGAGAGGTTAATTCAGTGGTTAATGGGCAAAAGTGTTGATGTGCAATTTTTCTGTCCTCAAGAGCTTTCACGAAGAAGCAGCAGCAGCTCAGCGCTCTGAGAGTGATGCAGAGGAACTGTCATGCTTATCTCATACTCCGAAACTGGCAGTGGTGGCGGCTTTTCACAAAGGTTTGACATACTATTATTACTCCTTTTAATTGGCATATGACAACCGTGTGCCGCGGTCTTTTGTTCGCCCCGACCGCAACAACGGGCGACCAAAAGACCGGCGACAAAACAAGGTAAAACAACACGGTCTACGCATCAATAAAAGCCAACAATGGCCATGAGCAGTTTCACTGAGCGGACGTGTGAGTGTGTATAAGAGTTTGTATGTACGTGCGTTGTCCCTTTAAGAAGCTACGTCAGTCAGGGTCTTAACAAGTTCTCCAACAAAAAACAATAAAAGTCCGGGTAATTTGGAGCTTTTCTTTAGCCTAATAATTACTAGGGCATTAAGTATGACTAAATAGTCATTTGCAGTTTGTATTTAGGGAATTTGAGCAACGATTTAAATGGTAATTATCACTTACCTTCCGGGCGACCAAAAGATCGGCGACCAAAAGACCGGCAACCAATCGACCGTGTACCTATGACAACCAACTGCACTGTGATCATAATCCATGTGCGCTTGCCAGGTGAAGCCCCTCCTTCAGGTGACCCGCCAGGATGAGGAGATTCAGCTGAGAGACGCCGAGCTGATAAAAGCCAAGGAAAAACTTTCCCGAGTGGAGGTGGACTTTGCCGAATTGGACAAAAAACACATTTCGGTGAGTCGACCTTGTTTCTAATCACAAAACGGGACGTCCGGATGCAGATCCAGTTTATTTTTGGTCGAAAAAAAAGTGAACTTATTAGACGTTTACCGCCGTCAATGGCACTGAAAGATGAGCATCCACTGACAGTTTAAGTGAGTTGGGCATTTCGTTGTCAGAGGCAGGCAATGATTTTAAATTTGAATCACTCCCTTTTCATATTTGGGTTCTTACAGTTCACTTTTTTTCTGTAAATTTTGGGTCATTTCTTATTAGTTTGGGGGGGATTTTTTTTTTCGTTTTTCTTTTTTTTTGTTGCGTTCTGTTGATTTTTGGCCATTTTGTAAGGTTCCTTAACTCATTGATGGTGCCATTTTGGATGCGGGGGTCGAAAGAACGAATGTGACTACGGATAGGAGAATAAGAATTCCAAATATAAAAGCATTTGATGCCGTTTGTACAGTATGAATGGGGCCGTTTGACACATCTCCGTCCGTCCTCCATACTTTGTAGCTGTTAGAGGAGAAAGCCGTGCTGGCCGACCAGCTTCAGGCCGAAGCGGAGCTGTTCGCGGAGGCCGAGGAGATGCGGTCCAGGCTGGCTGGCCGCAAGCAGGAGCTGGAGTACGTCCTGACCGAGCTGGAGAGCCGCTTGGAGGAGGAGGAGGAGAGAGCCATGCAGATGACCAATGAGAAGAAAAAGATGCAGCAGAATATTCAGGTGGGAAAGCCACATCACACATTCAATCTTTATAGTCCAGCTCATTAGCTAGCATAAAATTGTCCTGAAGTACACTTGAATGCCGGATTATCAAAATGTGAGACTGCAATTGGTTTTTGTAGCAATAATCATTTGGGTTTTACATTAAGAAAACATGAAGCTAATTCCTGTTAGATGAAGCATGATTTTTTTTACACAGTTTATTAATTTTATCATGTCCTAAATGGTTTTGGAAAGGGTAAGGTTAGGCTACATAATTAGTGTAGTCAACAAATTAATATGTTGTATCATTTTAGAATTATTTTCTGCAACATAAGTAATCTTAATTTTACACATTTGTATGTATCAGTATAATTTTTGTATACATATATGTATGGAAAAGGATTAGGGCCACTAAAGAAAAAGTCTGACTTATAAATTCCAAGTCAAAATTCTGAAGAAAATAAAAATCAAATTCTGTGAATAAAGTAAGAATCTTGCCCACCTTTTTTTCATGACCCTAATCCTCTTTGGTATATGTTGGAGTACTTTCTTTTCCCAGTAATCTTTTTGTTAACAATAAATGTCGACTTTGTCTTTTACATTGATTTCATGTTGATAATATTTCCGCCTTTTTAGGACCTGGAGGAACAGCTAGAAGAGGAAGAAAGCGGCAGACAGCGCCTCCTGCTGGACAAAGTCTCCCTGGAAACCAAAGTCAAAAGTTTGGAAAACGACCTTATCACCACTGTGGAGCAGAAAGACCGCCTCGCCAAGGTAGGTGTCGGCACAAATCCCCCACTCGTCCGTTAAAAGCAAAAACAAAAAAATGAGTGACGAACGGTCACCGGCGAGCAGGAGAAGAAGCAGCTGGAGGAGCGCCTGAGCGAAGTGACCGACCATCTCACCGAGGAGGAGGAAAAGAGCAAAAGTCTCAACAAGCTCAAGAACAAACAGGAGGCCGTCATCGCTGACTTAGAAGGTGAAACTAGAAGAAATGCTCACTATTTTAAAGGTACAAGTCGACAGCATCGTCGTCACTGCTAGTGGAAAGAGAACAAAAACAAAAACAAAACAAAAAAGAATTTCATTTGTCTGATGTGTAATCCTGCAGAATGTCATGTAAATAAAAGGCCCGTAATACCAGCAAGTGTCAGCCATTTTATCAATGCTGGTACTGTGTTAGCCAATAGAATGTGAGTTTCATGATGTCATCAATACGCGGAATTCCATGCACCTGTGCTCTAGTCCGCAGGTGTCAAACTTGCGGGCCGGGGGCCCGATCTGGCCCACCGCATGGTTTTGTGTGCTTCACGCATGTACATCATGTGCATCGACTTCAGGTTTCCTGATCAATTGAAAATGTACATGTTTGGGGGTCCTAAATTTAAAATAGACATGTTTAAGAAGATACATTGAAAAGTTAAGAGTGATGAATTGGGAGAATATTTGGAAATGTTTCCTTTTTTAAAAAAACAATGGAAAAGATTTTTGATTTAAAAGGATTTGGAAAAGTTGTAGCGCAACAATGTTGAATGAATTGACTATCAAAATAGTTGTCAAATAGTCGATGGATTGTGGCAACCCTAGTTGGCAGACTTAATGGCCCACTGACAGAAACTGCGATGTGGCCTGCGACAAAGATGAGTTTGACACCCCTGCTCTAGTCCCACCAGCGTGTATGCGCGTGGGTATAAGTGAGACCCCAAAATGGCTGCTCTCGTAAGCAGTGGTATTTGTTGAAGCATGGCTAGGTGTGCCCTGTCCCTAAAAAAAAAATCTCTGTACGTGTGTTCAGATCGCCTAAAACGTGAGGAGCAAGGTCGCATGGAGCAGGAGAAGTGGAAGAGGAGAATGGAAGGCGAGGCGCTGGAGGCCCAAGAGCAACTCTCCGACATGGGCCTGGTCTCCAGCGAGCTGAAAGGCAACCTGAGCCACAAGGAGAAGGAGATCACCTCTCTGCAGACCCGCTTGGAGGAGGAGAATGCACGGCGCTCCGAAGCTCAGAGGTCCATGAGGGAGGCCCTGTCGCAGGTGTCCGAGCTGAAGGAGGAAGTGGAGAACGAGCGAGGCATGAGGGAGAGAGCCGAGAAGCAGAGGCGGGATCTCAGCGAGGAGCTGGAGGCTTTGAGGACTGAGCTGGAAGACACGCTGGACACCACCGCCGCCCAGCAGGAGCTCAGGTAGGAGGATTTAACGAGTCCATGTTTTAACCGTGGCGCACAGAGAAACTAGCGATGCAGACACAAAGTAGTTCTCGACTGAAAATTTGAATTGTTTACATTTGCACCTATACTAAAATACTCCTCAAAGATTTTCAAAAAATAATGTTAACGATGTCCCTATTTTTGGCTCAGGTTGTATATGCTACCTAACTAGAAGTAGCATTGCAAGCTCATAAGGAGTTTTTTTTTTAAATATTTTTTATAAGAATCACTCATTAAGTTGCTGTGTACATACATAGTAAAGAACTAACATTGAAACGAAAATGAAGCTAATATAGGTACAGTGAATTCGGATTTCTTTGTGTAGTTACGTATTACTTTAGATTTTGGGGCTCACAGCACAAATAGGGGGAGATGAAGCGAGAGATGTCACAACATGATAAATGTATGCCATCTTTTGGTGCAAGTAACTACTCGCCTGTTCAAAACGGCAATGTTTCTCGTCGCAAGAATGCAACTTTGCAGCTTCATCTTGTTGAGGCTACGTTTATTATGATAAAGAAAACATTTGATCGGCGCAGGTCTCGTCGGGAGGGCGAGTTGAACGACCTGCAGCGTTGCGTGGAAGACGAGACGCGGCGCCACGAGGTTCAACTATCGGAGCTGCGGGTCAAGCACAGCTCGGCCATAGACAACCTCCAGGAGGAGCTGGACAACAACAAGAGGGTGAGAGGAGAAACCGCCATTGTTTGCTTTCTAAAAAATCGAGCAACCGTATCTAAAATTGGACCGTAAATCAGGCTCGTCAGTCCTTGGAGAAGTCCAAGGTGGTCCTGGAAGAAGAGAAGCTCAGTCTGACCTCCGAGCTGAAGACCCTCCAGGCCAGCCGCACCGAGAGCGACCGGGCACGGAAGAGAGCCGAAAGTC
This sequence comes from Stigmatopora argus, assembly GCF_051989625.1. Classification (NCBI taxonomy): domain Eukaryota; kingdom Metazoa; phylum Chordata; class Actinopteri; order Syngnathiformes; family Syngnathidae; genus Stigmatopora; species Stigmatopora argus. The sequence goes on along the minus strand of NC_135390.1, from coordinate 18,197,648 downwards.
AGCTGCAGGAGCTCATGGTCCGTCTGGGTCAGGCCGACCAGGAGAAGGAAGAGAGAGAAGAGAGGATGCAAAAACTTCAGGTGGAGAAAAGAAAACATGACACATTCCTTTATTCTAGCATCCGTTCCATCAAAAAAATTTAAACAAAAAATGGACTCCTGTTTTCCAGAGTGAAATTGAGTCTCTCTCCAGCAATTTGTCCACGTTTGACAGCAAATCTCTACGTCTATCTAAAGAAGTCTCCGGCTTGGAGAGTCAGCTTCATGACGCGCAGGTAACATGTCAGGGTCACGTTTTTCGTGGAAAAAAAGAAAAGCTACTCACTTTCTCGTACGCCCTCCCCCAGGACTCGCTGCAGGAGGAAACTCGGCAGAAGTTGTCTCTGGCCACTCGGGTGCGAGCGTTGGAGGAGGAGAGGAACGGATTGACGGACAGGCTGGAGGAAGAAGAGGAGAAATCCAGAGAAATGGCTCGGCAGATCCAGACTCACACTCAACAGGTAGGCCTCGTTCGTGACCGGACGTTTGGTCGCCGGACTTTTGGTCGCCGGACGTTTGGTCGCCGGACGTTTGGTCACCGGACGTTTGGTCGCAGACGTTTGGTCGCCTGGACCCAAACAACCGGCGACCAAAAGACCGGCGACCAAACGTCCGGTGACAAAACAAGGTAAAACAACACGGTCTACGCATCAATCAAAGCCAACAATGGCACTGGGCAGTTTCACTGAGCAGACATGTGAGTGTAGAAGAGTTTGTATGTACATGAGTTGTCCCCTTAGGGAGGGACGTCAGTCAGGGTCTTAACAAGTTCTCCAACAAAACACAAAAGTCCGGGAAATTTGGAACTTTTCTTTAGCCTAATAATTAATAGGGCATTAAGTATGACAAAATAATAATTCGCAGTTTGTATTTAGGGAATTTGAGCAACAATTGTAAATGGTAATTATCAATAACCTTCCGGGCGACCAAACGTCCGGCGACCAAACGGCCGAGTACCGGCCTCGTTGACCACACTCAAACTGAACTCAATTATCAAATACATGGAAGTTTTTTTAAACTCCTTTATAGACATTTTATCATTTTAATCAGCAGTAACCGCTAGCTAAACAATCTCCAAAACTAGCCAAATGACACTTTTTTTAGTGCTCCAAATTTAGTCTCACTACTTTTACCCAGGAAGCATTTTGCCTGTAGACCAGTACAAATGTGTCACATAAAACCTGAAAAGTTACTTTTCAAGAGTAACCCAAGTCCAACACCCCTTTTCCCAAATAACCTTCCGATCTCTCCGTTTCCCAGCTGTCCGAGATGCGCAAGCATGTGGAGGAGGTGAACGGCACGGCGGAGAGCAGCGAAGAGTCCCGCAGGAAGATTCAGAGGGAGCTGGACGCCACCATGCAAAGGGAGAAACAGCGGGAGGAGGAGAAGGATCGCGTGGAAAGGCAGCGCGAGCGCCTGAGGGAGGAGATTGAGGACTTGACTCTGGCCCTGCAACGCGAGAGGCAGAACTGCACCGCTCTGGAGAAGAGGCAGAAGAAATTCGACCAGGTAGGGAGCAGTTACTACCTAAAACACCCGCACAAAAGCCGTATCCGGCACTCAAGCGTGCCTCGTTACTTGTTGGCAGTGCGTGGCCGAGGAGAAAGCAGTAAGCACTCGTCTGGCCGAGGAGAAGGACCGAGCAGAAGCCGACAGTCGAGAGAAGGAGACGCGTCATCTGGCCTTGTCCAGAGCTCTGCAGGTATTTCATTCGCTTGGAAAATCGGGATTAGTGCCGCAACGATGAATTGAATTGAACGCCTTCATTGTCATTATACAAGTACAATGATATTTAAAGGCTCACCTTAGAGTACACAAGTCATAAAAAAGATTTATATACAATAGAAAATGATTAAAGTGGTTAGCAGCACGTGAGGGCTAGCTACAGTGCAATATTAATTGATTAAATGGAGTAGTTTGAGTAGGAAAAGCTCATTGGAGTGGCATTGTTATATTTAGTTGTATTGGTTTAGGGGGGGATACACTGCCCTCTGGCGGTGACAGTGAATTTGACATAACTTTCGTCCACCATGGCCACATTTTGACATTCGTTCATATCGTTCTCATATCGTGCTAATTAGCACGAGGCTAGCGCTAGCTGCGAGTGGCTAATCGTGATCCAGGCAGTCACAGTCTGCGTTCTACTTTCTGTGGGTACATTACGAATGCGAAGTGTACGGCTATACTCTATTAATTGAGCTAATTATCCCATAGATGTCTGATTTCTCAAACGATCAATGCCCGCATCCCTACATTGAGTATCTCTGAGTCACTAACAAATAATCAACTTACGTGTAGGAAACCCAAGACCAGAGAGATGAGCTGGAGAGGTCCAACAAGCAGCTTCGCATGGAAATGGAACAACTAGTCAACCAGCAGGATGACGTTGGCAAGAATGTAAGGCTTTTCCTTCCATATTATTTCTATTTGAACACGCTATTCTTGTGTTTTGAGCTTGCGCTCTAATTTTGTCACGCTCAGGTCCACGAGCTGGAGAGAACCCGCAGGGCCCTGGAAGCGGAAGCGGAGAGCCTCCATACTCAGACCATGGAGCTGGAAGAGGAGCTAACGGAGGCGGAGAACTCCAGGCTGAGGCTGGAGGTCACCTTGCAGGCGCTGAAGGCTCAGTTCGAGAGGGAGCTCAGCAGTAGTGAGGAGAAGGGAGAGGAGAAGAGGAGGGCCCTCAGCAAGCAGGTAGACATGGCTCATTTATTCTTCTTTTTAAGGATTAAAGACTCATTTTATTGGCTGTAAGCCACAATAATGCACCTCACTACAATTTGCAGGGTTCATTCAGCGTGATGGATTCGTCAAGAGAGTCTAAAAAATATGCTAATAGCTCTATATAGCAATTTAGCAATTTCTACTTACCGTATTTTCTCGCCTATACGCCACATTTGTCACTAAAAAAAATGATGACTGAATCGAGGGTACGGCTTAAATGCGCACAAATTAGACTTGACATGCGCAAAATGCCATTACGCCAGTTATTTATTTTAAAATAGAGAAAAGATAAACAGATTGAATGCCAAATAAAATTTATTTTGACGTCTAAGAATTTAATGAAAAGAAACATCTTGCATAAAACGTGAACGTCTTATGTGAGAGAAATTGTCAAATTTGTGGATTTTAGGGTGCGGCTTATTCGCGGAGGCGGCTACGGTAAGCGTAGGGTTCGTTATTACAGTCGGCGTTGAGAGGTTAGTCCAGGGGTGGGCAAACTTTTTGACTTGCGGGCCAGAATGGATACTAAAATTTGACAGAGGGGCCGGGCCAGGAGCATTTGGACATGCAATGTAATTTATCAAACTTGGGGATTGAAATGTAAGAAAAAGGACACAATTGAAGGTGAAAAATTATTTTCAAATGTACTTTCGACATTAAGAACATATTATTATTCAACGAAAGAAAGCAGTCTTTAAATTGAGAGTGATGGGCGGCATGTTAATTAAGCTACTGTTCTGCTGCTGTGCGTACATGTGCAAGTTGCTATTTTTAACACAGTAGAGAAATTCACATTTCAGTGGGAACTGTGTTGTTGTTCTCCAAGTTACACTCCAACAAAGGTCTAGACTAGTGCGTCATCTATCGGCGAAACGAGGTTATTGCAGGGCAAAGGGAAATGAATGAGGTCATTGATTTTTACTATAATTTGGACAACGTCAGCGGGCCGGATTAAAAAGCCTAAGGGGCCGTATATGGCCCGCGGGCCGTAGTTTGCCCATGTCTGGGTTAGTCAGTTGTTTGGACATTTGTCATCAGGTGCGGGAACTGGAGATCCAGTTGGAAGAGGAGCGCAGTCAGCGCTCCCAGGCCGTCCTGACCAAGAAGCAACTGGAAGTGGAACTGCAGGACTCGGAAGCTCAGGTGGAAACATCCAGCCGCAGCAAGGAGGAGGCCGTCAAGCACCTGCGCAAACTCCAGGTCACAAATCGCAACTCCCGTCCGTGGTGACGCCATTCACCCCACTTTGATGCGGTCCGAAATATTTGCGTGTATTTGTCTCAGGCTCAACTGAAGGAAGCGCTTCGGGAGCTGGACGAGTCCAAGATTACTCGCGACGAGGTCATCGCGCAATCCAAAGACAATGATAAGAAAATTCAAACGCTCGAGGCGGAAGTCCTGCAGCTCACCGAGGTACGTACCGAGTTCTATCCGCTCAAAGTCAAAACGCGGCCACTCGAAACGCGGCGTTAGCCTTAGCGCGCTGGTGTCAAAGTGACGGCCCGGGGGCCAAATCTGGCCCGCCACATCATTTTGGGCGGCCCAAGAAAGTAAATCATGAGGGCCAATTTTCTGTTTTAGGATCAAATTCAAATGAAGATTATTATAGATTATATTTCCTGATTTTTCCCCTTTTTAAATCAATAATTGCATTTTTTAATCCAATTTTTTTCTTTTGTGTTTTTAGTTCAAAAAGCATTTTGTAAAATCTAAAAATAAATATATACAAATATTTTCTTTTTTCCACTTTAATATTGAACACAATTAAAAATATATATTTTCTTTCCTTTTAAAATGAAAAACAAATGTTTAAAAGACGTTTTCCCTTAAAAAAGCTCAAATAAACATTGTTTTAGATCTATGAAAAACTGAATATTTAGGGCTTTTGATCTGTTTTTTTTTTTTTAATATCTAAATATTATATCTAAAATGGTCCGGCCCACATGAAATCGAGTTAACGTTAATGCGGCCCGCGAACCAACCCAAGTTCGACACCCTTGCCTTAGCGCTTTTAAGCTAACATGGCTAACGTGGCTAACGTTTGTACGAACAGGAGCTGACCGTATCCGACCGACAGAGAAGACAGGCTCAGCAGGAGAGAGACGAATTGGCCGACGACATGGTCAACAACAGCTCCGGAAAGTCTGTATCGGGTGTCCGTCTTTTGGAACGCCTCACGTCAAACGGTTATTTGAGGTGAGGCGTTCTTGCAGGACGGCGCTATTTGAAGAGAAGCGCAGGTTAGAAATGCGAGTGGGCCAGCTGGAGGAAGAGCTGGAGGAAGAGCAGACCAACGCCGAGCTTCTGTCGGAGAGACAAAGGAAGATGGCGCTACAGGTTTGTTCACTTGGAAATTAACTAGTGTAACTGTATTTGTTGTCGAAATTGATTCTTGTCGGCAACTATTTGCGGGTACGGTAAACCCTCGCCATTTGACGGTTCAACTTTCACTACATGGTGGATTTTTTTCTGGGGAATTTTTTAAAAATGATTTAAGTTCATAAAAATGTGAAAATCCACGCTGAAACTCACAAGCGGGAGCAACTCTGCTGTCTTCCGCTTGCTACGAGGACTCAGCACTGAAGAGAAAAAAATCTGATTTTCTATTTTTTTAAAGTTCATAAAAATGTGAAAATCCACGGACTCAGCACTGAAGAAAATATATATATATATATATTTATATATATATATATATATATTTTTATATATATATATATATATTTATAAAGTGTACAGTTGATGATCTGTAGATCAAAGTGTTCAAACTCATGCACTTTTTTATAATTGGTGCTGCATTCTTTATTCTTTATTTAAAGAATTTTAGTTCGAACAAGTAATTCATCATTTATATCAGTAGAGAGAGAAAAATTTCAAACAGCAGCACTTCAAAAAAAATTGAATCCACATCATTTTCGCCTGAGCCTTTTTTTTTAATTCTCAGAACCTTTATTTAACTAAACACTTGAACAAGTTTTCTGTACTTTTGAACGCTAAATATTATTTTTGAAGGAACTAGTCATTCATGTTGATGTCATTTTTACTTCAAGGATGCTGAAAAACTTGTTTATTGCTACTATTATTGCCAAAAAAAAGTGCCATCCATCCGACGAATCGTCCGATTGGTCTATAAATGATCCTTTGTTGCAGCTCTGATGGCGAAAATGAACTGGATTTCTCTGGTGCAGGTGGAGGCGCTGACCGTTCAGCTGCAAGGCGAGAGAACGCTGGCTCAGAAGGCCGAGGCGGCGCGGGAGCAGCTGGAGCGCCACAACAAGGACATGAAGACGCGGCTGGAGGAGTTGGAGGGCACGGTCCGGGGCAAACACAGGCTCAGCGTCGCCGCCCTGGAGGCCAAAATTGAATCGATGGAGGAGCAGCTAGAACAAGAGCGACAGTGAGCCAGCCAAACGCTTCCACGCTCTGAAAATGCGCAGTCATCCATATTTTGCTCTGCTAGGGAGCGCGGCATGGCCAACAAGCAGGTGAGGAAAACTGAGAAGAAACTGAAGGAGGTGTTGATGCAGGCGGAAGATGAGAGGAGGCACGCCGACCAATACAGAGACCAGGTAAATGCTAATAGGATTACAGTGGTACCTCGACATACGAGCATTTCGAGATACCAGTAAAATTTCGAGCAAATAATTATCTCGAAATACGAGAAAAATTTCCAGATGCGAGAAAGCCAGGTGGCCAAGACATGAGAGGCTGTTTATCATTGTTTATCATCTTTTTTTGCCATTGTTGCCGCATCTCTTTCGTGTATAACAGATATCTACGAGCACTGGGCGGAGCGTTGCATTTTTTTCTGTGTTTTTTTTCCCGTCACTCAGCGCGAATGGCGTAGCGATCGCTAGTTTTAGGAGTATATTCTACTTCTCGTTTGCAAGTGGTCGTGCGTTATCCTATTGTGAGGACATTTGTGTGCATCATTTTCGGAATATTTTGAAGGGAATACAAAAGCAAACAGCACATCGATCGAGAAAGTCAGGGTGGAGGCGGGGCAAATACAGCCAACCCGGCCGGTATCAAACTTAAATACAAAATTAGAATTAAGTTTAGTGTAAGGTTAGATTCAACTTATTTTTGAATGTGTCTGCATCGTAATCCAAGTTCATTTAAATTTGTTTATGTTATGTTACGAGCGTGTTGCCGTGCAAAAAGCGCCCCCCTCTCCGCCCCCATCTCTCTTTCCCCCCTTCGAAATCCATATAATTTTAGTACTATTAAACACATTTTAGTAATATTAAACCACTAGTTATGTGTTACTTTGTTAATAGATGGCAAATTAGAAGAAATAAAACATTTTGTTCCAATCCAATATCCTGTTTTTGGTGTTTTTTCACAGGGTTGGAACAAATTCATTTGTTTTTAGTTCATTTCACTGGGAAACGTTCATTTGAGTTATGAGAATATCGACATATGAGCTCAGTCCCGGAATGACTTAAGCCCGTATCTCGAGGTACCACTGTATTCAGGCTGGAGCGTGGATAACATTGTGTTTCCGTGGCATTTTTTCTATTTTAACAAGATGCTGTAATGCATAACGTTTCTTTAATGTTTTTGTACACTCATTAAATGATCTTGACAGAGTATTCGAAAATAAATGATTCATCACTATTGAAGGTTTACAATAAAAAATATTTATGTCACGGTTTGCCTCTGCATAGTTGAAATCGATGACGTGTTCTGTGGGAAGAATTCTAGTAGAAATGTAGGCCCCGAAGAGTACGATTCCGGCCAAATTTCACCATAGCATTCAAACGGCGGTTTTGGTTTCAGTTTGCATGTCATTGCCAATGTGGTAAACGATGCAAAAATGGACTTATGGTGGCCATTGTTGTGTCTCTTTGGTAGATGGACAAATCCATGGTTCGCCTGAGGCAGTTGAAGCGTCAACTGGAAGAAGTAGAGGAGGAGAACTCGCGCTCCAACGCGCAGAAGAGGAAGTTGCAACGAGAACTGGAGGAGCTGACGGAAAACAGCCAGAGCAGGATGCGCGAAATCACCACCCTGCGCAACCAGCTCAGGTACCTGCAACACACGCCCCCCCCCCGGACCCCCAGTTTACCTGTTCATTAACTCCGCCTTTGAAGTTATCCCTTGACATTAACATTCTTTTACTTTGCTCCTCCTTTTCATCGCATCCATTTGTCTTCATCTAACACTGTCCCATCTGTCCACGTCACCCCACCCACCATTCAGCGTCCCCGAACGGAGACAAGAGCAGTAGGTCATTGTGTTTTTTTGTTCTGCTTTATTATGTCCAGATGCTGATTATTATTATTTTTTTTTTCTGATCCAATACATCTATTAATTCATTCATTATCATCACTAGGGTCGTGGGGGAGGGGGGTGCTGGAGCCTATCCCAGTTGCCTCTAGGTGGGGGACGCCCTGAATTGGTCGCCAGCCAATCGCAGTCGATGCCTATATTTTATCAGTATTATTTCAAATTGAAATTGAATCATATTTGTGTAGTAAAGTGGTTACTGCTGGTATTAAATGCTCTGTTTTTAATAATGAAGCGATACTCTGGTAATATCATTAATTTTTAAAGACGAGTAGTCCCACATGGCGGACATGGTTGCCGAGTACCGTATTTTCACAACTATAAGGCGCAGTTAAAAGTCTTACATTTCCTCCAAAATAGACAGGGCGCCTTATAATCCAGTGCGCTTTATATATGGACCAATACTAAAATTGTTATCACGATAAAATAAAATAAATCAGTCGATAGGGTACACCATCCAATATTGTAGCACATTAATTCTATGTTGGTGGTCATTCCCAGTGGAAGTTTCAACTGTGGTCCGAGCTTTCAGGAAGGCAGAAATTACTGACTCGATTAATGACGACTTTGGTTTGTAATCTATTAATAAAGTTTGGCTGACTGTTTTGTTGACATTCCCTTTAGCGCAGCACCATCTAGTGGGTGTGCCTTTAAATGTGATGCGTCTTGTGTGTGTCAAATACAGAAATAGCACTCGTTACTCACACTGCGCCTTTAAATGCGATGCGCCATATAGTCGTGAAAATACGGTAGTTAGATATACAGCAGCCAAAAATGATAGCTGAAAATGTTTGAATCCTGAATGGAATTGGATCTTGTGACCAAATCCGATACTCATTTGGATTGCCGAGATCCAGTATCGGATCGGGACATCACTAATGAAGAGCTTTTTTTTGGCCATGCAGGCGCGCTCCCTTGCCGCTAGCGATGCGCGGACGTCGCGCCCTGGTGGAGGACTACTCGTTGGACAACTCCGATTCCGAAGAGCCACCTGCCTCGCCGTCTTCGCTAATTCCTCGAACCCCCACTCCGTCCTCTGAGCAGAACCTGGACCCTAATCCGCCCCCCTACACTGTCAACAACGTACAACAGTGATGTACCACGCACACACACACACACGCACACACAACACTAGTTTAATATCTAAGTCAATGAATTGATTTTTTTCCTTCGACAAGTGCAAAGAAATGAGATTTTAATGGATGTTTTTTTTTAACTTTAACGGCGACGTAACGTACGAAATGACGCCGCGATTCAAATTCGCAACACGTAAATTCAGATGCTTTGCTAACTTATCTCAGAGTCCCTATTTGCTATTTATTCAGTTTTTGGACTTTTTTACCAGCATCTATTCGCCCCATCAAATGTTCTGGTGGGTCCACGTAGGGCCCACGAGCCACGGGTTGCACACCACTGATGTTAATTTGACCGGAAATGAAGGGGCAGCTTTAAAAAGACGAGTTAGACATTGATATTTGGTTAAAAACTAGGAATCTGGGGAAAAAAATTGTTCACTGGACTTTTTATAAGGTCGTGTTTTGGTCACACCGAGAAGAAATTAGCCAAAAGGACCCACCCGTAAGTAGCCACATGATACGTGAGCCTCGTCACATGATCACATAGTCGTAATTTATTCAACAAGAAACATTCATTTGAGTTTATATCATTTATATTAAGATCAATACTTTTTTTGATGTATAAACGGATCTCAAGTCTGATTCACTGAGGAGACATTTTTCTATCCAAAGCCGAACTTTTTTTAAGCAGGGCGTCTTGCACAATGTAGTCTTAATATATTATACGTTCGACATTCAAACTAAATGAAAGCCGGCGTACGGATTTTTTTAAAAAAGGGAATAAAACGAGTAGAATAGGATAGATTTACCATCATCCAGCATGATGGATGACGCCTAGATAGAAATATTGTAGAATTAGATTAGAAGTAATAGACTAAAAATAGGTCATAAAGTGATTTTTTTTTAACCCTGGCCGTTAACATCAACTTTTAAATGACGCTTTTATGCACGTTCAATTGGCACATTTGAAAATCAATTAAAATAAACGCATACAATGCAGTAAAATGGAGACCAAAAGTTTTTGGTCATTGACGGCGATCGTCAAGAATTTTTACCGATGTTCAAATTCCTAATATTCACATACGACAGGCTTCTGTTTTTCGGACATTAGCCCCGATCCGTGATTATTATTTTTTGTCTCCAGTTATTAGAAAAAAATCGCATACTCTATTGGGTTCAGATCAGATGGCAAATTGAAAATATCACTTTTAATTGCAGCAGTTACTATTTATATTATTCGTGATGGTTTATGAAGATAAATTTAATATTCTCGACTACCCAAATCCTCTCGGACCTAACTGTTAGACCGCCATTTTTTCTGTTGAGTGTCATTATGTCTGGGCAATATGCAAATGACTTTTGTGTTTTGATGACTTTGCATAACGGATGCACTTTGCACACATGCGGTGGGTATTTTTGTCCCTATCGGCATCTCGAACACGTCGACGCGCGTGCGTTCTCAACCACAAAAAAAAAGGTGGAAGTCACGAACACGATCCAGTTGTGTTCGTCCTCAGCAAGCTGCTTGTCAAAGGTTTTTTCTTCTTCTTTCTTTGTTCTCGTGGTTTTCTCATCGCTAATGTGCAACTTGATGCATTTTTCCCATTTCATCGTTTGTTTGTAATTGACATGCTGTATTATAAAAACACTGTCCGGGGTCCACTTTAATATATGTTGTTGATTTTCACTGCTTGTATCCGTGTGCTTTATTTCACAGATTTGACCGGAAAAGACGTTTTCGCTTGGAATATCAAAATACATCATGTAAAACATTGTTTTACATTTGACTTGAGTCTATTGGATTGGATTGGATAACTTTATTCATCCCGTATTCGGGAAATTTCATTGTGACAGTAGCAAGAAGGGGGAATGCACATACAGAAAAAAAGAAGGAAAAAAAACAGTTACAAGTTAGACAGTACAGTCGTAAAGGCAGCAGAACAACAAAGCAAAAGCACAATGTACAAAGGAAAGCAAAGTAAATGGGATCATTAAGAATCACCAAATCAGATCATTAAGACAGAAAAGCGGCAAAAGTGGCAAAAACACAAAACGAAGAAGAGTGGACGGAGCTACCGCCACTGGCTGTCATCTTGGTTGCGGTAGCAAAAACGGATACAGACTCAAGAAAAAGACGTTGTAAAGGTGAATTGAGGTATTTTTAGCTTGTCGAAGAAAAGTTCCGTCAAGCGACTACTGGACGTGAGACGATTCAGGCCAGTCGATTTTAAGATTAATTGTTAAGAAATAGTAACGGAAAATTACACATGGCGGATTAAAATACACATTTTCTGCACTAAAATACACATTGTCTGCACTAAAATACACATTTTCTGCACTAAAATACACATTTCATGCGCTAGCTAGTTTATTACCAACATCCAATGTTAAATGCAATTGCATAAAAATTACCAGTTAAAGTGAAAATGACAAAAATTAGTTTTTACCACATTAATTGTCTTAAGTGTAAAGATCTTGGTAAGAAAACGTGTTAAAAGACGTACATTCAAGCGACTCCACGAGGATGTCGTCAAACGTCAGGTGATCTTCGTGAGGGGGCGTCGCAATGTGATGCGGGGAGGCGTGGCAAGTCGGGGCCCAAAATGACTGAGCCACGCCCCCTGAACACCTCACATCGTGTTGGCAGGTGGACAACGCAGGAAGCGGCTCGGGAAGGCCACCTGCGATCGACCCGTCGTCGACGCGTCGCGTGGCTTCGTCGTCCTCGAAGAAAAGATCCAAGATGTCCGCCCAGTCGGTCAAGTTTGAACAATCGTCCGGGCTTTCGAAGAACAACGGCTGTGGCGTGAGCGCTTGGGAAATGGGCGGGGCATTTTCACTGCAGTCTGTAAAGGGCGTGTCTTGTTTCTCTTGGTTGTCACTTTGATTTTCGCGGGGGACCTCGCGGTCGGGGGTCAACGGCTTCACTTCTTTTAAGTAGAGAGCAGACTCCAGTCGGCGATTGGCCGCCTCGATGTCGGCAAACTTCCTGTTTGGGGGAGGGCGAGACAGAAATGAAGTCCCTCGAATTTCGACCATGCCCAAATTTGTCACTGGTGCGTACCTCTGTATCATGGTATGCAGGAAGCGCCGGTGGTTGACCTGCCGCTTGGAAGGGCGATTCTTGCGTGGTTTTTGGAGGGTCCTCATCATGTGACCTGCTGCCGATGTCACAAATGTGTACAAGTCCCGCCCCCAAGGGACCGCCCGCTCCGAAACCGTTTCCATGGTCACCGAGACGGATTTTTGCATGGCTGCCGTGTTGAATGCGAGGGCATGAATCAGCAAAGCATCCCCAAAATAGTATTGTCAAATTTAAGTAACTAAAATGTATAGATGAAAATTTAAAAATGTATAGTTTAAATTAAAATGTATAGATAGATTTGATGTATTTTCAGATTTTTTTTAAATATTTGGAATTCATGAAAATTGGGCATTAATAGATGTATAAATGTAAAAAATACATTTTGGGGTCAGAATTGAACAAATTAAAATTACTGCATTAGATACACATTTATAAAAAAAATCTTAAATAAAATCAAAGTACAAATGAAATGTCATTCCAAAAATAGGGAAAAAACATCTTTTAGTAAATGCATGAAATTGTTACTTATTCCATTTTTGCCCTCAGATCACTACTAAGCTTGTCAAACTGGATTGGACATCTATTCCTGTCACCCAAGACAACTAAAATACCAACATTTTTTAATATTAATTTGTCAAATGTTCCCCCTAAATCAAGATTACCAAGTGAAAAAAAACACCTACCTGCCTGCCCTATTTCCTTTGCTTGTCAAGAAGCGATGTCCTCTGCCTCCACCTTTGCGCGTCCTTTCAACCCGAATGACATCAGTGCGACTCGGCCGCTCATCTTTTCTTGTACGGCACCCCACCCAGCCCCCACCCCGAATGGACTCCCCACTTCCACGGAGTCATCCACTGACGCAGGCAATTATCAAAGAAGTCAAAGTCGCCTCAGCCATTGTGTGTGCTCACAAAAGCCCTGCTTGCCTGCAAAACCCACCGTTTGCTTGTTAATTGACGCGCTTAACGGTGGCTCTCATTAGCGCATTTTTAAAGGGAAGAAGCGACATAGTTGCTAGTGGCTTTAATTGACCCATATAATACCCGCAAACCACTTTTTTGAGCATATCCAAGGCAGCACAGGAGCAGGTGGAACGATTTGGAACAAATACAAGAGATAGATAGGTAAGTCTTTGAGCTGGGTTTGTTTGAGCCGGTTTTATTTTTGGCCCAAAAAGTTCAATTACTTGCCCCCATTCACGTTCAGCTACTTCTGTCAAAATGGATTGGACGTCTAGCGCCGTCAATGGCACTGAAAGAGCATTCACAGCCAGTTTAAGTGAATTGGACTTCTTGACAAAACTTAGCACACATTAGTATAGTAATTACAGGCCAGATACATGGCAAAGGCCACCTGACCTCTCTCACCGCCGCGGCCCGGGTTCGATTCCCGGTCAGGGAACATTTTTTTTTCAACAAATATTTGTTGTTATTCTAACTCTAAACCTGTGTGTTTTAAAAATATATTTGCATTTTTTTTTAAATAGAATAAGCTTTTTATCAAAAGAAGTGATATGTAGTGTTTTTACTTGTTCTAAAAAATACTTTTTCACCCGTTTCCTTTAAAAACAATAGAATTTAAAAATGACCTGATTTCGATTATATGATGACAAAAAAGAATCCACTCTACGTATACCTCTAATTTGACTGGACTTTACTCCTCGGGAGCCTATTTTTAGCCCAGGATACGTGAGTAGACACCTAGCTAGCTAGCTAGCTACCTAGCTACATTTCTGTTTTAGCCATCACGACAACAGTTCTCTCCTACGAAGCCATTTTCCAAAATCCTTTCCCTTCAACTTAGTTTTTTCCTTTTTTAACTCTACAGCTGGCGGATAAAACGCCGTATCAGCAGGCGTCTTGAACAGGAGGGAGGCTGAACTTTGACCCGCTGCGAAGATTGATTACAGCTCCTCCTCGTGCTCAGGAGCCAATCGGAGAGGAGGTCGTGGCCTTCTCCCTGCCTGGCCGTGACTTCCTTTTTGTAACTTCCTTTTTTTCCCACCATGAACAGGGCCTGGCTGGCCTTCAAGGCCCGTCCGTACTTGGGCAACGTGGTTGGCTACACGGCACTGTTCGCCTCGGCCGATCTTTTCCAGCAGCGGTTTTTGGGCCCAGGGGACGCCACGACGGGCGTGGACTGGTGTCAGACGGCCCGCGTGGCCACCGTGGGCTTCTGTTTCCATGCCAACTTCAACTACCAATGGCTGCGCTGGCTGGAGAAGATGCTGCCAGGGGGCGGAGTCAAGGCCGTGACGGGGAAGGTGGTGCTGGATCAAATCGTAGCGGCGCCGCTCACCATCAGCGCCTTTTATGTTGGTGAGATGAGGGATTTTTTCCCCACTATATGTCCAATCCATCCATTTTCAAAATATATAGTATATTAAATATATACATTACTAAATATAATATTTTTCTTTGTGCCTACTTATGTGAAGTATATTCTGTAATTGTGTTTATGATCCCCTGAGGTTTGAGTTTACTTGAGAGCAAAGATGATCTACTTGAAGACTGGAGGGACAAATTCTGGACATCATACAAGGTAAACACTCAAGTGTTGTTTTATAATTTAACAATGGTGTAACATGGTCTCTTCAGACAGGTGTGGTGTTCTGGTCAACAATGCAGGTAAGATCTGGTCTGGATTTCTAGCTTCCTGTCAAGCCAGCTTTTGCTCATTTCCACCATTTTCTTTTCAACTGCAGGCGGTGAACTTTTCTTTCGTCCCGCCAGTGGCTCGAACCGTGTTCCTCGGAGGCGTCGCTCTGGTCTTTACCGTCTTCTTGTGTCATCTCAGACAGCAGAAGGACCAAAAACTTGAATAAATTTCAAAACACTTTCATGACCAGAAAACACTTAAATCCCTTTTAAAAAAAATTAATGAAATCAGCAATGCAACTTATGCATAACTTGTGTAACACAACAGGTTGTCTTAACATTGTGTCATGTGATGGCTACAAATGTTGCAATGTATTTTGTAATAACATAAATGAATTAAACATGGTGAAAGTATTGAATGATATGACAGCGTGATTTTTTTATATTAAAGTTTATTTAGTCATTTAAACTCGTTTTTTATATCCTATATTTCATCAAAAAGAATTGAGTGCGTCGTATTTAAATAAAACAGTCGTTTGCAGGAAAATGGATGCAGTGATTCTTCCCAACGCTATGAGGGCCATTGAGAATACCGCAGTTACTGCGTGTCCTTACCGGAAGCAGTTTCCGTATGAACCAATCAGAGACGCGAGATTTCAGTACAATGTTTATCGCGAGACCTTAGCTCTCCCTTTTTCCATCCGAGTCCAAGATGGTAGGTAGCACAAGTTCAACTTTTACAACACATCAGTAAAACTATCCGTAGCCATCCTCTAAATTTACACTGCTTAATTTATTAATCATAACACTAACTCGTTACGGGGACGGTTAACTTTTCAATCCGACCGGCCTTTCGTGCTGCGTTACCCCGCAAACCGATTTAGCTTCGCTTCTCGCTGCTGACGGCCAACCAGGCTTCAGTCATGACGTTGGACACGAAATACGTTCAAATGTCTCCGAATTAAAAACAAGGGGGACTAATATGTAAATTTATTACGTCTTGGTTGTCAGCTAGTATGTCATATTGAAAAGTTGTTGATAAACTCGCCATGTTACCGGTGTCATTAGCTGCAATTAGCGGCTAGCATGATAGTCAACGTGTAAATCCTACTTTTCATGTCAGGTTGCGTTGCATGCCATTTCCTTCAATACTTAAAACTTGCAATAACTTAAGGCTCTGGTTTTAAGTACTTAGTCAAGTGCAGAGGCAGGCAACGTAATGAATGATTGTAATATTGAACTATTTTGTCTAATTCTTCCGAAAGGGAGTCGATATCAGACACAATAAGGACCGTAAGGTGCACAGGAAAGAGCCAAAAAGCAAGGATATCTACCTGAGGCTCCTGGTTAAGGTAAGTTCGAAATATGGAGACACTTTTGAAAACGTTTTCAATGCATTGTCTTTTTTTTCTCCCAGTGAAATGATTATTCAACTAAAATAAAAATGTCTTGTAGTTGTACAGGTTCCTGGCCCGCCGTTCCAATGCATCCTTCAACAAGGTTGTCCTGAAGAGGCTCTTCATGAGCAGGAGCAACAGGCCTCCCATCTCCATTTCTCGCTTGGTCAGTGGCACTCTCAAAGTCTGAATTTTGGGGCAGGAAGGCTTTTAAATGTATGTATCTGGACATTTTTGTTATGCCATTGACGGCGCAACATGTTCAATTTATCTGGAGTGGGAGGAGAAAATGAAGTCATTGGCGACAAAAAAAATGTGCATTCATGGGTGGTTTTGTCAATTTTAATGAATTGGAGCTCTTGTTGTCAATTGGGATGTCCCCAAACAGAAATCACATCAGAATGTATGGGACAATCGTGGCTTTAAAAAAAAAATATGGAAGTGGCTCTTTAGCCAGTAACCGGTCAAATAGCCTATATGGCCCCATATGGCTATTTAGCCGGTAAGAATTCTGTGTGGGGTAAATAGTAAGAAACTACGGCTACGGAGCCACTGCCTAAATAATAGTCATTAAATCCCTATTCACCTAATGTTAAAATCTATCAATTGGCAATAACACATTAAATTTCAATAAGATTGGTTGAATGGTTTAATGTCTTGCTATGGCAGTTAATGAGTTGAGGTAACAAAATGATCCCAAAATGATAGGTGCACAGGCTAGTTTGACACTTCAAACAAACAATAATGTAAAAGGAAAAAGAGCAAACATCCAATAAATCACAAATAATATAGCGCAATTTATTGCATTGAGTCCCCAGGTTTGTGTAAAATGCATTATTTCAACACATTTTTGCAACCTTATTTTCATACTGCTCAACTGAAAAGGGGATTTGTGTTTTTTTTCTGCTACAGGGAAATCACCCTTTTATATGATTATAATTTTGCAGCAGCTTTATTGAAAGTTTATGTTAAAGAAAAAGCTTTAAAAAAATGTATTTTTAGTCCCTGGTCTGTTTTACTTGATTTTAATCCTCTGAAAAATTATCTAATCAGTCAAATTTCTAATCAGTTGGAAGACATCTACCTTGATGATTAATGATTAAAAATCATATGGCTATCAGTAGTCCTTGCGATAACTGTTGTATTGATTTTTTTTCTCCCTCAAACATCAATTCCTTCAGGTTAATAACTATAACAGTATTTATATTTTGCAATTTGTATCATTCTGGGTGATTTTATCAATTTGGTTTATTCATCGAATGACTGGAAGTTCTTTAACTATTTACATTAGAGCTTTTTAAAATTATTTTTTAATATCTTGGACAGCCAAGAGTAGTGGAATAAATTGGTTTAATGGGTGTTATGCTATTTTTAGTTGAAAATAGGTTGAATGGGTGATACACTAGTTTATTCTTTTTTTAAATATAGTGCTTAGTTTTTTTTTAAAGGTTTGGCATTTCACTCTTTCAGTGCCATTGACGATGATAGACATTAGTCCAATCATGGCTTTCTAATGTGTCCTCCGCTAAATTGCAGATCCGCAAGATGAAGCTGCCCGGCCGCGACAACAAAATCGCCGTCGTGGTCGGGACGATCACGGACGACGTCAGGATCCAGAATATTCCCAAGCTCAAGGTCAGCATTTCTCCTCGCCCGTGTCGCCCGAAAGTCTAAGGCGGCGATTGTGACCGTGCCGCGGTTCTCCCCAGGTGTGCTCTCTGAGGGTGACCGACGACGCTCGCCGCAGGATCCTGAAAGCCGGGGGCCAGGTGATGACCTTTGACCAGCTGGCTTTGGCTACACCTAAAGGAAAAGGCACGGTGCTGCTGTCTGGTAAGGACAAAGCAACAGTTTGCGCCCGTGTTCTTTGTGCCTCGCCGCTGTTGTTCCATACGTCCAGATAGCAATGTTCGTTTCCGTTAAGCGACTCATGAAACATTAAGTACGCGAACAGGTAGTGTCGTTCTTTTTCATTGTTGGCACTAGGCCACATCTTCATCCTCCTATTGAATTGATTTAGCGCTTTGTCAATTTCATTCATCAACCCTAAAGCAGTCTCAAAGGGCTTCATGGTGAGATGGATGTGTTTGAAAATGGTCTCCGTCTTTTTTCCTTTCTCAGGTCCTCGCAAGGGCAGAGAGGTCTACAGGCACTTTGGAAAGGCTCCTGGAACTCCTCACAGCCACACCAAGTACGTACCAGCACACTGTTTGAATAGGCCATCCAACATTTTGGGACAATGCTGTTCATATTTATTGAAATTGTTTCTAGTGAATAGTGCCTTTTATATTTCTTGAATTATTTATACTTTTTTAATGACGTACAAAAATGCCCCGTATTTTTATACAAAGAAGAGAAGGTGCACTGTAGTCACATTTTTTGGGAGGGCATTTTTTTCCTATCAGAAGTACATGTAAGTAACAATAGTCAAATTGAGAACAACAGGTTTAATAGGCATCTGTTACAGTAACAGTTTTACAGAGCTGTCGAAAAACATAAGAGGCTGCCGGTGGTTCGAGGGAGGAGAAAAACATTGACGTTGCTCTCGGGTATTGATCGCAGAACTGGCCAAACTATCTTTAAAAAGTGGGACTTCTAGTCTGTAAAATGCATTTTATTTTTATTTTGAAAAAATCTTAAAGGTCAAACAAAAGGCTCTTTTTAGTCTGTATCAATGTGTAAAGCTTTCTTTGTCTGGGATTGCCTGCTTCACTTCCTTTGTCTATAAAAGGCGTTTTGAGTAATCTGGTAATTGTGTAAACTCACTTGCGTCAGGTCTAAAATGCTAATTTTGACTTGAAATGTATTTAAATGTGGAGGAGTGGCTTTGAAGTGATTTTTACTAACCAACCTGTCATTTCCAGGCCCTACGTCCGTTCCAAGGGCAGGAAATTCGAGAAAGCCCGCGGTCGCCGAGCCAGTCGTGGCTACAAGAACTAAACAAGTCTCTCTTTGTTTACCACACAAGCCGATTCAAAATAAAAATCTGCCTGAGCAAAAACGTCACATCCTGTTTTGTCTCTTTATTCTCTTTCCAAATACGGTGTCGCATACTTGGGTGACTTGACGGAAATTAACCTTGAAGCGGAGTCATATAGTACATTCCTCGGAGTTGGACTTGCCTTTACTACGAAAGCATGAAGGGAAGGGGGAGCGTGAATGGAAACGATTGGTCGCCGTGGAATTCTGCTCCAAACAGGAAGTGAGTGACGCTCTGTCAATGATTGGAGAATGTCGGAGGGTGTTGCAATGTTTTCCTTGTGGTCATTGGGTTTCCTTTGCGCCGCTCACAGACGCCGCCGTGAGCCGCGCGTACACTTCCTCCAGCACCGACACTTGTCACAAGAAGCTACCGCTTGTCTCCGGGAGACAAAATGAGGTAAGGAAGAATTTTATTTCACTTCTCTTTCCGCTGAATTAACAGCGGTGCCTTTGAAAATAGGGAAAGGCGTGGGCATGTATCCCTCCGCGTTGCAATAGCTGAAGCTAGCTAGCTGGAGTTTGGCGTTTAGCACGGAGCTTTAGCACGCAGCTAACGCATCACACTTGCCGATAATTATGAGCGCAATGTAGTTGCTTGTTAATTAAGTGGAAACTATTTTTGTTAATGAGTTCTTGGCTTGGATAGGAGCTTCGCAGTCATCTGTATTGCTTTATTAGTGGGCTTCTAGCGTGGCTAGATGTCATGCACAAGTGGGTAAAGTTCAAGCTGCCAAAAAGTAGTTCGGAATTTATGCTAAATTAGATTCAGTAAATTGTCTAAATAAAAATAACATTGTTTCACATCAAGGCAGGAATTACGAGTGTCTGATCATTGTATTCGTGGTCAAAGGTGGGGTTTAGTGATGACATAAAGGGGACCTTTTATCATAAATGATAAAATTGAATTTACGACTCAGCCTTATGATGTGATGCTATCAGTGTTAAAGTGATATGCCTCATAAATTGACTTAAAGTATTGACTTTTAATTTCCCCCTAAAATTGAATGTTTACTGTTTGCAACTAGGTGTTTGTGAGAGATCTTCTGTTTTGATGATTTAGGGCTATAAATACATTTGACTTTTATTCGGTTCAAGCAGACCTAGGAAAGACTAAAGTGAACAAAAAAACTAGACAGTCTCATGTCTTGTGTCTACAGTCTTTTACATCTCATTGATGGAGAGCTGTCATTGAAATTTCAAAAACAAACTCACTTCTGAACTACCAATGACTAAATTATTTCAAAATGGACTCCGTTCAGAACGAGCAAAATACCAAACTTCTTAGATGTAAAGCACTGTAAAAACAAAATGTGATAGAGAAGACCTTCCCTTTTTGTTTATTTCTAGTCTATATGCCATCCTAAAAGACTTTTTGAATACCAATTCTGTATTATTTTGTAACAATTTCCATTCTTGCATCTATGGAACGGTTTAGTCATTCTCAATTTACTCACTGTTTTTTTAAATAAACAACAAGGAACACTTTGCACACACTAAATAAAAAAATATTGCACCATCTATTTAATTAAATGGATCTTATTGTTTGCCATTTATTTAAAGGCGAGACACATTATTGATTCTACCGTATTACGTCCTACGCATTTTGCTTAGTCACCCATCGCGCTGTAAAATTCATGAATCCCGATCAGCGTCTTAACAATACGATGCAGTCATGGGTTAAAAAGCAAAGCACTTGCCCACACATGCCCAAAATACCCCACAAGTCAGTCAACAACAAGCTCATTGTGCAGAAGTCCAAATTAGCCCACCGTTTGTATTATTATTTGACGTTCCACGCCCTGTTTCAAGGACCAAAGGTGCAACAATGGTCGGCGGGCTGCTCCTATCGGAACGCCGGCTGACCTTATCAAAACAGGACATCGGCCGGGCATTGATTCTGTCTGCGCCGTGGCTTGCGTAATTCTTCCTGAACGTCGTAAAAAGTTGAAAGAAAGTCAGAGATAACCCCCGTGTCGTGCAAGGCCAAGATTTGTGTCGTGCTACTTGGAAGAAAAATGAAAAAAAAAAACAACTTTTTCTGAGGTCTGGCAAAAAAAATGTAACAAATGGGAAGCAAAAGTGCTCGTCGACTTGAAAGCTTTTGGCCAGAATAGTTTTCGTGCGTCAGCAAGCGGCCCGTGTGTGACTTTGACTCATCGCGCTGATTGTTTATTGTCTTCCTTTCATCCAATGGATGTTTTGTAATAAAATCTAAAATTTTGAAGATAATGCCATCGCTTTGCTTTTTTTTTAAATCCAGAAAAGACAGATTATGGCTGTAATCAAACAAAGAAAACACCCCAAAAATGTTATTTACATAAATGACATAAAATCTTCCGGCGGTGCCGTGGGAAAAGTGGTTAGAACATGGGCCTCGCAGTTCTGGGGTCGAGGGTTTGATCACAGGTCGGTCCTCATTATGTGGATTTTGTATTGTGATTGTGTGGGCTTTTTCTGGGTATTCTTGGTTTCATCCCACTTACCAAAAACGTGCATGCTAGCTAGCTAGTTGTCCTTCGTCTCCATCCCCTGCGATTGGCTGGTCACCGAGTCGGGGTGTCCTGTAGTCGGGTGGGATGAGCTCCAGTGCCCCCGCGGTTCAGAAAATGAATGGAAAAAAAAAACTATTTGATGTAAATTTCTCCTTTGGTAAGAAGCAATAGCTAGCTAAACAGTTAGCTTCTAGTAATCCTTAAAAAATGTCCTCTTGGTCAGTTAGCTAAACTGCTAGCTAATCAGCTAGCAAAACAGCTGGCTTGTATTCAAGAGAAAAAGCACTAGTACGGCTTTGTAACTTTGATTATGCCAAATATCGAAAATAAAAAAAAATAACCATGTTGAATTGTTGTTTTAAATTTCTGAAGCCAAAAAGTCTTAATAAAAATGTTGTATTGTTGCAGGAGCAAAGACCTCCGCGAGGGAACGTGACACTTGGAATTTTTACCATGACATGAACAAAGGAGCCACTTGGTTTTCTTTTTGTCTTTTTTGTTTTGTTTTTCGTCTCCTGCTGTCACATGGAGGAGCGACAAAACCATCAGGCACTCCCTGTCTCTAAAATTCATATAATTACTGAAGAAAATCAAGGACAATCTTGCACTTTTTACATCTATCCAGCCCCTAACAGGCAGTAACTACACTAAGGCGTTTATTTAACAATCATTCTCATTTGATCAGTATTCTCAGTGAAGCTTTTTATAATTATTTAAAAATGTATTATCAATGTTGTGGCTGCTAAGTGGCCTTGTAGCTTAGATGTTTTTCTTTTAGTGTATTTTTTTTTTTTTTTTACTCTTTTAAATTATGAGCTGACTTGCACACTGGACTGAAGCGTTTGACACTACAAACTGGAAATATTGGCTCTTTTTTTGCTAGAATCTGAGAAGAAATCCAGTTTTTTTTTCACAATTTCAAGAACAGGAAGATATTTTTGCTGCTTTTCCGCCATTTTTGGCAAAGATGCGCTCCCCAGAACCGTCCCGCTCTCCCCCGTCCGAAGCCCTCCTCCACGGCCAGTTTGCTAGCTGGGGCAACCTCGCTAACAACGGTAGCGGCAGCGGCGGCAACAACAACAACAACAGCTGCCCCAACAGCCCCGGCGGTCCGGGCGGGCTTTCCCCGGCGGCCTCGCCGACGTCGGCTCCGCCCTCCAACTACGCTTTGACCCTCACCCACGCCCACGTCCACATCCAGCGTCTGTCGCCGCGCCCCGGCAAAGAGGCCAGACTCCTCCTCCCGCTGTCGGAGTTGGTGGGATGCAGCTGCCCGCGAGCCCCCGCGCCGCCCCTCCTGGTCCTGTACTGGTACCCGCCGGGGAAACGGCGCAAAGGGGTGTCGCGGCGCCGCCAGGTGAGGGCGTACCTGGCCGAAAGCAGACCGGAGGCGGAGAGGTGGTCCGCCGCGTTGCAGTGTTTACTTCGAGGGGTGCCGGTCACTGCTGAAACAGGTGAGTGCGCCGATCCTAAGGGTTGGTGGGGGGTGCTGGAGCCCATCCCAGCCAACTACGGGCACCAGGTGGGGGAAACCTCAAATCGGTGGCCAGGCACAAGGAGACATCAGACAACCAATCATAGTTAGGGACAATTTAGAGTGTTAGACAGCTAGTCTAGCATGCACGTTTTTGGAATGTGGGAGGAAAATGGCATACCTAGAGAAAACCCACACAAGCCCAGGGAGAACATGCCAACTCCACACAGTGAGGACTAACCTGGGTTTGAACCCTCGACCCCAGAACTGCGAAGCCGACACGTTGGCCGAGGCGCTAACCACTCGGTTCAGTAAAAACATGAATCCCAAATCCATTGTTAACGCCGTCTAAATTTAGCTCCATGTCATATTGACCAAAACGTGTATTTTAATGCCTCCTGAGGCAAATTGAGACAAAACAATTGGGATTATATTCCTGTCTTCAATGTTGGAATTTGAGCAGCGTCTGCCCCCCTTTTCCTGTCTCCTTTGCCGCTTTAATCTCTTTCTTTCCTTTAGTTTCCTGACCCCAACAAAGACCTCATCATCCGTCCTCACTTTAGCCCGCTTCATCCGTCATCCCTGCTCTTTTTTTTCTTCTTCTGGCTTCCCTAGCAACTCACTGACCAAAACTCCCAAAGCTTTATTGCTTTTGCGTTGACCTGCTCTGAAGTACTGGCGGATTGTTGTTATGTAATCCAGGATTAATCTCAGCGTTTGCTTATATCACGTCCCGAAGCACGCGCGGGACGCCCTCATTCTGGCCGAGTTGTTTAACTTCAACTTTTTCTTCCTTGTTGTTGACCGTTAGAATTTTCGAGAAGTCTCCTACCTCGTCCCAGGCGACTGCTCCTGCTGGTCAATCCCTTCAGCGGGAGAGGACAGGCCATGCAGTGGTGTCAGACACACATCCTGCCAATGATCAGAGAAGCTAACATTAGCTACAACCTGATCCAGACAGGTACTACAAGGCAAATTCCGGAAAACTAGTTTTTGATTTTGAGCATATTAACTCATTCATTCACTGCCATTGACAGCGCTTTAAATTGAATCAATATGAGGTTGAAATATTGATGGCCGTCAATGAATCAATAGCAAATAATCTTATGATTTATTTACGTTTGTAATACTGATAATACCGGTAATATAATAATAATAGTAATAATTATTATATATATAATATAATAATAATATATATAGAATATAATAATATATATAATAATAATAATTTTTAATACTTTAATACCCATTGGAAAATGAATTGTTGTATTTTTATTTTGTTAATTAAATGACATTTTTTAATTAAAGTATTTAAAATTTTAATACAAAAGGAAAATATATATATTTATGTATTTATTTATTTTTACTACACAAACAAGTGGAAAAGTTTTGTTTTTTAGTTGAATCAAGAGAATGAAACATTTTCTTTTGTTAATTTTATTTACATTTTTAATACAAAAAGAAAAAGTCCATGTTTACACTTTCTTTCATTTATAATATATCCTTTTATACTTTTTCTTTTTGGGTATTATTTATAAAGGAAATATTTGGTAACATCATTTGTGTTCATTTATTAATAAAACCACTTGAAATAATTTTAGTCATTCATTTTTTTTTATTTTTTTTTTAATACAAAAAATAGCAAAATAAGTGGAAAAACATTCTTAAATTTAAGATTAATTTTCATTACATCATATTAGTTATTGTTACTTTTGGAAAGTGCAGCAAATACTATACTTTTATTTGTTGCAATTGTATTCTCTATTTAAAAAGATAATCTTTTCTATATTTGTTTAAAAACAACAACACTCAAAAGTTGTTTATCTCAGGTTATAAAAGGAAAAAAAAACAGTCAACATTTTCTGATATGAAAAGTGTCATTTCAACAAAACATGTCCATGCATCTGATTTACAGAGCGCCAGAACCACGCCCGAGAGCTCATACGAGACATTTCGCTTCCAGAGTGGGACGGCGTCATCATCATTTCGGGGGACGGCCTCCTGCACGAGGTACGACAAGCTCCACGTTTCCCTCACGCCACCCGCCCAAATTGATAGCGCATGCTGTGATCCGTTCGACAGGTGATCAACGGCCTCATGGAGCGTCCCGATTGGGAGCAAGCCATCAAAACACCCGTTGGCATTCTACCCTGCGGCTCAGGCAACGCGTTGGCTGGCTCTATCAACCATCACGCGGGGTAAGAAACCTCAGAATTGGAACCACAATCAGAATAGCCCTTGATTGCCATGGTAGCAGAAGATCCATACTACAAGATTGTGCCATTTCCCTTGCGCGAGAACGCCACCAAGTAGAAATTCAAGGATAGAAAATGAAAGATATTCCGTATATATTGGACTATAAGTCGCGCCTGCCAAAGAATGCACAATGAAGAGGAAAAAAATATGTATGTACAAGTTGCACTGGAGGATAAGTCAGATTTTTGGGAAGGATTTTCTTTATTTGATTAGAGACAAAAATAAGTAACAATAGTCAAATGGAGAAAAATGGGCTAAAAAGGTTAACAAGAACTCCAGTGAGGAATTCAAGTTTAAAAAAAAAAAAGATATACAGTGGTACCTTGAGATAGGAGCTTAATTCGTTCCAGGACTGAGCTCGTATGTCGATATTCTCGTAACTCGAACAACGCACGTTTCCCATAGAAATGAACTAAAAACAAATGAATTCTCTGGGTAAATTTTCCTGGTGTCGCAGGTACGACATGTGCCTCCGGGAACCGCTTCTCCTCAACTGCTGCTTCCTGCTGTGCCGCGGCGGCGTGCGGCCCATGGACCTGGTTTCCGTGACGACCAGCCCGCCCGCCAACGGCCGCCCGCCGACCTTGACGCCCAGGAGGCTATTTTCCTTCCTGTCAGTCGCCTGGGGATTCGTGTCGGACGTGGATATCGAAAGTGAGAGGTGGGTTGTCTTCCTTTTGTTCCGGTAAAATGAAATATGTCATTTAAATTCTATTTTGTAAGGGATTTGACACTTTAGTCACTCCCATACGCGTAAATCATTAGCTGACGGCGATAAACGTTGAATTCATTTTGACTAGGTGACGAAAGACGACCAATCATTCGTCGTTAGTTAAGGGATTATATATTGTTAATAAAGAAAAAAATCTATTAGAGAGAGTTGGGAGCCACATTTTCATATGATTTATTTATTTTAAGATATTAATAAGTCATTTCCTTATAATTTTCTCTTTTTTGTGTGTTTCCCCACATCTTTCATCCAAAATTGGGAATCTTTGACCAATTTTTTTGTAGTTGTGTGAGGACCGTGGAACAAATTAGAGAATTTATATATAAAGTACACCTCTACTTACGAAATTTTCAAAAGTTCTGGAACCAATTAATTTCATAAGTATTGTACAGTGGTACCTCGACATACGATCGTAATCCGTTCCGAGACTGAGATCGTATGTCGAGCTTTTCGTAAGTCGAGCGAACGTTTCCCATTGGAATGAATTGAAAACAAATTAATTCGTTCCAACCCTCTGAAAAAACACCAAAAACAGGTTTTGGGGCACTTTATCCACGGCACTCGTAAACGAACAAACAAATTTAAATTCACTTGGATAAATATATACAGACACACTCAAACATACGTTTAATGTAACTTTACACAAAACTGAATTCTAATTTTGTTTTAATCTTTTGTTACCTTCGTTTTCCGGGTTAGCGGTTTGCCTCGCCTCCACCCTCACGTTCGCTATCGATGGACTGTTTGCTGTTGTATTGCCTTCAAAATATTCCGAAAATGATGGACACAAATGTCCTCACAATAGGTTAACGCACGACCACTTGCCAACGAGAAATAGTCTTTAAAGAACGATGGCGGGAGCTCCTTTCCTTTGAAAGAATAACAGGAAATGCAATAGCTGAGCTTACCCACGTATTGATTGTGGGTAATGAAGTTTCATTCTGAGAAAGGGTGCCATTGCCTATCGGTGTTGTGTGCACGAGTATACTTCATTACCCAGAAAGCCCTCTTTTTTCCCGCGCAGGCATGTTGTGCGTTTCCTGGTCAAAACTCGTCTGAATAAATCGTCCAGTCCTCATAGATGTAGTAGTTATACACGAAAGAGATGCGACCTGGCTTGGTCGCATCTCGAAATTTTAATCGTATCGCGAGCGAATTATTCGATCGAAATTTTCGTCGTACCACGAGCATGTTGTATGACGAGCATGTTTTATCACGAGGTACCACTGTACTTTGAATTCCTTTTTTTTCCCAACCGATGGGCACGCAGGTATCGCGGCCTGGGCTCCGCCCGCTTCACCCTGGGCACGCTGGTCCGCATCGCTTCCCTGCGCTCCTACAAGGGTCGTCTGTCCTACCTCCCGCCGTCCATCTCGGCCCCGTCGCCCGACGCCACGCCGCCCCCGCCGAGGAGACCCCTCTCCCGCAGCATCACGGAAGGCCTGGAGGGCTTCTGCAAACCCCCCATCCACCGGACCTCCTCCGACATGGGCATCAGCGAACAGCGCAGTCTCCGCCGGGGCGAGGGCGAGCAGGAGAAGGAGAAGGAGGACCGGCGGCACGAACGAGAGAGGCGGCGGGAGCGAGCCCGGGGGGGTCGGACGCGGGTGGTCAGGGCCAGCAGCTTGATGGAGGACAGGGAGAAGGAGACGGAAGGAGAGGTGGAGATGGAGATGGAGATGGAGGAGGAGCGGCTAAAAGCCCAAGGAGGCGACCGCAAAGCCAACGGTGGCGGCTTGACGCGGATTTCGGACGAGCGAGAGGACGGAAGCCGAACGGAGGAGGACTTCAGCCCGTCGGACGAAGAGGAGAAGGAGGAGGTACGGCTCGACGCCGGCGACGGCCCGGCGCCGGCGCAACAACTCGGCCAAAGCTTGGATTCGGACGAAGGTCCCTTGCCCTACCAAGATGGACTCCGTCCAGCCCGCCGAGCCCTCCGGAAGAACTCTGCTCCTTCCGGCCAGATCGCCGACGCCCTTTCGGGGCGCAGCGAGCCCGATTCGGGCCCCGCGTACGGCACGGAGGAGCTGGATTTGAACGGAACCTTCTTCAACCCGCTGGACGTGGCCCGCGAACGGGCCCTCACCATCTCGTCGTCGCCGTTCCGCCACTCGCCGTTCTCCTTCAAGTCTCGGAATGCGGAGCAGAACCAGAATTCGGCCCGCCCGAGACCCCTGTCACTCCTCCAACACTCGCACTCCAACTCCCTGCCGCCCAAACTTCCCTCCCTGTCGCTGTCCTTGTCCCCCACGCCGCCGTCCTCGCCTTCCTGCGCCTCGCCGCACGCGTCTTCCTACCTGGCCCCGCGGCCCAACACGCCCGGCTCGGCCTCGCCGTCCCCACTGGCACGCACGCCCTCGTTCACCTTCGACATTGGCGAGCCGGGCGGAGCCCCGAGGAACCGTCCTTACTCGCTGCCCCTGAACGTCCCGAAGGACGACCTGTTGCCCCCGCTGGATCGGCCCCTCCCCACGCGGGACTGGGTGACCATCGAGGGCGACTTTGTTCTGGTCCTGGCGCTTTATCAGAGCCACCTGGGGGCCGACCTGCACGCCGCGCCGCAGGCCAGGTTCGACGACGGGCTGATCCACCTGACCTTCGTGAGGGCGGGCATCTCGCGAGCCACCTTGCTGCGGCTCTTCTTCGCCATGGAGCGGGGGACGCACCACTCGGTCAGCTCGCCGTACGTCAGCCACGTTTCCTGCCGGGCCTTCCGGCTGCAGCCTCTGTCGGCGCGCGGCACCCTGACGGTGGACGGCGAGCTGGTGCCGTACGGACCTTTACAAGCGCAGGTCAGTCGCTTTCAATTATTTAAAAAAATTGTAAATAAAAAAATCACTGGAAAAAGTACAGTGGTACCTCGAGATACGAGCTTAATCCGTTCCGTGACTGAGCTCGTATGACAAGTTACTCGTAACTCGAGGTAAAGTTTCCCATTGAAATGAATGGGAAACAAATTAATTCGTTCCAACTCTCTGAAAAAAACACCAGAAACAGGATATTGGATTGAAAAAAAAGTTTTATTTCTTATAATTCGCCATATATTGACAAAGTAATAAATAACGAGTGGTTTAATAGAAATAAAGTGTTTAATCTAACTAAAATTGGGCAGATTTCGCCGAGGGGAGAGGGGCACAAAAGGGGCGGGGGGCTTCGTTTTTTTTCTCCCACACAACGCACTCGTAAACGGAACAAACACTCCACCCTCACGTTCGCTATCGATGGGCTGTTTGCTGTCGTACTATTCCCTTCAAAATATTCCGAAAATGATGCACACAAATGTCCTCACAATCGAATAACGCACGACCACTTGCCAACGAGCAGCAGTCTTTTATCAGCGATCGCGCCGCTGCTCATGTTGTTGTTGTTGTTGGGCCACCTCAGGCGCTTGAGGATTACCCTCAGCAGCGCTAGAGCTGTCACTGGAACGCGGATTAGTTCATCCAGGGGGTAGCCGGAGGTGTGGGGCAGTGCGAATATCTCCGGCTGGATGAAAAACGTAGGGCGCCACGTTCCTGGGTGGCAGCTCTGGGTGGTTTTGTTGGATTCGCATGGGAGCTTCGAGGGCGCTGGCTAGCGGCTCCTTTTAGCTTGTAGCATCTGTGTTCGCATCCCCTCGAACGGCGCCTAGTGCCATTGCCTGTCGGCGTTGTGCGCACGAGTATACTTCATTACCCAGAAAGCCCTCTTTTCACCGCGCATGCGCGTTGTGCGTTTCCTGGTCTGAATAGCTCATCCGGTGCTCGTAAATATTGTTATACACGAAAGATATGCCAAAAAAAATGCCATGGCAACCTGGCTTGGTCGCATCACGAAACTTTGACCGCATCACGGGCGAATTATTCGATCGAAATTTCCCCCGTAAGACGAGCATTCCGTATGACGAACGGTCGTATGACGAGGTACCACTGTACTTGGCTTTTCTTAAATCATGATTTTCTAATTTATTCAATTTAGAAAAAAAGGACATTTGCTTTTGCACTTGTTTTATTATATTAAAAATGTGAATAAATTAGAAAATTATTCTAATGAATACTCATTTTTTTATTTTTAAGATAAAAAAATTGAGAATTAATTTCCCTTTTCCCTAGTTTATGTATCGGAAAGGTCATTACATCAAACAAACATAAAATATTAAATATTTCAGCATTAAGAAAACATGTTTATTCTGTTTTTCCCCATTTGTTAATCATTTAAAAAATGTTTTTAATAAAGAATATATAAACGTTTTAAACTAAAGAAAGAATAAAAAAAAATATTGTCTTTTTCACCAAGAACAATTCCAAACCAATTTTTCATTTTTTTTAACACTTTTTTTTATAGTAGTAGTCATTAAACAATTGATTCATTTGATCCAAAACAGATTGTCCTTAACTTTGTAACCAGGCGATCACTGTCAATGCCGGCTAATTAAGTCATTTTGGTATCATTTTTTTGTGTTGTTACAGGTTCATCCCTCCATGGCGCGCCTCATCGTCGGCGACTCGGGGGTGCAAGTCACCCGCTTCTGATCAGGGATTGGTCGCAGCTGATGGAAAGCGCTCGCTTCTGAGCGGACGAAAGCTGGATTGCACAAAACGTTTGCGGAAAAAGGAAAAATCTAACCGAGCCACGCATCGTCTTCTTTTTTTTTTTAGGAGTGAAACGGCACCACCTTGCACAGCCACGAGACGATGCTAAGCTAAGCTAACTCATCGCATGACGAGGGAAGTACAATCGAACGAGGAGTTAGAAAATAGTGCATGTGTTGGTCGGTGTGTGAGTGTGTGTTTGTGTGTGTGTGTACACAATAGCGTGCATGGACAGAGTAAGAGTAAGTAAGCACTACCGATGTTCTGAGATGAAGTATCATTTGAATTCTGACATAAAACAACGACTAGAACAGGGGTGTTCAAAACGGGGCCTGTCAAAATTGGGGAAAATTGTAATATCGTTGATTGTGATCCACACAAGACCTTTCAGTTCAACCTACATTCCGATGCACTTATGAATCATAACACTAGATGGTGCTAGTCACTAAAAAGTGCCTTTTTATTTGCTCTTCATTTTGAAAGCAATGTAGGAAACTTTATTTTTTTAAACTTACATTGTGATGCATAGTAATAATGGTGATAAAACGGTTTGGACATTTATCAGCACCAATTATGTAAGAACATTTTACATCATATTGTAATAATATTTTCACAAATGTGTTAATGCATTGGCTGCCATTGACTGGGATAGTTGTCCAATTACCTTTGAGGGGCTAGCAGCCCCCCCAGTCGAAATGGATTGGACGACTATGCCCGTCAATGGCAGCCAATGAATTCATACATTCATACAAAAACAATCATTTTAACCCCCGCCCCCTTTTTTTTACCCGATTCCGATCCTTTTTTCTGACAAAAAAAATGGAAGGATTTCAAGTTTTAATGTTTCTAAAAATGTTCCCCTCAGGCAAAATTTTGGACACCCCTGAACTAGAAACTTCCAAGCTTCAGTTTACAAAGTTCAATTCACTTCCTATTAGACGCGAAAAGACTTTTAATCGAGTTTAAAGAACAACACTTGAAGGGTGCATCTTAGGAATGACGTCATATTTCCGTCATATTTATAGTTTCAAACCTGTCAACACTTGAAATGAGCCAGAAGAATTACAAATTGACACGCAATCATCTGGTTTGGCCAATACATGGCGATCGGTCGTAGTAGTGCTGGGCAATAGAGCCTACGATATAATTTCGAAGTATTATTATTATTTCTATTTTGATATGCCTCGATTTTTCGTCAACCAGACTAAATTGCTCTACGTTATAAATAGGAATTTCAAATATCAATTCAACCTTTTTCAAGAATTTCACTGGCATTTTTTTTACTGAAATATGGGTCACTTCCTGTTGATTTTGCGGCAATTTGCAAGTGACATCCTTTATGACTCATGACATAAATCATAAAATGTTCATTTATCCATTCCAGGCTCCCTTAAGGTGTTTTTATGCAGGACAGCAACATTAAAAAAGGGACAAATAAAGCCACTTTGGAGTGAAAATGGATAAAATCGCAACACTAGAATGCACACTTGGATATTTTTAGGGTGCGAGAGTGAGTATCTTTGTTATCGGCATTTCGAAAGAACGCTAAAAAAAGTGTTAGGACAGGGAAACGAAAAACGGCACATCACCATGGCGCACCCTATTTTTATTTTATTTTTTAAAGCACTAGTAAAGTACCTTAGAGCAATGCTACCGTAAATGATTAATGATGACATTTGTCAAATTGTTTTATGTTTTAGCTGGAAAAGGGAAAGTAGAAATGGACTAAAAACGGCATATTTTCTCGCATTTGGACCGAATGGCAGCGTCGATAGCTGATAAAAGGAAATAACGTTTTGCCTTAAATGATATTTTCAAGTTGAAATCCCACCAGAGTTGTTGTGAAAATGGAATTATGAGACCTGCTGATCGATTGGTTCGATGAATAGCATGTGCACTGTATCAATCCACTGAGATGAGTAAGCGTGCATGTCCTGGTCATGCCTGGAAATCCATATCAATGCCTTTCTATGATAATCCTGTCCAGAATTTTGTTCAAACGTGACTGCGTCCAGTGGAATACTGCTCACCAGGCTGCTATTTTACTTATTTTATTTTTTTTATCCTCTGTAACGACACAAAAAGGCAAGTCTTGTCGCAATGGTTTCGGCTTGTGGAAGATTCTTGCAAGTGGCACTTTTTGCCAAAATGTACAATATCAAGACGGCAAAATTTACCTTTGTGGATGGAGAAAGCGAACAAATTGGTGTCCAGAAAATGGATGTTCTGGTCGTGGGTGGACAAGAAATTTAGGACTGAAATGAGAGAAGATATACGATTACAGTGTACAGTTCATAGTTGTATATGTTTTGAATAAATGTAACTTAAAATGGGTTTGATGGGGTATTTTTAAACGTATTTTTATCTTTAAAATGATGTTGCTTGATGCTTTATTTGGGAGTCATTTAACTTTTTGACTGCCATTGATGTGCTTTAAAGCCAATACATGAAGAAAATATTGCCTCACAATTAAAAAAATGGACTTAAAAACAGGGATTAAATTGTTTTTACTTTTTCTGTTATTGGGGCTGAAACTTTTTAGTATTTAATTTATGATTAATTATTTACACAATTATATAATTGTAATTAAATCTGGTACATTTGACCCCTGATAAGTTTTCATTACTAAAATAGTCAGTTGCAATAATAAGGATTAGCAAAGAATATAGTAACACTAGAACTTGTCACTTTCTATAAAAAGGACTTCATTTCCGTGACTAAATGATTAAATATATTTTGCCGAAAGTGATACAAAAAATAATTATTTCTCTTGCATTAATATCTAAAGGAAGCAAGACAAACATGAGAAGGCCCTTTCATATCTAAATAATGCCTATATTTTGAAGGCTAAAAGTAAAGCTTGACCGGAAACCCTTTTTATCATTAGACACCACTTCCGGTGTCGCCACCTTCTTTGTCTCCGGCCCGACGTATCGAAACCACTGGTAGTCGTGGTTTTTCATCTTTCCTTTCAATTTTGAGGATATATTTGCATATATATCCACATTTTTCTCCTATTGGATGACCGTCGACTCGGAAATATTTATGCCTAAAAATAAAGCGCCGAAAATGGATGACTTGGACTACAGTAAGTCGCTAACGAGAAGCTAGCTAGTTTCATGTAGACGTTACCGTCAAGCTAGCCGCGGCTCGCCCGAGTCAATTATTGTTTGAATTATTCGATTTGTTTTGATGTCGGCACTTTCGTTATACGTTCGTGGTTACAATATTAAAACACTGTCACGCTGTGGCACAGTTTCATTGCCGTAGACGTTAACTGATTATCGATTGCTTCGGCTCGTGTTTCGGTTCCAGCCAGTCGTTCGGTAGATTTTTAATACGTTTTAATGCGTCTTATTTGTTAAAGAATGTGCTGCTGCTTAATCCTGAGTAGTTACAAACATGTTATTGCTGTGCTGTAGCCCGACTGTGGGCGTGGTTTTTGGGGAGAGGGCAGAAATTTTGTTTTGGCTTCACGATGAACGAGTTCACGGATGTCAAACTCGAGGCCCGGGGGCAAGGTCCGGCCCACCGCCTCATTTTACGTGTCCGATTCAGGGTGTCCCCCTCCTCTCGCCCGCAGTCAGCTGGGATAGGCTCCAGCACAGCCCGCACCCTAATGAGGATAAAGCGGTTCAGAAAATGAGACGAGAACTTGTATGTTTATTGTTTTGAACCTCTGTAATTGACTGGCCACCAATCCAGGGTGCCCTAATTCAGCTGGGATAGGCTCCAGCACCCCCGCGACCTTTGTGCCGATAAGCAGTACAGAAAACCAATCTTATGAAGCTTTTCGTGTAAATAAAATTTAAATAAATGAATAAATGCCTTAGTAATAGTATATGTACTAGTTTGCTTTTCAAGTAAATATTTTTCAATGAAAAATATTATAGAATAGATGACATTTGGGTGTTGGATGGCCACTAATTCTGGGTGTCCCCTGCCTGGTGCCCTTACTTAGCTGGCGGACCCTCGTGAGGATAAGCGCTTCAGACAATGGATGAATTTGAATAGCCATAAAATATAGAAAATGGGGTGGGGCACAAAAAATATTATATATATAGGCTACAGAATAATAGATAGATGACTTGC
Source organism: Stigmatopora argus (assembly GCF_051989625.1). NCBI lineage: Eukaryota > Metazoa > Chordata > Actinopteri > Syngnathiformes > Syngnathidae > Stigmatopora > Stigmatopora argus. The sequence continues at coordinate 18,162,845 of NC_135390.1, read as the reverse complement.
CATGACACCATTGTATGATTAATTTGAAATCTCCACCCTCAGTCCATGTGCTTACTTGGAACTTCCTGATAACAATAGTAGTCATCTGTCATTGCCAACTGGAAACAGCCTCGACTATATTGTTGGAGAGAAATGGGCTTTTATCGGAGCTAACGGGCTCGCTCTTTCCTGCCCCTCCCCCCGCAGTCCCAGTAGACCTAAGCCCAGAGGAGCGCTCGGAGCTGGAGGACATCCGGAAGAGGAAGGGGGTACTGCTGCAAGAGATCCAGAGGCTCCGCGAGGAGCTTCGGGAGGCCATTTTGGAGGTGGAGGGCTTGGAGGCCAGCACGGAGGGCAGGTGGGTTATTTCAAATGTCCTTGTAAGCAATAAAAAATGTGCTTCATTGTTCACGTCTGTCCGTGGCGCAGTAAAACTCTTCAGAAAAACCGACACGTGGCGATGGGAAGGAAGAAGTTTAACATGGATCCGAAAAAGGTTGGAATGTTAAAATTTGGAAGTGTTCTTTTTTTTCAGATGGGTGACATGTTTTTTTTTTTATTCGTAGGGGATCGTATTTCTCGTGGAGAACGAGCTACTCCGACACACTTCCGAGGACATCGCTCAGTTCCTTTACAAAGGTGAAGGCCTCAACAAGACGGCGATAGGCGATTACCTCGGAGAAAGGTGCGCATTTTCAACACATTCATTCATGGATTACCATGTTTGTCTTCAATGTTTTTATTATATTAAGTTAGGGCATGGGTCTCAAATTTTGCAGCCTCTGTATGACATCCAATCGTACGTCGTATTAGCGTTGTTGGCATGGATTCTTCCTTTGGGGAGTTCTCTTCTCTTTATTGCACAACAGAACAACAAAAATACATTTTAAAATCATCATATTTCATATTCTCTTTTGATATAAAGTAAGGTAACAGATACTTTCATATTTGAATGAGGAAGAAAGCCATTGATTTACTTATTCACAGAAGTTTGAAGTTTCAAATTTAAAACCAGAATAGATGTAGTTATCGTGATAATTATTGATATCGACTAATAGTTTTTTTCTTATCGTGATAACAATTTTTGTCATATTGCCCAGCTCTACTTTCATTTTATAACTCTTAACGTCCCTTAGCTTAACACAACGGCAATAGACATCCAGCTTCTGGCCCCTCCAACTTAAAATGGCTTGGCGGTTTATCAATATTGTCAATGTAGTTTTCCCTCTATTACTAACTACCACAGCACATACACTCCGTGACCTGCCCTGGCAGTAAATGAGTTAAGCTAAAGATTTTTTTGACTAGACTTTAACCATCCTCTGAAAGGGTTCATCTACGTACAGTCATAGTCCCAGGTGTGTGTATTCTTTATTCTCAGCAAAGAATATTAGAAATTAATGCCATTTCATGTCTAGGAGAAAAGAGCGAATCCATTTTGTCAAAAGACGCTTGATTAACGAGTCTTTTTCCACAGGGACGACTTCAACATCAAAGTTCTCCAGGCTTTCGTTGACCTGCACGAGTTCACGGATCTCAACCTCGTCCAGGCCCTCAGGTAGACTTCCAACTTATTGCCCGACTCGCTCTAAAGCTTATTTGAAGACTAATGTGGGCGTGTTGTTTGCCGTTGGCGCTCGCAGACAATTTTTGTGGAGTTTCCGTCTACCCGGCGAGGCCCAAAAGATCGACCGAATGATGGAGGCCTTCGCCCAGAGATACTGTCGCTGTAACCCGGGCGTCTTCCAGAGCACGGGTAAATATGTACATTTAATGCTTTTAAATATATGTTGTTGACAATGTATTGCTTTTTAAAAATATATATAAACGTTTCACTAAATAAACACGCTGTATTTAGAGTTGTTATCAGCGGCATTTCAAAGAAGCTCATGCTGGAAGATTGAGAAATTGGAGTCCAGACACATTTAACACGTAATTCATGAGTAATTTGATTTGGTAGTTATTAAATCATTGGCTGCCATTGGCGACAGTTATAGAGGATATTTTTGCAATTTCCGTGGTAAGCTGGGATAAGATCATTTTAAAATGTATCTGCTTTATAGGAAATTTTAGTGTTGCAGCAGCTCAATCATACAGCCAGAATTATATTTATATATATATATATATATATATATATATATATATATATATATATATATATAATTAGATACATACAATTAGTGTAAGTCCAAGTTGGAATCTAAAGTGGCTCACTGAAGTTTGCCATTGACAACACAAGACGTCTCATTTGAAACGGGTGTCGTCAAATGATGAACTCACATAGACTTTTAATTTCGCTTTTAAGAACCACACGGTTGGATATTTTCTATTGTCTTTTACTTGAGGCTTTTGTTTCTTTATGTAGTATCATTTTAATCCGCCATCTCCTTTACCCCAGACACCTGCTACGTGCTGTCCTTTGCCATCATCATGCTGAACACCAGCCTCCACAACCCCAACGTGAGAGACAAACCGGGCGTGGATCGCTTCATTTCCATGAACCGAGGCATCAACGACGGGGGGGACCTGCCCGAGGACCTCCTACGGGTACGCCAACCTCCAGCCGCTAGCTAAAGGGCCGCGCTAACGCCGCTTTTCTCTCCGTTGAAGAACCTCTACGAAAGTATTAAAAACGAGCCCTTCAAGATCCCCGAGGACGACGGCAACGACCTCACGCACACTTTCTTCAACCCCGACAGAGAGGGGTGGCTCCTCAAACTGGGTACGGACGAAGCGCCGTCTTTTTACGCCGTGTTCTTATCTGGCTTGTTTGGTGACCAAGGGATTCGCTATGGAGCTTCTATTTTGAATTTTTACATTATTTTCAGGATTGAGTTTTTTTGCATGGCTGCGTTGGGCTTGCGATGCGTGCCACTAATGTGTCCTATGTCCTCCTCTCTCTTCCTCTCTCGCCTCTAAATAAATACGCCGGTCGCCTTTTCATCTTGCGCTTCCTCTCCCACGATTTCCACCTTCCGCTGCTGCCGCTTGTTTGTCAGGAGGTATGTATTGCCTTGGGTTCTCGTGCGCAGGAGGGTAGCTGGTAGCCTGGTGGCGGACTCTCGCGCCCGGGACTCGTGGTGATCGGTGTCCGTTTGTTTCAGGGGGAAGAGTGAAAACCTGGAAGAGGCGATGGTTTATCCTCACAGACAACTGCCTCTATTATTTTGAGTACACAACAGTAAGTCTCGAGATGGGGTACACGGTCGATTGGTCGCCGGTCTTTTGGTCGCCCGGAACGTTATTGATAATTACCATTTAAATCGTTGCTCAAATTCCCTAAATACTAACTGCGAATGACTATTTCGTCATACTTAATGCCCTATTAATTATTAGGCTAAAGAAAAGCTCCAAATTTCCCTGACTTTTATTGTTTTTTGTTGGAGAACTTGTTAAGACCCTGACTGATGTCCCTTCCTAAGGGGACAACTCATGTACATACAAACTCTTTTACACTCACACGTCGGATCAGTGAAACTGCTCATGGCCATTCTTGGCTTTTATTGGTGCGTAGACCGCGTTGTTTTACCTTGTTTTGTCGCCGGTCTTTTGGTCGTCGGTCTTTTGGTCGCTGGTCTTTTTGTCGCCCGTTGTTGCGGTCCGGGCGACCAAAACACCGTGACCAAAAGACCAACGACCAAAAGACCGCGACCAAAAGATCGGCGACCAATCGACCGCACACGCGAGATGGGCATTCCGTTTCACGTTTTAATGCCATGAACCAATCCATTTTGAGCGGGGCAGGCCGGCAGGCCTCTCGGTCAAAATGGAATGGAAGGAGTGAAGAATGAACTAACCGTGTTCCTCAAATAGGACAAAGAGCCCAGAGGCATCATTCCTTTGGAGAATCTCAGCATCCGTGAGGTGGAGGACCCGCGCAAACCTGTAAGTTCGCATTCCACACAGATGAGTGTCGCCCTGGATTCTGAACGCATGCTTTCATTTTTTTGTTCTCAAGTAGGACCGAGGGACTACTTTTTTAATCCGTTGTTTTGTAGTACTGTTTCAGCCTGGTGGTCGGCAAGAGAAGCCTGGCAACCCGCCAGGCTTATCGAAGCACTGGGGGAAACCCTAAAATATAGCATTAAAAAAGGAATAGGCTCCTACGCCAAGTATTTGAGTTGTACTACATATTTTACACCTACTTTTTTTTCCCTCAAACAGAACTGCTTCGAGTTGTACATCCCCAACAACCGCGGTCAGCTGATCAAAGCGTGCAAGACGGAAGCCGACGGGCGGGTGGTGGAGGGCAACCACAATGTTTACCGCATTTCCGCCCCCACGCCGGAGGAGAAGGACGAGTGGATCCACAGCATCAAGTACGCCCAAAAAGTTTAGACTTAATCACACGCAGCTCGGCACAAAAAAAAAAGGTCAGACGCTCGAATATTTGCTCGGACCGCCTTCAGCTTCGATTGTTTTCCACGAGCTTCTTTGTTTCCTTTTCTGGCATCGATGCAACATGACTTCACACCGCAAGTCACATTCATTAGCGCAACATAAACCAACAGGCAAAAAAAAAATCGGCATTGCATCGGGAAGGTCGACTCAGTCTCAAATCTACTTTTTTTTTTCGTCACATCAGATCGGCGGTCAGCGTGGACCCCTTCTACGAAATGCTCGCCGCCAGGAAGAAACGTATATCGCAGAAGAAGAAAGAAGAGCAACCCTAGATTAGTACCTCCATTCTTCTTTTTAATCTCAACCTTGAATACCAACATAGTCCATTTTTCAGCAAAATAGGTGAGTTATAGACTAGCCAATAACTAACAGGCAGGCAAACATGTAACAAGCAATTGTTATTTTGGAAAAAAAACACTAAAACATCCACCAACCTCCCGACATTGACATTAAAAGAAGACATTTTTGACTTCTTTCTCCTGTCGAAGGCACTTCCTTCCAATGTACCATTTTTATTTTTTTTGTAAATATTTAGCAAATTTCTTTATGGCGCACATATAGAGACTGTTTAATTTATTGTTCCTTTTTTGTACAACCTACTGTAGGAGCGCATGTCGCCGGGCGTTAGTGCACTGAGTCGAGAAGAAGTCTTTTCTGAACTTTGGCGGTCCTCGTTTCGAGGGGATTTTGTCATTTTTGCCCGCCGAAGCACAAGTGTCATTAGGTTATTTGAATTCTTTGCTTCCCGATGTCCATAGAACACAAATGATCTGCTGATTTCATTCAGATAAAACGCTTCTGTGACCTTTTTTTGATGAATTTTGTAGGAAAAGTTGAACTAGGTTATTTGTTTTACTGCACTTTATCAGTTGTTGCGACTGACGCGCGTCAATGAACCCGAAACTAGGAGTGTTACAGAATCTGTTCTTAGTTTTAAAACTGCGCCACTTCAGTTTGAAATTCAGACGTTCACGCTGTATTGCTGTTCTTCTTCGTAGTGTTTTAGTTGTGGTTTGAAAAAAAAAAATGTAGCATGAAGCTGAATGATGAATTTGGACCTTTTTGCAGACGCTAGCAGAACAAAAACTTTGTGAGTTGCCTTTACGTTCGTCGTTTTTCCTCCCAAAGCTTTAGGAAGAAAAAAAACGGCCTTTAGCGAATCCCGTTTGTGCTTTGCATTTTTTTTTTTTTAATTTGCCCGCAGGCCTTCTTCGCCCTGAATTCTTAAAGTGCAAAGTTGCCAAAAAAAACCTAAAAGGAAAATCCAAACAACAAAATGTTACCATTTCTGAGCCACCTCTTTTAGAAAATGTCTTTATTTTTATTTATTTATTGACGGCAAGGTGAAGATGGAGCTATATATGATATAAATGTAGCAAACGGTGTAAACCACACACACACACACACACACACACACACAAATACACATCGGTGCCAGTAAACTACTGTATAACAATAAAAAGGTGATGATTGACTGTTGCTTGATTTGTGCTTTTTCAAGGGTTAACTAACAGTCAAGCAGTCCAATACCGTAAATCACGGGCGTCAAACCCGCTGCACCAAGTCCAATTTTTGCAAAACAATACATTTTAGAGCTTTCATTTTGATCCTGTGATTTTTTTCGCTAAAGCTTATTACTTTTACAAAGCCTTTTAACAATTGCAATGCATGTAAGATGGTTTTCCAACACATTTTCATTTAAACTACACGTATAAAAAAATGATCATCATCCAGAAATACAAGTGCACTACCCAAAGTTCTGTAAAATAACACATTGAAGGCGATAGACTGGGAGAGTGGGAGCGACCTCTCCCGGTCAAAATGGATTGGACGTCTATCGCCATCAATGGTAGTCGATGAGTTAACCGAGGAAATGCAGTGAATACAACAATAACAACAAAATGTATATACAATACAGTATATTGAATGCAATAACAGCTACTACATTTTACCAGGCAATGTCAAACTAAACATGTAAAGCTAACAAAATGATGACAAATTCTTTGGTGTTTAGCTGTACTTGATATGGAAATCTTCCAAATGATTATTTTGTCAACATATTGTTTTAACACAGAACAAGTTACAATTATGAACATGACAATATGTCACAACACCCAACAGATTCCCTTTATTCATTATTGATTTTTTTTTTCTAACCTCATGACCCCACATTTTAATCACCTCTTCCGTTTCAGATCACAATCATACCCTCTTTTGATGATAATCCCTTCATTCATTCTTGAGTTATCGTGAACACGAGCAGACACGGAACCGAGTTCGTTAGGTTTCACCTACGACAGGAGGTAAATATGTTGCTACGAAGATGAGACAAACAAAAAAATCAAAGGCATTTCTTATTTGTTTCAGAGGCGTTGTTTTGTCTGTTTGTTTGTCACCTCTGTTATGAGTTTTATCGGTGGTCAACATAATGAGGAGTATTTTAGTGACAGGGTTCTTGGGGGCGTTTGACCACGCCGCCGTGAAGCTCAAACTCCGAGTCCGACCACGAGATGACGTCACCGGTCAGGCGACCGCCGCACGACGCCAGCCTTTGGATGTCAACCGCGTTCAAGACCGACGACCACATTTGCACGTCGGCGAGCTCGCCCACGAAGGACTGCGTGGCGTCAAAGCGGCCCCCCAAAGTATCCTGAAAGTAAGAAATGCAATGACTAAGTTACTAAAATCCCAAAAATTCGGGCAAATGACTAACAATTGACCGATATATAGGGACTTCGATACAAATAAAATGCCCATGTACGTAATAGGGTAACTAATTTGTTCGCTGTTTTGATCTTTGTTGCGAATTTGCACCTCCTAGTGGTCACAAGGTTGTAGTGCAAAAAGAAAGACTGGAAGTGAATGAGCTTCCTAGAGCTAAAGTTTTCTTGTGTTCCTTGTTTGACACAAATGTTTCTGACATCATTGGTGTTGTCTACCTTGAACATAATTGATCATGATCATCTTATCTATCTTCTTTAGTCTAAATAAGCATAGATACATTTTTTCTGTTGTCTACGTGAGCTAATTTAGTTGGTGTAGGCTCCTTACACTGAAATGAATATGCTAATGGGTAATGCTATGCTAACGTGAACGCTCTGCTAATTGCTTTTTGGTCAAGTTAATGGAAAATGCTAACTGCTAATGCTAATTGTCATCTGCCACGGCTAGCATTGAATACTACTCTAGAATTTTGTGATGATTTGTTTCTTTTTTACTGTTCCTTACACATTCTGCACTTTTTGTTTTACAGGTTATAAGTTGAGGGCGTGTTTAGAGTTTAATTGTTGATACATTTATATTATTAGTGCTGGCTTTCCTAATCGGCATGCTTTCAAATTCAAGCTTTCGGAGTCAGGATGCGTTAAAATCCAAATTAAATTGGCTATCAACATCAGCAATTGGCAGATTCTTTTAGTCGTTGTTGAAAATTTCAAATCGGTCGACCTCTACGAAAAAAAACTACATTTTAATTTGTCTTGACCTGTTCCTGTCCCAGGATGAAGACTCCACCCGCTCTGATGGGACGCCAGGAAGCAAGATTCCTGCCGGTCCCCCGCAGGTCGCCGTCCTGGTAGGCTTCCCAGTGTCCGTCCCGTGTGGACCACGTCACGCACACGTGGTTCCAGTTTCCGTCACTCAGCGTCAAAGGCAGAGACACGGCCTACAAAATAAGGTCCAAATCATACAGAAACCGGATTGGCTTTTAGTTCACCCTAGCTGATTGGATCAGACCGCCCTGGTGATATTGGAACATCACTATTTCTGCCCATGCCTCATCACCTTGTCGTCAATGAGCAGCTCCACGGGGTCCCCACCCCACTCGATCAGCACCACTTGGTTCGCCTGGCCCGGGGCCGAGTAGGAAAACGGCGTCCCCATGGAGGCCCCCACGCCGGCCTTGAGCCACAGACACAACGTCATCGCGAAGATGTCCTGAGGCAGCGTCCTCTTGACGCGGGCGTACATGTAGTTGCTCCGAATGGGGAAGCTGAGCTGGAAGGCATCGGGGTGGCTTTTCTCGCTAGAACCTGAAGTAGCAAATATTAAAATATGTATCTGTGACTTTTTCACCCCTCCTTTTTTTCGCAGATCTTACCTCGCCGACAGGCAAGGTAAAAAAAAAAACTTTGCGTAAAGGAAAAATAATCAGTAATGTAATTAATCAAGTTTCATGTATACAACAGGTTGATGTGTTGAGTGCTGTGTTTTCCGAGCTGTCCTTAAACGCAGCACACGTCTGATTGGGAGGAACCAGGTGGCTAATTAGTTTTGGTTTGTTGGCATCACTAGTTGTCGTGTTGCATGCTTTTGCTTGCAAATAAACCATTGAAAAAGCTAACTCTCCATTCATCTCAGCAATAATGGTAAGTACAGATTATTTATGATTGTCATTTTTAGTATTTTGACGTAATTTTCAATTTTAACAGTGAAATCCGAGCTACGCGTCATTTGAGGTTACGTCGCCAGTGTAGGAACTGAACTCGAAGTACGTTATCCAACTTTACGTACCCGTCAGGTGAAGCTGGCTGAGCATACTTTCCAGTTTGTTGCCGTGGTAACCCTTACGCGGGAGGTAAGCGTGAGCGTCTGCTTCGTTGTCCTCGTGGACACTGTCGTCGGCGTGTCCAGTTCGGTTTTCGTCGGCGTCCTCTTCCGTGTGATCGTTGAGGTTTTGGTGGTGGTCGTGCGGGTGCAACTGCTCCTCCAGAGTGTCGATTTTCCTCTGCAGAAGCTCCCTCAGAGAACTGGAGTGGGCCAGAGATGAGTTCCTCTTCTGTTCAGTTGGTAGAAAATAGTTTGATCAAAATTTGGGCCTTTTTTTGCGTTACTTCCCAAATTAGCAACACTATTTTAATTGGTTTGTTTGGGTTCTGTAATTTCCAAATAAAACCTTATTTTGAAGAAAGGTATGTATAATAATTGTCATATTTTTGCCAGATTCCCCCCCAAAAATATTTATTTATCGATATATATATATATTTTTTTAATGTTGGTTTTGGCTTTAAAAAATATTTTTTTTGCCTATTTTAAAAATCCTTAGGTCCACCAATATCACTTCAATCCTTTTTAGCCATTTAATCCCCAAAAGGAATTGACAATTTTTGGGGGGTAAATCATCTTGTAACCCTAATTGTTTATGAATAAAAAAAAAGACTGGAATATTTTTGAAAAAATATCTTTAGTTCGAATTTGTCAAAAATAGTATAGGCTCCATCTTAACTAGTAACACATTGGCGACCATTGATGGCGATAGACATCCAATCCACTTGACCTGGCTGGTCTCCCAGCTCAAATGGATTTTGATGTCTACCGTGGCAGTGGACGGGTTAATGAGGACAAGACGCGTGAGTGCTCTTCGCCTGATTCAGGTAATCCAGGCTTTGTGCATGTGCGTGGCCCGATTACCTCAATCAAGGCAGATCACCGTAATTACTACTGATCTTCCTTCTTTCCCAACTCCATCACAACGGCACACAAAAAAGCCCATAGCTACGAGTCTGAGCGTGTACGGTTGTCCTTTGTGTCCTCGTGCCCCGCAATTGGCTGACACCGATTCAGGTTGGTTCCCGTAGTTGGCAGGGACAGTCATCCCCCGCGACCCTTGTGAGGATAAACGGTTGGGAAAACGAACGAATGAATGAAAGAAACCCTTTCTTGAGTAGACCGAGTTGTACTCGGGAGTCGGGAAAATATGATACCCATTATTTATTGATTAGCTATTTGTCTGTTTGTTTTTTAGTGCGGCCCGGCAGCTCGAGTGGGTAGTACGTCGGCCTCGCAGCTCTGGGGTCCTGGGTTCAAATCCAGGTCTGTCCACCTGTGTGGAGTTTGCATGTTTTCTCTGGGTACTCCCGTTTCCTCCCACATTCCAAAAACATGTAAGGTAGGCTAATTGGACACTCTAAATTGAGAGAGCGAATGGTTGTCCGTCTCCTCGTGGCCTGCGATTGGCTGGCCACCAATTCAGGGTGTCCCCTGCCTCTGGCCCTAAATCAGCTGGGATAGGTTCCAGCACCCCCCGCGACCCTTACGAGGATAAAGCGGTTCAGAAAATGATTGAATGAATGTTTGTTGTTGTTATTTGTGCACTTTGTGGTGAAGAGTTAAATCTCATTATACTTGGATAATGGCAATAGTAACAGCATTCAATGCATTTTTTTTCCCATGATGCATCTCACCTGCAAGTTGTCCAATCTATCCTTCAGTGCCCGAAGCATCCTCTCCATCTGCTCGGGCGAAGACGTCCCGTCCGCCGAAGCGCCGCGGCGGGGGTCCTTCTCCTGGTGTTCCACTCCATCGGAGTGCGGCGAATCTGGTACGACGTCGCCGCGTTCCGTGGGCGCGCCCGGGCGGTCGTTGTGAGGCGAGCCGCCAAAGCCCTCGCACAGGGCCAGCTTGGCGGTCAGCTCCCGGATGGTCTCCCTCTGGTCCAGGATGGTTTCTTTCTGGCCAAGCAGGCTCTCCCGAAGGCGCAGGATGGTGGTCTTGGCCTCGTCGGTCGCCGCCCACCAGCCCGGGGGAGGCTGCGCCGTACCCCCGACGCCCGGGAAGCAGGCGGGGTCGGCGTCCGCCGGAATGGGGGTGCACACGAAGCGAGGCCCCGCCAAGTCATCGAAAGCGGACGACGCGGGCAAGAAGAGCAGAGAGAGGAAGGCAACGACGTATTGATCGGGCGCCATTCTATCCGAGCGCCAGCAATCATCAAGGGAAAACGCCCATCGTCATCCAGGTGGACCTTTTGATTTGTTTTTCTTGGCGAAATCTGCAAAAGAAAAAGTCGGGAATATTGGTATTTCATGTGGTCAATGACTAGGTGCGACAGTTTGTCACAAATTCATCATTTCAATCAAAAATGGCAAATTATTAGAATATGGTTAACACAGGATATTTACGCATTTGCGCTATTTCGCGAGAAAACATTAGAATTTCACACCCAAAAAATAAACTTTTTATTAAATATTTGAACTGAAAGGCCTCATACCCTTAATAGTACAAGTGACTATTTTTGGTCATTCAAAAAAAAAAAAAAAAATTAAAATAATAATAATAATTACTCATCATTGTATTTTGGTCTATACATTTAGTTTCTAAATAAATACAAAGTTATTAAAAACTAAATTAACTCAAAACCCTTGCATGTAAAAGTAGTACAGAATTTCCCACCCAAAAAATAAACTTTTTATTAAATAGTTGAACTTTAAGGCCTCATACCCTTAATTGTGCAAGTGACTTTTTTTGATCGTTCAAAACAAAAAAAATACAAATATTTTAAAAATAATAATTACTCATCATCATTGTATTTTTGTCTATACATTTAGTTTCTAAATAAATACAAAGTTAGTAAAAACAAAATTAACTCAAAACCCTTGCGTGTAAAAGTAGTACAGAAGATTAATGAAATCGATACTAAGTCCCACCGCCAGGAAAAACTTTTTTTTTTTATCATAGTTATTAATTCATATCAATCCTTATGATGGTGAGCAATGTCCAATTCATTTTAACTAGCTGTGAACTCTCATGTTTCAGTGCCATTGACGGACGGAACTGGGGGTCCAATCCGTTTTGACTGGAGGGCCAAAGGTCCTGAGTAATAACATTGGACGCCTGTTGCTGTCAATGGCAGGTAAACATGACTCAATGCCAGTCTGACAGGGATTTGTTTTTATTTTTAATAGTCAAATCAAGTTTATTCATAATAACATTGTAACATCTCTATCTAATTGGCCTCCATTGACGGCACTAGACGTCCAATCCGATTGGCAACCACCAGCCAATTAACACGTTTAACCCTTAAAACACCTCCCCCCATGCCCTCACGTCTATTTATGTTGACAGGAAGGAAGAAATATTAAATATTAAACCTGTCCTTTTAGCTGGTCATTTTCAAATGGCACGCACGTGAACTCACCACCCCACGTTGCGTTCGCTGACCTATGAATATTTTTTCTGACCCGATTCTATTGAGGCATGTGACTTGGGGGGGCTTAACGAGCAGACAGATGGTCCCATTGGGGAAACGCGTCAACAGCCATCTACAGCCGCTCGATCAGTTTAGCGGCACCCGCGCCAGCCCAATTAACCTAATTACCAGCGCTCGTGCGCTACCTAACCCTCAGATCAGCAGCCTCCTTCGTCCGCGGTGGCGCTAATCCACGGCACCATATGGTAGAGGTGGATATTTAGGTAGCGCCAATAGAGGTCAATTTAAAAAGTTGTTGGCCGTCTGGTTCAAAGCACGAATAGAATTGGAAATAAAAAGCTACGATTGGCCATGTCAACGCCATTTTTGCCTATCCAATGAAAATTTTAGGGTTTATTTCCTCAAATCAACTCAATGCAAACATTGGTATCACGGTCAGTTTGATTGGCAGGCCATATTCGTGCCAACCAGATCTTACTAGTTTATTTTTGGCCCAAAAAGTTAACATACTTTCCGCCATTGTCCAGTTCATCCATTTTAACTGGACGTCTATCATTGATAATGAGTTTATTTTGTAGCACTTCTTTGTTTTTGACTTACATTTCAGGGTGTTTACAGGTCTTTTCTAATTGAATTTGAGGAATGGTTCTTGTTCATTTGTCAATTACTGATGATTTTGGGGCATTTCTAGCCCACGTCCTGTTGGTTTTGGGGCATTTCAAGATTCTTTATTAACTCATCGGCTGCCATTGAAAGCGCAGTTTTGACGAAGGGGGCGGATAAACGAATGTGATTGTGGATAGGAAATTAAGCAAAGTGCAGTCGATCACACAAAATTTCTAGTTTTGCGGCGCTCTTGTCAAAAAAATGAAAGCATTAAATTCTGTACGTTAGGATATGAATGAGCTACAAAGAGGCAGGCAGTCAGGCAGAAGAAGCCACTAGCGGGCCGCCCGTTTGACACTACTGGTTTAAGGGAAGTTTCTAATGCTCACATTTCACCTGTCTGTTTCCACTGTGAGGAATAGTGAGAAATGGAAAACCATAAAGACAATTTCTAATAAGGCCAGAAGTAGCAGGCAAAGAAAAATATCTGACGTGATTGTGATGTCATCGATATACATTTCTTGGAATATTACTGCCGCCACAAAAAAGTATGCAAACATTTTTTTTTCAACAAGGCAAGAAGTCTATTTTCGCCAGTTTTTCCTGTTTAAATTTTTCTTAACTATAGCTTCCATTTATGGAATTTTTAAAATCCAAATCAGCTTTCTATTTCTCCGGCTAAAATGTAAAAAAATATATATATATATTTTTCTCACCTGTCATTAAATAAAAAAACATATTTTTAGCCTATTATTAATATAGTTCCAAGTGAAAAATATATGGATTTTCTTTTATTGTTGCTGATGACAAGTATGACTCCATAAAGTGTTGTACTATATATATATGAGTAAAACTTATATCGTGTTTGCTGAGTGAAAAAGACAATTAATGAGATATTCCTTATGTTTTGTCTCTAGAAAATCATAAATCTTACCTGATGTTCTGGCTTGAGTGTCCACGCGCCCGCACTGGAGTTGTAAAACACTGATCAGCCCAGAGGGATTTACTCCAGAGGAGTTTCTTTGAAGACCACGCCTTCCGACAACGGCCATGACGTCGCCTTGGCAACGCCGCCGCCGCCGATCGTGCGAGTCAGGTGGCGGCACGACACACCGCGGCATGGAAAAGGTCAAGAACTCTACACACACGAGCACTCTTATCAGTCAAAACAAGTGGCATGTTGTACTAAGTGCGTTTCTGCTTTTTCGCAAATCTTAGAATTTTGTAATTCGTGGTTTATTTAACCCTTTTATTGCACTCATATCGAACAGGGGTCTCAAACTTGCGGCCCAATATTTTACCGCCCCCATTTGACATCATACTGTCATATTATGGTTGCGGCACCGTTTTTGCAATTTTCGATAAAGAAAATAATGAATAATTTGGAATAAAAATATTAAATTAATTAAACGATCCTTTTCAGGGAAAAATATTAAAATAGGGGAAAAAGAAGGGAAATATGTTTAAATAATCAAATTTAAAATGGTTTAGTAAAAATCTAAATAATTATAAATCAAATCAAACCAAAAATTAATTTAACCAAATTGGAAAAATGTCAAATTCAATTAAGTATGGCCGGTGTGTATTTTGATTGACATATTTTGTTTTATAAACCACACTGCAGTGTGTTGCGTGCACTTGCAACTCCAAAAAGTAGGAAAAATAAGCATCCTGCTCGCGCCTGCGCACAAGTACAGCACGTCAATGCACTACGTTACATATGGAGGTAGAGAACTATAAAGCTTGTTTGGCACACAATAATTTCACTTTCAAAAGTTGTTTTAGCTTCAAAAATCCCCGATTAAATCTTATACGGAGTGACTGTCTAACTTGTCTGACACTTTTACGGCACAATAGCGTCATTTGGTAACGTAATAGTACCTTCCTTTTTAACTTCAGGCGGCTTGACCTAGTGACGTTTTTTTTCCTCACCAAAGATGTATTCGCTTGTCTTTTATCAAGAAAACGGGGGAATTAATTGTTCTGGTGCTCCAATCTTGCTTTATATCCATGGAAAGTACGGTAAAATGAGTAAGCAAACTTGTCCATAAAATACCCAAGCGATATGTTGAGATGTGCTGCCCTCTAGTGGTCAAAGGGGCAATTGATTGCTACAATTCACAACAGCAAATTAGGTTTTTTGGTCCATTTTAGAGGTAAATCTAGTCAGTTGACTTAATTTTTTGATATATGGCGTCTATTTGACGATACTTTAAGTTAGCAAATGTAATTCAAGCATTGATTAGCTTAGCACTAACCAGTTCTTAAATGTTATGTTTAATTTTAGATTTGCACAGCAGTTACAACTGTATTTTATAAGTTAAATAACAGAAAAACATTATGTTGGGTGAGCATTTTTTTTCTTAATACGACTTAATATTTTTTTTTTTTAAATCAGTTTTTAAATTTACCATTACCGATGGACTAAACTGTTTTATTTGTGTATTTTACTCATTTTTTTGTGTATTTTGCAGTGTAACTAGTCTGCACATTTTGTTCTCATCTAAATGCGAACTACTTAAACACAGTCTCATTACTAGAATTCCGAGCACGTCTAAAAGGGGCTTAACGGTGCATTCATTCATTTTCCCAACCGCTTATCCTCACAAGGGTCGCAGGGGGTGCTGGAGCCTATCTTAACTAACAATGGGAGACCCACTCTGAATTGGTACAATCACACTCCCACTCATAACTAGAGGCAATTTAGAGTCGTCAACCAACCTGGCATGCATGTTTTTGGAATGCGGGAGTAAACCGGAGTACCCGGAGAAAACCCACACAAGCCCAGGTAGAACTTGCAACGTGAGAACACACCTGGGATTGAACCTTTGACACCAAAACTGTGATGCCAGCGCGCTAACCATTCTCTGGATTAACAGTATCAGTCCAAAAACAATAATTACAAAAATGAGCCCACTCATCCAAATGTAACAATGTGACTGTAAAAAAAAGAAAAGAAGCAAAGGCCGCCTCCTTCATGGCTTGGCCACGTCCAAGCCATGAAAAAGTTGAGATGAAAGCTTCCTCCGCCTTGTTTGCATGCAGCGAGGCCTCCTCCTGTCCACCGTGTCTTTTAGGGAGCAGGAATGTGTGCTACTCTAGATCTATGTAGGCCATGCCTGTGTTTTACTGCACCCGGGTTTTTGTCGATTGCCCCCCGCCCCCCTTTTTTTTGGCTTAAAAAGTCCAAGTCATTATTCTCCCGCTGCTATTCAGACCAGGTCCTGTCAGCTCATTGTTATTCAGGCCCAGCCAGAGCTGGTTTGGAGCTCCGCTGGGGAAAGATGTGCACGTTTGCGTGGCGAGAGAGAAATTCGGGACACTTTTTTCCCTTTTTTTTTGTTAATCGGCTCAGTAATGAGGAGAGGTACTGAACGGCACCAAATATCTGACCTCCATTCTTGTCCACAGGCCAGCGAGAGAGAGAGAGAGCATGTGAAAAAGGGGTGGAGGGGACTGGAGATTTAGTGGCCTGCCCAATGAACAACCCCCCACTCACTAACTCGCCGAGGCAAGAAAAGAGAGGACTGGTCATCACCGCTCGCCTCTTCCGACAATGAGATGAATGCAAGGTAGCTATTAGCGCCCGAATGCTTGCTTTTCAGTTTTTCTCTTGTGCTTCTTTATTGTTTTGCTCCAGTACAATCTGAGTTTCTCTACTTGTTGTAATGGTTGGAATGTCATAGAGGGTAGGGATCCCAACTTTTTTTTTGGTTTGTTTGAGGTCAAAAAGTAGCACATTTTTCTCTGTCATGAATGGTGATCGATGAACCAGAGTTGGGCTAAAAATGAACTTTTTTTTAGTTTTTATCAAGCACTTAGTGATGTTGACTAATTACTGTTAACTAGATTAGTACTGATGGCAATAGACATCCATTTCATTTGAAATAGAAGAGTTTGGTAGCAAGTTTCTTAAGCAAGTAATCATGTACAAATCTGGTTTGCTAATATTATTAGCAAATAGTCTTCTTTCTCTTTTTATTTATTTATTTTTTTTCAAAGAGAAAGACAACAGAAAGTATTCTCTTTTTAACATTTTTTTTAAATTTCTGGTAGCAAAAAAAGTGATACCACATTTTAGGCTAACGGCCATTTTCAGTGTCTTTTTATTTTAAATCACATTCGGTATTACCTTGTTTTGTCAATAGCCTAAAATAAGCTAGCTTGGACAGCTTAGGCTAATGAGCACTTTCAATGTTTTTTTTAAGTCACCTGCCTTACAAGCTAGCAAAACTTTGGCTTTTGACACTTTTTAGACGTGATTGTCAAAAAGTCCAATCTATTTTTAATGGGAAAGTTGCAGTTAAAAATGCAAATATCCTTAAATAAAAAGTAATAAATAGTTAAGTAGTAAATACAGAAAATGTATTGAAAATAATATAAATTAATTATTTAAAAATCTGTTTAATGAAAATAATTCCGTATGCTCCCCAAAAATATTTAAGTTTTGAAACATTATATTTAAAATGTAGTTTCATTTTTTAAATATCTCCAATTTGTTTCAAATGTTTTTAAATAAATTTTTAGAAATGCATTTTCTCAATTTTTAGTTGTAATTTTCAATTAAATACTCTCCATCTAGGACTATATTTAACTTTTTTCATAAACAACTCAACAGTCCCTTTTTTTGTTAAATTTGAATTCCGACATCATGGGGTTAATGACATGAATTAATTGCAGCTGTCGGTTCCAAGTTAGGAGAAGGAGCCTGGTGCTCGTAGTTCATTTGAAACTTGTTTTCAATATTCAAAACCTTTTTTTTGCGGAATTTCATCTTTCCACAAACACTGTCTATTCAACCAATCAAAATGTTAGCTAGAAAAGGTAGCCTTTTTGCCTCAAATGCACTAAAGTGCATCGATTAGGACCGCCCCCTCGCACCCCGTTTCACATTTAAAGAGGCTCAAGCACATGAATGCATCTTCTGTGTTAGCGCCCAACCACCTGCAGGCTTTTCCCTCTTATGCAAAAACATTTCAAAACCCTTCATCGAAAATCTGTAGAGGGTTTCTCTGCCTAAATTATTATTTTTTTGTTTCTTTTCCCCCCCTCTGTCACACAAAAACAAAAAAAATACCTGGGTGGCCCTAATGACCAAGAGTCTGGGGCTGTGTTCTTTTTTGTGTGTGTGTGTGTCACGTAGCATTAGCCGATCTGGGTCAACGTCTTACCTTGTAATCTCCCTCGCATAATAAATGTAATGTTTGCTGATATTTTTTTTTGGGCCACCGAAACCAGACTGGATTTTGGCTTTTTGGGGGGGCTGGACACCTGCCGGTGTTGCTATCTCGCGTCATATTTTCATTAGCGTGATAACGTCCAAATCGTCCCGGGCCGGTCTGGGAGGACATCCGTGAGAAAATATCTGCTTTCCGTCAAGGGCGACCGCTCATATCTTGACGGGAGGTCGCGCTGACCTCTAAACAACCTTTCGTGGCTTTTTTATCGCGGACTTTGGGCGAATCAGATGCAGTCGTTTCACACGTTGGAATAAATGTGATGACTCCCTTTTTAGGAATTCTCCAAGTCATTGTATCTTTTTTTAATCACTTGTGTTTAGAGCATCCTGACCAAGAAGAAAGAAAGAAAGAAAGAAAGAGTTCCACAAGTGAAATAAAACCCACGCAGAAGAGTGAAGATATCAGAAAAACAAAATGTCCCGAACGGACGAAGTCAACAAGATGACGGAAAATGTCTATAAGGTATGAAATAACAAACAGTTGACTCATCACATAGTAGAAAAATTATTAATTTTCTAAATTGGAGGATGAAAATGAAAAAAAATATTGTTTTTTTTTCCCCAATAGCAAAAACAGATGGTTTTAAAAGTATATTATCAGCATTTTTTAAAATAAATAAACTCATTTAGTTATTTAGAAAGTCAAATTTTCTTATGATTTAATATGAATAAAAAGTACATGTACATATATTAATGAAAACATTTTAAAAAATATATATTTATTTTCTTTGAAAGTAAAAGCAGATATTTTTAAAAGTTTACCACCAAGATCTGCTTTTCATCCACTTTTTTTTAAAATGAATACATTTAATTTTGACAAAAATATATCTTTTCTTTCTGTTTTATTATAAATTAATAAATAAATGAAATAAACATGCATTCATGAAAACATTTTTTTAAGAATATATTATTTTGAAAAAAGCTAATATACTACTTTATGAAAAGATCTAATGTGTTAATTTTATTTTTTTAAATGTTAAGCCTTTTTTTAATCATGTCTCACAACAAGTAATCGACTCATAACAATCCATTAATTTCATAATCCATCACTCACTTCATCGTAAGCGCATTGTTGTTACTATTGTTAATTTAGGCTTTATTTTTGCGCCTGATTGAGTTTGACTTTGATTTATTTAATAAGGGACAGCACATATTAATGAACATATTCCTATTCATTTTAACGAACATACGTATGAATGATGTTTCCCAACAGGGCATTCTGGACCACTTTAACCCCAGTTTGAAGAATTTTGTCACCATGGGCAAACACTACGAGAAAGCGCTGACAGGTCAGTCCCGCCCGAATCCACGTCGCCGTCATCGATCGCCAAAGCGCTCATCGTCACCATCCCCCGTCCCCCGCCTCCCGCAGGAGTGACGGTGGCTGCCAAGGGCTACTTTGACGCCCTGGTCAAACTGGGAGAGCTGGCCAGCGACAGCCAAGGCTCCAAGGAATTGGGTGAGCGAGCTCGGGGGGGCGTGGCCAAATGAGTTGGTGGAGATGAAGACGCCGGGGGAAATGTAGCCGGCGAGGAAACGCGGGGGAAAAGGGAGAGAGAGAAAGTGGACTCATTGTTGGGAGATTAACAACACCACATGATCTCATTGTGATGCCCAAAACAGCGGGGGAGGCAGGGGGGTCGTGTCAAGAGGGCGACGTGCCAGCCGCTCGCCGCATACCGCTCGCCCGCCGCCTTGTGTGCGTGGCCTCCGTAGGGGTGGAAATGTAAATAGTCCAAATCCCCAAGAAGGTCACAAGTACACATTTTCGAGGGATGCGAAACCAAGTAGGACACATACCTGTCAACCTCTGCCAATAACTGCCCTTATAAATGATTATGATTCCCCTTACAAACCCCCAAAAACCCTTACTGAAGCTTGGAAGTTTCTAGTTCAGGGGTGTCCAAAATTTTGCCTGTGGGGAACATTTTTAGAAACATTAAAACTTGAAATCCTTCCATTTTTTGTCAGAAAAAAAGATCGGAATCGGGTAAAAAAAAAAGGGGGGCAGGGGTTAAAATGATTGTTTTTGTATGAATGCATACCTGTCAACCTCTGCCGATAACTGCCCTCATAAATGATTGATTCCCCTTACAAACCCCCCAAAAACCTTACAAACACCGTACGAGTCGTACGGTGTTTGTAAGGTTTTTTGGGGGTTTGTAAGGGGAATCATAATCATTTATAAGGGCAGTTATCGGCAGAGGTTGACAGGTATGCACTTATGGAGTGAGTTTTTGAAAGGTAGCGGAAGGGATTTTTTTTTTGTTCCTCATTTTTTTCATGATAAAAGCACCTCTTTTTGACCAAAAATTGTCTTTGGTCAAAAGTAAAGTCTTGAGACTTGCAATCCCTTAATAGACTTTTTTTTGGTCATAAAGAAATGTTTATCAGCAATTTTATTTTCATAATGTTTTATTTTTTAGGGTAGTTCTACACCTCTATTAAATCAGGCCTGTCAAGTCACGTTGTCGTTGGGGATGTGTCCGCATACCTGTCAACCTCTGCCGATAACTGCCCTTATAAATGATTATGATTCCCCTTACAAACCCCCAAAAAACCTTACAAACACCGTACGACTCGTACGAGTCGTACGGTGTTTGTAAGGTTTTTTGGGGGTTTGTAAGGGGAATCATAATCATTTATAAGGGCAGTTATCGGCAGAGGTTGACAGGTATGCGGACAATAAGATTACTTGCGGACATTTATTGCCATTGTTTTCATTTTTATAGTACATGCCGTTCGATAATGAGTTTAGTGAGATTAGTAATCGTGTGAGATTAGTTGAGTAAAACTCATTTTCATACAATCACTATTAAATTGGAGTCTGAAAATTAGATTTGGCAAATTAGATTCATTTATTTAGTTTTCATACACATCGTCCAATAATAATGAGATTAATTGCGCTAAACTCATTTGCATACGATCAATAATAAATCAGACTGGTATGAAAATGAGATTCATCGTGAGATTATGTGCAATTCATCTCATGTTCATACACAATCCAATAATTTTTCTTGTTCATGAAAAGGGAAACATTGCCAGATTAATTGCGTTTAATCTAATTTACAGACGCTTAATCCCATAATAAATTGAAGATTATTCACACGAGATTAATTGAGCTTCATCTCATTTTCAAACACAATCTAGTAATTCATTTAAAAGTAGTATTTGACGCCATTTTATTTTGAAAATGCTGCACTATTAATGATACATTCACTCTTATTCATTGTGTTGAATTTTCTGAAGAAAAATAAAAACAACGTTTTTATTTCAGGTCATATTGTGCAGCTATATTTCAAAATCATTTGAAATCTATAATTTGACATGTCTAAATGGGCTATTTTAGTTAACTAGACTTTGCTTGGGTCCATGAATGAGTAGTATCACTATTAGATCATGAATAGTTAGTGTTTGTGAAAAAGCTCACGTGAATTGGGTCACTTGTACGATGTGTTAGACTGCCGTAAATCTTTTTAAAAAAAAAAGGCGTTAAAACTTAGGCACTCTGGACCGAGAAGATTTATTACCAATCCAGCTAGTTTGCAGTGCATTTGGGTCATTCCACAATAGGAGGGCATTTCCGCTTCAAACATCTATTTTTCTGTTCCATATTCATTAGCAATAATCAAGAAAAAAAAATTATTACACAATTTAATTGCCAAATTACAATATTTTGCAACAATCACAATTAATAATAATCAGACATAGGCTTTGTCATCATCATTGACTCGACAAAAGCCTAATTGTCATCATACCCAGAAACTGCGTATGACGAAATTGGTAAAGGAGAGCATAGAGCCGCTGCACCCGTGCGCGCCGCCATCTTGGTCCTCAATTAAGGGTTGGGGCTAGCTGTTAGCGATCCTCAAAAGGACAAACTTGTAAATAAAGCAAAAATTGTCATTTCTGGGGGGTTGATTTTGGGGGGTTTTCAGCTCACTTGTTCATTTTGGGGCATTTTGGGGTCACTTCCAGTCAATGCAGTTGACCTACATGGCTAACTGTTAGCTAGCTAGCTGTTAGCGCTCCTCAAAAGGACAAACTTGTATGAATAAACCAAAAATGGTCATTTCTGGGGGAGGGAATTGCTTTGGGGTGGCCTTTTTGTTGATTTGGGGGGATTTTCGGGTCACTTGTTCATTTTGGGGCATTTCAGGGTCACTTCCAAGTCAATGAAATTGACCTACATGGCTGTCAATGGTGTCTATTCACTATCATTGGTATCCAATAGCCACAATACAAATAAATAGATTGGAAATGGATTGGACGTTTAATGTCGTTGATGGTGGGCAAGTGGTTCAATGTCATTAAGCAGACTCATTTTTTATGAGGAAAAAAAAACACAATCAAGGCCGTTTTTTATAATACATGTACACACGTCAATGGGGGACAAATGAGTTATTTGCTATGTTTCGCAGGAGACACGTTGTTTCAGATGGCCGAAGTCCACAGACAAATCCAGGTGCAGCTGGAAGACGTGGTAAGACAACGGAAGACAAAATGTGTCCATAACAATGGAAGTAATTAACGGCAGTCCATCATTTTGTGTCTTCTTCAACAGCTCAAGTTGTTTCATTCCGAGCTGCTGGTCCAGCTGGAGCAGAAGCTGGAATTGGACATCAAATACCTCACCGTGAGAACATCGCCGATGGTTCCCGGTCGGACCAGAACGAACTAGACCTGTCTTTGTCCTCCCTTTTTTTTCAGGCCACGCTGAAGAAGTACCAGACGGAGCGTCGGAGCAAAAGCGACTCCATCGAACGCTGCCAGGCGCAGTTGAAGAAGCTCCGTAGGAAGAGCTTGGGAAGCCGTCACCCCAATAAATATGGTGACCGAGAGATGCAGGCGAGTACCCGATGCAAACATTCTTCTATTGGCTTTTTTGGACAGGCCCGTCGCCTTTTGTTTTTTGGCTCAAATCTAATTCATGTAGAATTTCAATCCTCCGGAAAACAAAGAATATTTGAGTTTTTTGCCCCCTTTTTAAAAAAAATAAAATACACTTTTTTAGGTTTTTTTTTTTTTATGCAATCATGAATGAAGGTATTGAATTTTGATTTTTGATTTTTAGGATTTTTAAATGAACAAGATGTAATCCAATTTAGAAATTTAAATATAAAAAGAAAATATTTACTATTTTTTTTATTATTATTTGTTGCTTTTTTTGTTTTGGTGAGATTTTTTTGATTAAATAGAATTGTTTGAAGATTTATTTTTATTTTTATTATTTAATAATACCCTGCGGCCCATGGGAGGATTAGCACAATGGAAAATGAATGAATAAATGAAATTAAAAATGAAATTTTTGGCCAAAAGTAAATACAATCATTATGAAAAATAAAAATATATTTTTTTTAGGTTTTCGGTTTCATTTGAAATATTGTTTTAAATGAATATAATTTAAAAAAAGACTATTTTTAAAATCTATTGTTTCTTCTAAGTTGAAATAAATGTAAATAAACAAATAATAATGAAACAGAACTGAATATACACTTCTAATTCGCTTAAAAAATGCAAGAATACATTATATAATTATGAATTAGTTGGTGAGAAATAAACAATTGAGCTCGCGTGGCAATCGGCATTAGCCGATTGTTCCGAGTGACGGATCGCCGGGGTTTATTTGCTTTAAACGGAAGCCGAGCGGTCTTATTTTGGAGGAAAGGTCAACACGGTAGCGTTTTGGATGAGGCAGGAAATGACAACAATGCGCTTGAAAAAGGTCGCCTATCAATTTGGAGCCGACCGGATTCTGATTCTCTTCTTAGTTTGTGGAGCTGATGAGTCGGCGCCAAGTGGAGTTGGACACGCTGGTCGCCACGGGTTACAGGTCGGCGCTCACCGAAGAGAGGAGGAGGTACTGCTTCCTGGTGGACCGCCAGTGTTGCGTCACCAAGCTGCTCATCAACTACCATTGCAAGGTGGGGCGGGGCCTCTTGCGTTGCGTTATCCTACCGAGGGGTCAAACTTGAGGTTCCGCTTGGGCTTGGGGGAGGACTGGCGTGCGATTTTGTGGAAGGACCGTATTTTACGGACTATAAATCGCCCTTATTTTACATGGTTTCGCCGGGCTTGCGACTAATACTTCAGTTTTTGTTTCTCTCTGACAACGACAGCCTGTTATGTTGTTGTTTTTTTGTTTTAGGTTATAGTTATCTGAAAAACATATGTTAACAAGTTTCCGATCAAATTAAAAATTGCCCTTACAAAATGTGAGACATTTTCTCGCATATAAGCCGAATTTGTCACTCAAAAAAATGCTGACTGAATCAAGGGTCCGGCAACAAAACAAGGTAAAACAACACGGTCTACGCATCAATAAAAGCCAACAATGGCCATGAGCAGTTTCACTGAGCCGACCTGTGAGTGTAGAAGAGTTTGTATGTACATGCGTTGTCCCTTTAAGAAGCTACATCCGTCAGGGTCTTAACAAGTTCTCCAAAAAAAAACAATAAAAGTCCGGGAAATTTGGAGCTTTTCTTTAGCCTAATAATTAATAGGGCATTAAGTATGACTAAATAATAATTCGCAGTTTGTATTTAGAGAATTTGAGCAACAATTTTAAATGGTAATTATCAATAACCTTCCGGGCGACCAAACGTCCGGCGACCAAACGGCCGAGTACCCCGTCTTATAGGCCAAAAAATCCGCAAAATGTGTAGTGGTGACTTAAAATGTCTTAAAGTTTAACGTGTGAATAAAATGTCCATAGTCCTGAAAAGGAGCCCAATTGATTCTTCCGTCCGCAGGTACGGGAGCTCCTATCGCAGAAGCTGTCTTCGTGGCAGCAGTCGTGCACTCAGCCGACCAAGCTGCCGGAACGGGCGCTCAACCTGCTCCGCCACACGGCGCCGCAGACGTCCGGAGCCGCCGGCATCGCCGAGGTCCTCCGACACACCAAGCTGGGATCCGTTCCGTCGGAACAGGTCAGACCACGTCGACAAAGCGCCGCTTTCCCTTCTACCGTGGCTCAAACGGACTCCGAATTTACAGAGGCTGTCGGTTCAAGAAGTCCCGCCTCTCTTAAACGGCGACCGCTCGCAGCAACAAGAGCGAGCCCCCCCGTCCTCGTCCTCCCGGGCCGAGGACGACCCCCGGGGCTCCCCCCGGACGTTCCGCCCCGTGCCCGCCACCGAATCCGCGGGCGCGTCGCCCCGGCGCGGGCGCTCCCCTCCCGCCGACTGCGGCGCCCCCTCGTCCTCTCTCCCCGCGGCGGCCATCACCGGCAACTTGTCGCCGAGCCTCATCCCCTCCACGGTCATGTCGCTCAGCCAGGTGTCCCCCGGCGGCGCTTCCTCGGAGGGGGTCACCGTGGCCATCGCCCACGGCGTCCCCCGCAGCCCCCCGCTGCCTCACAGCGCCCCCATGTCGAGGGCCGTGACCCCCGTGCCGCTGGGGGCGGGGGGCAACAACACGCTCCCCTCCGCTCACCCGTGGCTGATGAAGTCTGCCGAAATGTGCGCCACGGCGACTCTCCCGCTCCCCAAGAGACCCGGGAACGAATTCAAGCCGGGCGGCTTTCAAGGTGACCATCCAAATGTCTTTCCTGTCTTATCCTTCCCTTCAGTCGCACTATTGGCATTTACTCTATCAAACCTTATTCTTTCCTGTCCACCCCTTTTTTCCTATCAGTTTTCTGTTGTGGCTTGTATTTGCTCTGCATTTTGTGTGGCCCGGGAAAGTAAATCATGAGTGAGGACTTTCTGTTTTAGGATCAAATTAAACAAACTGGGATTTTTGGGGTCATAGCAGACCACAAATAAAACTTTTTTTAAAGCCTTAAAGATGAAAAACTCTAATTAGCTCATTAAAAAAATCCTGTTATCCTTCTCAAAATGTCTTTTACCTAATTTTTGTCCTTGGTTATATCAGTATTAGGATCAAATTAAAATGAAGAGTATAGATGTATATTAAATTTCCTGATTTTCCCCCTTTTAAATCAATAATTGTAATTTTTTTAATCATTTTTTCTGTTTTTTTAGTTCCAAAATCATTTTGTAAAATCTAAAAATATATAAAAAAGCTAAAATATACATAGTTTTAGATCTATAAAAAAAATGAATATTCAGGGCTTTTAATCTAGTTCTTTTAATCCATTTATACAAAAAAATCTAAATATATCTAAAATGGTTTGACCCACGTGAAATCAAGTTGACGTTAAAGCGGCCCGCGAACCAACACGAGTCTGACACTCCTGCCCTATAGGGTCTTCCCTGTACCACCTCTTTTTCCCCCCTATCAGTTAACTAGTTGTTGTACCCCTTCTATCAATTGCTGGTATATGAGCTACATTGGAGGGATTTTTTATTTGAATTGGCAACGAGTTACCACAAACAATAGTTTTGCTAGTTCATTACTCACCCATTGATATCGCAGTTAATTGGCTGAGAGAGAAATAACTTATTGATTGTTATTTTTTTAACTGAGTTTTACTATGTTGGCCCCAAATGTGCATTGTAAAAACTTGGAGAAAAGTTGATCCAGTCAATAGTCGGTTAGATTGGTTAGGCACGCTGGCAAAAAAGAATACCTGTTTGCTTTTCAGATGCCATTCGCTGCCGTCCTTTTTTTTTTTTTTTCATAATTCATAGAACGCAACATCTGCCATCTAAAACGGACCAAATTTGCTCAAAAGAGGACATTTTGCTGTATTTTTTTCCAGCTGTTTTCGCCATGCCTAATCTATAAATCCCATCTTTTTACCCTTTTTTTTTCTTACCCAGGCCCCAGAATGGGTGGACTCTCTGGGCCCACGCGCGTGGAAGCCATATTCGCTCACTCGCCGGGCGCTTCAGAAGTCGGGGGAGGCGGTGGTGCCGGAGCTGGCGCTTCCTTGCTGACCTTCCTGCCCGGCGACATGGTCACCCTGCTGATTTCTGAGCCGAGAGACGGCTGGCACTACGGGCAGAATGATCGGACGGGACGGTATTCCACACTGCTCCGAAAACGCCTCGAGGCTCCTCGATGACAAGAATCGGAGCCACTTTTCACCTTACCTGCCAACTTTTTTGGGTTTACCATAGGAAAGGCTGGTTCCCTTACTCCTACACTCAGCCACAAGCCAGAACGGATCACCTTGAGAGGAGAGTCAGCCTCGACCAAACGCCGAAAAGGTGCAATCAAATACCGTTAGGGCGCTGTTTCCCAACCACTGGTCACATGTTGTAATATTCCCAGAGAAAAATGGTCATATTACCAGGTCAAAATTGAAATATTATAAGGGTAAAATGGCAACATTACAAGAGAAGTCATTTTTAAAAAATATTATTTTAACCATAACGTAACCACAAAACTGCTTTTGCCGTCATATTAAGAGATCGAACTCATCTTGGGAGGGAAAAGTCATAACTTTACGACAATCAAAACAGTACATGACTTTTTTTGACATCCCGTAAATCGGAAGTCGCTGACTTATCGACGTATGTCGAGCGATTCGTAACTCGAGCGGACGTTTCCCATTGAAATGAATGGGAAAAAAAAATAATTCGTTCCAGCCCTCTGAAAAAACACCAAAAACAGGATATTGGATTGGAAACAAATGTTTTATTTATTCTAATTTGCCATCTATTAACAAAGTAACACATAACTAGTGGTTTCATAGTAATAAAATGTGTTTACTAGAACTAAAATTGGGCGGATTTCGCCGACGGTAGAGAGAGACGCACAGAGGGGGTTGGGGGCGGGGGGGATTTCGGGGGGACTTTCCACGACAACGTACTCTTAACGGAACAAACAAATTTAAATTAACTTGGATTAATATATACAGACACTCAAAAATATGTTTAATGTAACTTTTCACAAAACTGAATTCTAATTTTCTTTTAATCTTTTTTTACCTTCGTTCTGGCCAGGTTAGTTGTTTGCCACGCCTCCACCCTCACGTCCGCTAACGATGGGCTCTTTGCTGTTGTATTCCCTTCAAAATATTCCGAAAATGATGCACACAAATGTCCTCACAATAGGATAACGCACGACCACTTGCCAACGAGACGTAGTCTTGAATGAGCAATTGCGGGAGCTAACAGGCTAAGGAAGGAATAACACTGAAAAAATGCAACAGCTCAGCCTACCCACGTATTGATTGTGGGTAATGAAGTTTTATTCTGAGAAAGGGTGCCATTGCCTATCGGTGTTGTGTGCACGAATATACTTCATTACCCTGAAAGCCCTCTTTTTGCCTGCGCATGCGCGTTGTGCGTTTCCTGGTCGAAACTCGTCTGAATAAATCGTTCAGTCCTCGAAGATAGAGTAGTTATAAACGAAAGAGCTGCGCCCCAAAAAGACAGTGTGCTACAATGATAAACAGCCTCTCATGTCATGGCTACCTGGCTTTCTCGCATTTCGGAATTTTTCTCATATCTCGGGCGAATTATTCGATCGAATTTTTCATCGTACCTCGAGCATGTCGTAGGTAGAGCTGATCGTAGGTCGAGGTACCACTGTACATTGTAAATATAGGTAATTTAGAGGGGTTTTCTTGCCACGCCGCCTCTCCAAAACGGTTGGGAAACATTGCGCTAGATTACTCATTGAGCGCCACGGACACGGCTAACGGCTAGCAAGCGGCTAATAAAAGCTCTTCTTGCAGCTCTTTCTTCCTGTCCAAGGCCAACAGCACCAGCATGAGCCAGCTGGACCAGCTGGTGTCCCCCGCTCTCACCCCCGAATCGGAGGAGGACCGTTCCCTCCCCCCGCAGAGGATCAGCACCTTCCGCCCACGCCCGTACAGCATGGCCGACAGCAGCAAGGTCAGACCGGTACCGACCGGCACGTCTGTGAGGGAGTAATAACTTTAATAATATATTTTTTGTATCTCATTTACGACAGATCTGCGCGCAGTTGGCCGCATCTCCACCGTCTCCGACTAGGTATTTTGTTGGCAATGCAGAATGTCGAGACCACCAAATATTTTGTTTTTCCTTTGAACAAACATATCGTTATTATTAGACCGACATTCATTGGGAAGTCACAAAACCAACCGACTTAAATCATAAATATTATCGTAGTTCAAATATATCAAAAGCGGCAAGTTTTATTCTGTAGAACAGGGGTGTCAGACTCGGGTTGGTTAACGTCAACTCGATTTCATGTGGGCCGGACCATTTTAGATATAATATTTAGATATTTTTTTTTTGTAAATGGATTAAAAGAACTGGATTAAAAGCCCTGAATATTCAGTTTTTACATAGATCTAAAACAATGTTTATTTTTGCTTTTTTATATATTTTTAGATGTTACAAAATGATTTTTGAACTAAAAACACAGAAAAAAATGATTAAAAAATTACAATTATTGATTTAAAATGGGGGAAATGAGGAAATTTAATATACATCTATACTCTTCATTTTAATTTGATCCTAAAACAGAATGTCGGCACTCATGATTTACTTTCCCGGGCCACACAAATTGATGCGGCGGGCCAGATTTAGCCCACGGGCCGCCACTTTGACACGTGCCGTAGAATAAGGAATAGGTTATAGAACACTTTTCCGACATTATGAATATTCAAAATAGTCAAAGTAATGAGGTCAATAGGTCAAATTTTAAAAAAAATATCATTTATAGTGTCCAAGTTAGTTTTATTCATTGATTTTTATTTGTAATTGTTTTTTTTTTTACTTTTTAGTATTTATTTGTGTGTAGAGTTAAAGCTTTAACGCGAACAATTCACGTTAATGATTAAAGATGTCTTTATTTCTATTTATTTAATCTTAGATTCTGACAATTAGTCCAAGATTAACGTATTCATTTTATATCGTTATTAATTTTTAGTTATTCTTTACGGGATAGAGTTAAAGCTTTCGTAAACAAATACATTTAGTGGTTAAATATTATATCGTCAATTTCCGTGATGAGTGAAACCTTGAACTCATTTGTTATTTATTTTTATTTTTTTACTGAGTTTTCCTTCGATAAATTGCGCTAAATTTTTAACTGGATAAATGCCTAATCCAGTTTGACAGGGATGAATGGTAGCGACTACCCACAAAGCCCCTATTAAATTCAAAAGTAGTCCTTTGGTGCTTTTTGACAATTTGACAAATTGTCTCCTACAAAGTAAAGCGTATCAATGCACTTTTTCAATCCAGTTTGTATTTGGTGTTTCAGGACCAACCCGTTCGCCCACGTTCGTCTCCGAAGAACGGTCACCAACGATCGGTCGGCCCCCATCATCGAGTGAGACCTTCCTCTCTTTAGCTCGGATTATATTTCTAATTGGACGCCGTCTCCATCTGCGACTAAGAGAATAGAACGAAATTATTCCGTTGGGCGTCACGCTAAATTCATGACAAAATTTGCGTGGGATATGTTCATAAACAGGGGTGTCCAAACTTTTATCTCCAAAATCAAGAGCATTCAAGGCATGTTTTTAAGTATTAACTCATTGTGGGCCATTAATAGCGACAGATCCGGCAGATCCTTCCCAGTCAAAATGGATTGGACGTCTATCGCTGTCAATGGCAGCGATAGACGATCACTTAATGTCAGTTGAAATGGGTTTGATGTCAATCACAGTGAATAATTTAACAAAAAATAACAATAATCCAGAGGTAGAAGAATATTACACAATATTGACCTTATTTTTCTTACCGTTTAAGTGACTAGCTCCCCCTATGGTTAAAAATGCGAACTGAAACATGGTGTTAGATCAACTCAAGCTTCTTGTGGTGGCCATATTCCATATTTTCATCATAAGATGTAGTAGTTTGGACACCCCTACTCTAGAGGAAGACTAATAAAAACAAATATAGTTTTTTTTTTGGTGTATATGATCCATCTACTGTAATCAATATTTTTTCGTGATTTTGAAATTTTGATCTTACCTTATTTACGGGGTGGTGCTTATAGATCAATCATTATAATGCAGGACTGGCTCCTATGTTACATCTTCATGCGTATATATTCAAGTATTGTGCCTCGGAAACGGGTTCCAACTGGAATTCTTGCCTTAGTTTTCGTAGTTTTAAATTAATGTAATGCTTTTAGAGGTAGTTTTTCAGGATTTTTTTTTTTTTGGTTAAGGTTAGAATACTTTTAGGCCAGTCGTAAACAATGCTGCTTTTTGTTGTTACAAATCAACAATGTTGATGTGGAAAAAAAAAAAAGATTTTTTCGGGGTGTAAAATTCAACAAAAAAAGTGAATTTTATTTTGTGTGTAGTAAACTTGAAATGTAATTGTAGGTTAAGTATGATTTTTCGCGTGAGTGAAAAAACACAAATGAGGACGGTTGGGGTTAAAAGTTAACATCAGGACTATGGGGGTGGTTTTATTTTGAAAGGTTGCTTTTCTTATCTGGAAAAGAAAGTTGTAGACAGGAAGTTTGAAGACAAGTCTATTTTCGTTTATGGGTGTTTTTGATTCTTTTTCAGTCCCCAATATAATCATCACGAGGGCGGGATGGAGGAAAATGGGTATTTTGTACGGGTAAAAAAAAGTCTATCGGAAAGTGCCGGAGAAAGTTTGACGGAAAAGTTGAAAGTTGAGCGTGTGATAAAATATCGTCTTGCCTTTAAGTCTCCAAATGGGGAGAAATTTTGTTTGTTAAATTTAAGATAATGGGATTTTTGTTGTTGTCTTTTGTGGGATGATGGAAAATAACAACTCACATTTTTCAAATAGGGAGTTAACCCTTTAATGCTCAACATGGGTTAAAGTGACTCAACTGAGTTTTTATTTTCTAAATCTCTGCAATACGTTTTAATTAGTTTTGGGGAAATTCCTCATTTAATTGTTAAGATGAAGAAAAGTTTTTTTTTTTTACCCATGTGCATATTTTCACTTTGGTAGTTGGATTTTTACATCTTTACTATATTGATTTAACTTGTCGGCTGCCATTGATGGCGCGAAACGTCCAAAATAGATTGGACGTTTGGCACTGAAAGATGTAAAAGTTTTATTTTTTTAGATATTGTAAAACTCTTCTACCAAAGTGAATGTTTAACACCGCATACACACATTAACGATGTGAAATTTACACTGTAAAAACATCATTTCCTAACATGAAATTAAAAACAAATCTGTCAAGAAAATGTCCCCTGTGCATTTTGCATTTTAAATCAATTTAAGTCTTTTAATGTGAGACATCGGTCCTAGTTGGATTTAGCCTATTTACTCAAATAAAGCTCACGCGAAAAAATGAATTCATTTCGTAATTTTAATCCGCTTGAAGTTTGGTCGGCGGGATCTCGGAAATATTGGGAGATTTCAGGGGATAAAACAAAAGAGTCCAAATCTAAACTCATTGTTCCTTAATCCTTTTTTTGTCTGACGTGCAAATCACACAGAACGAGGCCATGTTGAATTAAATAAACAATCTTTACTGTGGGACATTGGAAATTACAGACGGGGAAATGAGAGAGAATGTGGATTTAAAAGTTTTTGAGCCATGCCAGCCTGTCTCCCCGTTGTTCGCACGGATGCGCTGGAACGTCGGGCAGGTTTCCGTCATCTCGCAAAGGAACTGCCGAGGAGAAAGAAATTAAAAATACATACTGGGAGGAATACATAAATGGCTGCATTCACAATGCAAATGGCATTTTTTTAAACAATATTTAAACCATAAATGGAAAGGTTCACACATCAGACCTTACCTGGGTAAGTGTATGGTGTTGCCGCGTTGATCATTCCAGAATACTTTGTCATTGGACTAATAAATGGAAGCACAATACCTGAAAAATAATTAATTATTAGGTAAAAGTAAAAGTGAACGTCTTGTCTTGCATGCGGTTAACTCACCTGTTAGTCCAATAGCGAATGACACAAAGATGACAGGCTCCTTATTCCACGCATTTTTCAAAAAGGCTCCAACTGCTGTCGAAAGACAACCATAAATAATTTTAAACATGTCATTTTTCTTAAAAGTAGTACATCCATGGAAAAGCTAACTAGTTAGCCGAAGACCCAAGGTCATACTTTGGTTTAAACCAAATGGTGATATCAATTCTTCACACAAAATAGCATAATCTTAACTTTTAACCATGAATTTCGTAGCATTCGGATTTATTTTTAGGATTAAGAATGTTTATTTCAAATAATTTTAGCCTTGTCGATGAAGACAGGATCAACTAACCTGCCATCTTGGTTCGTGGCGTAGCTCCGACGTAAAGGCTCGTGGGAAATGTAGTCATGCTATTGTTGTGACGTTTAATTCGTGCGCCAGCTGCATGTAAACAGTAGTGAAAGGAGGCGAAATGAGCACGCGCTTTATTGCTAGTTTATTTACTCTTTTGTGTTTATAAACCAAACAAGACTCGTGGGAATATATGAACTAACTGTTTTAGAGTTTTTTTCTTACTATGTTTATTTCGTAGCTTTTGAAGATTTGAGGACTTTCGACTGGAATTCATGTAAGTACGGTTTACAACATCTAATTCTCCTAAACATAGCGTATTGCCAATGAGACTTCACATTTTTCTTTATCTATCACTTCTAATAATATTGAGAGTGTTAACAAAAGAGAGACTGCGCACTTAAATGACCAAAAATGATTTTATTAGTAAGGAGGATTGGGGTCATTTCTTTATGCCTTCCCTCCCAACCCTTAAAATATCACGTGCCGAACGAGTAATATGTTGTTCTTATTTGGCTCTTTTCGTTATGTTTCTGATTTTCACTTTAGAAGTTATGGAAGGCAACACTATAAATGAAATCCATGTGAATAGTCAGTTGCTCAAAATGCAAATGTTCTTATAATCATGAGAATGAAGAAAACATTTAAACCAAAACAAAAAATGACCCAGTTTATGAGCACAGCCATTTTGTGTCAGTTGCACCCACATCCGTGTACACTGATAGATTGAAGCACAAATGCATGTGATTATTCGTATTGATGGTGTCACCAAGATGGGTGGGCAATCTGGAACATGATTTGATTGGCTGAAATAATACCAGCGTTGATACATTTTCTACCCTACTGTCCAGTTGCCACTTACTGGAAATATTGTCTTTTATTTACATTTTTCTCCACCAGAAATGCCTTATTTTAATGTATAAAATATTTCGATGTCTTTAAGTGATACTGATAATGATTATTAATTCTTCTGCTGCAAATTTAAATGAGTTAACCGCTAGTATAGCCGTCATATGTTTATTTGCAGCCAGCCTCCTACTTCAAATTTGGATGCTTATCTTGTAGTCAATGACAGCCAATAAATTAAACAATATTGTTTCCACTGGGATGCGTTTTCAAAAGAATTTCCCTCTAAGACACCATTATCGTCTTTCAGACAATGGAAGATTTCTCTGGCTTGGCCCTGCCCCCTCTTTTTGGGGGTCACATCCTTGAAGCAGAACTGGAGCCAGGTGGGGTGGAGCTAGGACCCGGGGAGGTAATTTTTAAAATATTATTTACTCTGTTATTAAAACAAAAAAAAGTCAAACTTATTAGGGAATTTGCTTGCTGTGTGTCTACAGGTGGAATTAGGCCCTGGAGGTGATGAAATTCTGGAGAGCGCCGCCCCAGAGGATGAAGAAAGAAGAGTGCTTGATAAGAGGAAATTTCTGGCACTGAACAGACGTTGCAAAGAAATTGAGCAGGTTGTGTGGTGTTTATCTCCAGCTATTGGAATTAGTCTAATATATTTTTCCTTGATTGTCATCTTCATAAATTCAGGTCAATCAGAAGATCCTTGGGCGCCTTCACCAAGTCCAGAGGTTGACTCGACGTTTAAAGAAAGAGAGACGGTAAAAAAATATGTTTGTCTTCATCTACGTCATTGCGTAATGTTTCAAGCATTATGTATATATTTCATTTTTTTATAGGTTCCTAATGAAAACCCTTGATGCTCACGGAGACGACTACAGGAACGCTCAGCTAACCATGCTGCTGGAGGTCAGCTGTAAAACTGGACTTTGCTTGTATCAAACTCAATTTGACACATTTTTTTTAGGAATATTTGAATGTACTGAGAAAAAGAAGAAGAAAAATCTAATATTTTTCCAAAACGTGCTCCAGGATGACCCCGAAGCTCCTTCGGCAATGGTGTCCGGAGTGGCGGAGGATCGTCTTAACGGCGTGTCAGGCTCCGCCCCTTCTCCTGCTTTTCACCATCCCTCGGGGCCCAAAAGGAGAAAACACGTGACGCCGAAGCAAGAGAAGGACAAAGACCTCCAAGTAGGGATGCAACAAAGTTTTCTATATGATTTCTATCACAGAATTTGAACTGTATGGGTGCGTTTAAGAATGATAGAACTGCTTTTTCTTCCCAGAATGAAGCAGACATGCCGGTGATGTCGGACTCGCAGTTTGGAGAAATGCCCAGCCCGACTTCGCTATCCCATTGAACGTTGTATAGACGCATTAATAAATACATAAATGTACAGCTTCGAGGCTAAAGTGTGAAGAAACTTGGAAAAATTAGGGCGACATCTAGTATTTTCTACTGTTTTAATACTTGGTGTTCTCTTAAAAATAGCTCAAATTAACCATCTAGTTCCAATTGACGGCGATAGACGTCCAATTCATTCGGACGAGATGAGATGGCGGCGATTATCCATCAGTAAGTAATGATTAAATAGTTTACATTTTCTGTATGTCGGTATTGGCGGATTTGATGAGTTATTATTATGTTATTTATTATGTTAAACAATTGCTTTTTTATGTCAATCACCATTATAGTGAGTAAAATGCAGTGATTCTCAAAGTATATTTAGTGCTTCTGTTTCGAGAAACGTTAAATAAATAGTTTTTTTTTTAAATCCCCCACGTACGTGTTCAGCGAATTGAACCCCTAAGTTTTTTTTATTTTTTTTATTTCTTAACTCATTCACTGCCAGTGATCATGTTTCAATGCCAGTGATGCCCAATCCATATTGACTGTTTGAAATAATCTAGCAAATTTGCCAATGTATCAAATCACTTTATCAGATTAATCTTAATCTTGAAGTCATTCATTGCTCATGATGATGTTTCAATATCATTGAGGATCGGTCGATCGCTTCCAGCCTATCCAGTCCAATTGGATTGGACGTCTATCGCTGTCAAATGCAGCTAAAATAATAATCGGATAATAATCGGACATATCACGGTCATAACACCATGCACGGTTTGAATATTGACAAACATTTGATTGGCTAAAATAGTATTGGCATTGACAAGATGTCTGCCTGCATTTTTGGTGGATATTTCCCTGAAATACTTCCCCTAACTTGTATTGGTTTTCAATTTTTTCAACAGTTTAAACAAGATTATTTCTGGTAAGATGGACATGTTAAAAAGAGCAGTTTTTTCCTTTATGGACATTATTGTGAATTTTGGTTGTTTAAATCCAGACGAGGACAAAAAACGTCCAATTAGTGCGCGTGTACGCGGGGTCATTATTTATCAAACAGAAAGCGGAAGTTCGTCATTGACTGACATCCAGTTTATCCAATCACGGGGCGTGAATTCGATTAAGGCGGGCTACTCGTGCGGAGGTGGGATTTTTTTTTTCTAGCCACCGTCCATCTTCACTGAGCTTCATCCCAGTGAACGAGCTTGTCGAAAAGAAAACACAATTCGGAAGTAAAGAAGACTTTCTGGAATAAGTTTTGGCTGTTATTGAAAAAAGAAAAACGAAAGCCCATGTTATAGGTAAATGTCGTAAAAAAACAACCAAAAAGGAAAATAATGTGACTTGGTGGTCGCCTCGACCCAGTTTCCCTTTTTCTTAAATGTGGCTAGCCGAGCTGCTAGTTAGCATTTTCTGCTTTAGCCAAATTAGCGAGCAGCTTTTGAACGCTTCGTGAAATATTGCGCATTTCACCACGCAGAACCACTGTACTAAAGCTACGCACAAAATAATGCATGAATGCGATGTTCATACACCGTAATGCATCGCGCCGCTTCTTCCAAAGCGAGCTCGACGATCTTAGCAGCTGGTTAGCACTAACGTTAGCCGACTAGCCGCTAACCATATCTGTCAGAATGTGGCTAAATCTAAAATTGTATGCTGATACTTGGAGAACCGGCGAGTGTAGTAGTTGTTTTTTTGAATGTCCATTGAAATGTGCGCAGTTAACGTGTTCGGAACTCGAATTAACGTCGGTGAGAAAACGGTGCAAGCAGGGCTGATGAATTAATTGTGTTCGGTTTGATGCTGTGAGGCTGTGAGGGTTCTGGCTTTACATCTCTCCGCACACTTTGCTCCTCACACAGCCAACTTTGTGACAGACGGAATGTGGACATCGTCGTAGTCAGAGCCATGGCTGACAAAAGAAAACTTCAAGGTAGGGAACTGAAAACTGCTTGGAATTCCCAGCTTTCGTTTCCTAACCCGCACAAAGTTGGGGCACATTGTTACAAAATGTTACGTTGCGTGCGTTAAAAATGTGCTGCACGTGGATTCAAAAGTTGTTCTTCCTCACGCAGGTGAGATTGACCGATGTTTGAAAAAAGTAGCTGAAGGTGTAGAGCAGTTTGAAGACATTTGGCAAAAGGTGAGAAGTGATTTTTTTGTGCTTCTTGTGACTGGTAGACAAGAAAAATGGGTAATAGAGATTATGTTTTGTCTGTATTTCAGCTTCACAATGCGGCCAATGCCAACCAGAAGGAAAAATATGAAGCTGACCTTAAGAAAGAGATTAAAAAACTACAGGTATGGCACCATCAGTGATTTGGACTATTTACACTACTGTATATTTGGTACACGGTCGATTGGTCGCCGCTCTTTTGGTCGCCCGTAAGGTTATTGATAATTACCATTTAAATGGTTACTCAAATTCCCTAAATACAAACTGAATTACTATTTAGTCATACTTAATGCCCTATTAATTATTAGGCTAAAGAAAAGCTCCAAATTTCCCGGACTTTTATTGTTTTTTGTTGGAGAACTTGTTAAGACCCTGACGGACGTAGCTTCTTAAAGGGACAACGCATGTACATACAAACTTCTACACTCACAAGTCGGCTCAGTGAAACTGCTCATGGCCATTGTTGGCTTTTATTGATGCGTAGACCATGGTGTTTTACCTTGTTTTGTCGCCGGTCTTTTGGTTGCCCGTTGTCGGGGTCCGGGCGACCAAAAGACGGCGACCAATCGACCGCACACGGTATATTTATATCGCCTAAACGTTAGTAAAACATGTATCGTCATGATTTTCATTTGTCGGTCTATTTGCACAATGTATTATCAATGTCAATTATATTTGACTCTAAAGTGCTTTTGGATGTCATTAATCTACTTGAATGAGGTTTTTCATAAATTCCCACACAACAAAAACGGTGCCTAAAAAACAACCCGTAAATTAAATATTGTGAATTATCAGGTGAATAGTCATTTCCCAATCCGATACTGCTATTTTGGGAGTATCGAATAATAATACAAATACTATATTGACAACGATGGATTTACCGTTCACAACGTATTGGACGTCTATCACCGTCATTCATTAATTTTTTCCCCATTTTTTTTTTTTATTCTTTTTTTTTTGCAGCGACTGAGAGATCAGATAAAAACATGGGTGGCCTCCAACGAAATCAAAGACAAACGGCAGCTAGTGGAGAACCGCAAACTCATCGAGACGGTACGCCGCCCGCCATTCCGTCCCACGCTAATCGCTCGATTCCCGAATCGCTCACTCGCGTTGTCGCACCCTTCAGCAAATGGAGCGGTTCAAGGTGGTGGAGCGGGAAACAAAAACGAAAGCCTACTCCAAAGAAGGCTTGGGCCTCGCGCAGAAAGTGGATCCGGCTCAGAGGGAAAAGGAGGAAACGGGACAGTGGCTAACAGTACGACGCTCGCTCTCCGTTCTCTTTTTATCGTGCCAAAATACTGTTAAACCTAACAACTCTTTCCCATCGCCAGAACACGATAGACACGCTAAATATGCAGGTGGATCAGTTCGAAAGCGAAGTGGAGTCACTTTCGGTCCAAACCAGAAAGAAAAAGGGGGATAAAGAGGTGAAGTCATTTCTAGTTTTTCCCCTCCAAACATGTTAAAAGCTTTCTCGATTCTTATTTCCAATTGAAATCTTTGCGTCGTGCAGAAACAAGATCGAATCGAGGAACTCAAGCGCTTGATCGAGAGGCACCGGTATCACATCCGCATGCTGGAGACCATCTTACGAATGCTGGACAATGACTCGGTGCCGGTGGACGCCATTCAGAAGATCAAAGACGACGTGGATTACTACATCGATTCGTCGCAAGACCCCGATTTCGAGGAAAACGAGTTTCTCTACGACGACTTAGACTTGGAAGACATCCGTGAGTACAGTTCCTTGGCTTTTTATCCCTACGGGACATCCCGGCTTTGGGTTTTTACCGTCCTTTCTAATATGAAATGGAAGCGGTGATTACATTTAGGGCTCCAGGGGTCAAAGGTAACATGAATGAAAAAAATGAAATTTGTACACAGTCGTACCTCTACTTACGAAATTAATTGGTTCCAAAACTTTTTTCGTAACTTGAATATTTCGTAAGTGCAGCAGTGCTTTATATGTAAATTCCGTCATTTGTCCCACAGTCCTCGAAGTACAGTACAGTAAGGAAGAAGCTAACGTTAGCTCACCAACACATGCACATAAACACACATATAAACAACTTTAAATGATGAATTGAAATAATGTCAGCATTAAATACAACTCAAAAGAGTTGCCTCGCAATATCCGACAATTGTACGCCACTTTCTTATCTTCTGTTTTTAGATGCCCGTTTATTCATTTCATTCAGTCCAATAATTTTAAATAAAGAACAGTGTGACGACAAACGGCGGTCCAAAGAGTTCTGTTCTGAGAGGCTCCAACTGGAAGTAAACAAGGCCGCTATAGTGTTACCAGGACAATTTCAAAATAAAATGACGGATACAGCAAATGCATTTACATTCAGAGGAATTTCGTAACCTGAAAATTTCGTACCTAGAGGCATGCGTGAGTAGAGGTACGGCTGTATTTGTATACAAGACAAATCAGAATCAGTTTAAAGGTTTATCGAACTTTCTGGATGTCTTTGTAAAATGAAACAGAAAAGATGATGACATTTGGGTGCAATATGGCAAAATGGGGAATTGGTATGTTTGTGGGAAAGATAACTCTGGAACAAAGATTTTTTTTTCGTAATTAGGGTTATTTGTCAGGTGAAGGAAAACTAGATGAACAATTTGAGAAAGCTTCCAAATTCAAATAATGTCCATATTTGGTCATTCCTAAGTCAAGTATATTTGACCTTTCTCTGCATGCCCATAATGTCATTAGATTAAATTTGACCCTGTCATACATAAGCTCCGCCTCCCGTGGGTTTCACCTACCTACGGAGGTCCAAATCAAAACGCTGGAATCTCCCGAGCTTTATTTCTTACGACCGCTTCCGTTTTCTCCAAGCTGCAGCACTCGTGGCCACGTCGCCGTCGGGTCAAGGCAACATGGAAGACGAGATGTACCTCCACTCGAGCAGCACTCCCACGTCCACCACCTCGTCGTCGCCCATCCCCCCGTCGCCGGCCACCTGCGCCGCCGTAAGTCGCCTCACCGCTCTCCTTTTTCCGTGACCTCCCGGCCGGCCCTTTGCCCTCCTCACCCTGGCCCTCGAGCCAAAAGTGGCGGTCCTCCCAATCCACCGGCTCGTGTGCTGACTCACCCTTTTCCCCGAAAAAAGTGGATTGTCACATGAAGGTATCTCCTCCCGTAGGAGAACTCAGAGGACGATAAGAAAAGGGGACGGTCGACAGACAGTGAAGTTAGTCAGGTGAGAGGCTCTCATCTGTGCTGTGTGGCTAGATGAACAGTTTAGTGGCACCTTCTTCAGCCTTGGTCCTGAGGAGTGCGTTTCCGTGGGTGACGAGCGCTTTTTATTATTATTTTTGTTTCTGCTCTGTGGGACCACGGCTGGGGACTTCTGGTTTTGGTTGTCTCATCTTCCGCTTACGTCGGGGCTCTCGATTTCTCGCCGCCCCGAAATGCGCCGGCGAGTACACGGATGTTTTGGAAAAAGACGCAAAACACGCACGGCGGGATTTTAAGGGATGCATACCTGTCAACCTCTGCCGATAACTGCCCTTATAAATGATTATGATTCCCCTTACAAACCCCCAAAAAACCTTACAAACACCGTACACGTACGGTGTTTGTAAGGTTTTTTGGGGGTTTGTAAGGGGAATCATAATCATTTATAAGGGCAGTTATCGGCAGAGGTTGACAGGTATGGGAATGGGTCGATGGATTGGACGTCCGTCAGAGTTCGCGGAGGTGGAAAATGTGGCCAATCGAACTCCAGTTTTTTACGCCGGATCGTACGTATATTTGTAAAGGGGAGTTGCGCTAGTTTTCAGTTCACATTTTTTCAAATATCTCTTAATATATTTTTACTAGTTGGGAATGTGTCGTATTGTTTTTGGTGGGAGAAAAAGTAGAGATGGAGAAAGTGCTTTGTTTTGCATAGTTGTGTGATAACGTCAGCCTAAAACCAGCAGAAAATGTAAAGCTAGGTGCGCTTCCAATAGTTTTTGGCAAAGTAAAAACCATGTTTCAAATGATTTTTTTTTTCGTGTTTAGTTAAGTATAATTGCAACTCAAGTGCGTTCGTTCCCGTTAAATCTCGCTTTCCGAAAAAAAAGCACCGTTACTGCCCCGTGAAATTTTGACAGAGGGAAGATGGACGCCCAAAAACCTGTGTTGTGTGTGTGGACGTGGTTTGGTTTGTCACCTGCTGTGCTGTTCAAATCAGGGAAAAATGGCTTTCTAGTGTGTTATTCACAATTTTGGTGCTTTGATTTGCAGCTTTTCCTTGTGAATTTTTGGGCTTGCTAATATTGACCAATAATGGAAACCGCTATTTCTCACTGGGTTACTATTGCCGTCGATGGGGCACTTCAACGTCAAATTTTCCCCTTTTGACTCACCAGCGCCGCCCATATTCTGCGAGAAAAGTTAATAGTTGATTTGCCGTTTGTGTTTTGTGTTTCTTTGCAAGAATTAACGATTGAAAAACACTAACCACTATTTGAAAAGCAATAGAGAATAGCAAGCTTTTATTTCTGTACACGTCACTTGGATGACAAAATCTGAAAATTCCCGGATTTTGCCAGCCCTGCTATCCCATACGAACGCGATATCAATATTTAAGAAAAATAACCACCCGTACTTTTCTCTTGACTTATTTGGCGGCAAACCATCCCGTTCCAAAACTCCGTGTACACGCCGGCGCGCGCACGGCACAGCGAATATTCCGCGACGGCGTCCTCATTGCTTTGTGTTTTCTTCTTCTTCTCTCCGTGGCGCTTTTGGGCTTCCAGTCGCCGGTCAAGAACGGCACGCCCTCCCTGCTCTCCTCCTTCTCCTCCTCCTCCACGTCGGGCTCGTCCTCCTCCTCGTCCCTGGTCTCCATGGCCAGCGTGGTGGGCGGCGTCCCGGTGGTCCCCACCAGCAGCGGCCTGATCGGGAGCTTCAGCAGCGCCGTGCAGCAACACCAGCAGCACCAACAGCAACATCAACAGCAGCCGCATCTGCCGGCGTCGCAGCAACAAGCCCCGGCCCAGAACGCGGCGCAGCAACAGCACCCGCCCCTGTCCAAAGCCCCGGCACCCTCCAACAGCACCCCGAGCCCGCCCGGCAACCCGCTGCTCCCGGCGTCGGCCGTGCCGTCGCTGCCCGCGCCCAGCGCGCCCATGTCGTCCCCCGCCGCTTCTCTGCCTCAACCCTCGTCCGGGTCCGCGCCCGGTCTGGGACTCGGACTCGGATTGGCTTTGGGCAAAAGCGGCATGGCGGGGAGCGCCGCCGCCGCTCAAATGTCGGCGCTGGGTCTAGGCGTCCACTCGGCATCTCTGAATACCATGGCGGGGCTCATGTCGGGCTCCACGCCGGCCCCCTACGCGCAAGCGGCGGCGGGCGGCTTGGGCCTGAGCGGCAACTCGGCGTCCGTCGTCTCCACGGACGGCGGCGCCCCCGTCATCGGCGCCTCCTCCAACGGGGCGGCCACGGCGCTCGGCCTGCTGGGATCCGGACACGGCTCGCTGAGCGGCGGCATCCTGGGCCTGGTGTCCGGGCAGGGCGCCTCGCCCGCCGGCTCCCAGGCGCCGCCCGGTTCCGTCGGCGCCTCGCCGGGAGCCGTCGGCATGATGGGGGGCAACGGCGGCGGCGTGGGGATGATCGGCAACGCGCCCGCGCGGCCCCCCAGCGGACTCAAGCAGAACGGGAGCACAAGTACGTGGAATGTCACTTGTTTTGTCACTGCTGCATTGGCGGGATCTAAAATCTAAAGACATTTTCCTCCACTCCTTTGGGTTTAGGTTACAGTGCGGTGGTGGCGGAAAGTTCGACGGAATCGGCCCTCAGCACCCCGAGCCAATCTCAAAGCAGCCAGCCGTCGTCCCTCAGTTCTTCTGCCAGTCAGCCGTAAGTCCGCCTTCCGTTATTCCGCCCGCCGCCCCAAAATACACCCTTGACGATTTGCCGCCCGCCCAGGTTGGACAACGGCCCCAGTTTAATCAGCTCCATCACCCTACCGCCCAGCTCGCCGTCGCCTTCTTTCTCGGACAGCACACCCGGCGGAGGGAGCCTGCTCAACGGGCCGCACTCCTACGCGCAAGCCTCTGAAGGCCTCAAGGTGAGCCGCGAATTACGGGGTGCCGCGCCACTTCAGTTGATTGGCATTTTAAATGAATAATTTGATTTATGCGT
Organism: Stigmatopora argus; assembly: GCF_051989625.1. Taxonomy (NCBI): domain Eukaryota; kingdom Metazoa; phylum Chordata; class Actinopteri; order Syngnathiformes; family Syngnathidae; genus Stigmatopora; species Stigmatopora argus. The sequence goes on along the minus strand of NC_135390.1, from coordinate 18,119,100 downwards.
AAACTGTGTAAAAACTTCGGAATGAAAGTAGAACTGGCGTTGAGTGTATTTCTGATTGAGCATTTATAAATATCTTATATCGCACATTGCTTGAATTTGGTGTCCTATAATGGGGTATGTTAATGTACATTAACGTCACCATATACATGATAGATACAATGATCAAATTGGCTGTAGATGTTTCTTCGTGAGGCTTTCCTATCATCTAAATGTTGGCTTTTAGTAAGAAAAAAAATGAAGGATATATTATTCCCATCAATTCAAATTTTAGTTATCGCTTTTTTCAGAGTTTTATTGGGTTAAACTCAAATGATGTAAAAGAACATACCTGAAATACTTTTTTTTCGACCAGGATGGAACTATACATCAATGATTGTGACTTTAATATAGTGTATTTTCCCACCCACAAGGCAGACTTTTCTTTTAATACTTTATTCTGTGACTTACACTCAAGTTCGACTTGTACAACATCATAATATAAATTTTGATGTGGGGAAAGGACAGGAGAGAAAAGAATGAAAATAGATACAAAACAGCGGACTTTGATCTTGTGGAAATCTTGTCGGGCGGCGCCCCTGCTCTAACCTTGCGCTTCTTTGCGGTCAGGCTCCCGAGCCTCTCATCTCCCTGAAGGCCATGGCGGAGAGGGCGGCCCTGGGTTCGGGCCTCGACGGCGAGATCCCCAACTTGCACCTAACCGAGCGAGGTCAGTAGCCTGTTAGCCGCCGCCGTCTCTCGCCGTGAACGTGTTTTTAAAACGTGTACATTGCTACCAATGCATCCGCAGACATCTTCTCGTCGTCCGCCGCGCCCGGCACGCCCGCCGCCCCGCAGCCGTCCGTGTCCGAGGTCAGCATCCCGCCGTCGCTGGGCGTCTGCCCCTTGGGACCCACCCCCCTGCCCAAAGACCAGCTGTACCAGCAGGCCATGCAAGAGTCGGCGTGGACGCACATGCCGCACCCGTCGGACTCGGAGAGGATCAGGCGAGATCTCGAGGGGAACGTGGGGGGAGGAAATTTAAAAAAAAAAAAAAGAAGCAACATTTCTTTTTTTGGTCCGGGTCTCATTTGTCCTTTGCGTTCTCACGTTTGTAGGCAATACCTGATGAGGAACCCGTGCCCCACGTTGCCCTTCCATTACCAGATGCCGCCACATCACTCGGACTCCATTGAGTTCTACCAGCGATTGTCCACGGAAACGCTCTTCTTCATCTTCTACTACCTGGAGGTGAGCGCGGTCCAAAAGGACCTCCTTCGGTCGGGACTGGGATGAATTGTATGTAACCTGGCGGTCGACCTCCTGCAGGGCACCAAGGCGCAGTATCTGTCCGCCAAAGCGCTGAAGAAGCAGTCGTGGAGGTTTCACACCAAGTACATGATGTGGTTCCAGAGACACGAGGAGCCCAAGACCATCACCGACGAGTTCGAACAGGTACCAAACGTGCACCACCCAAATTCAAGTGCAAATCTACATAGTCAAACAAGAGCGATGTCAGGACGCATAAGTGTTTTTGCGAGACAGGATTTTATTCAATCAACCAAGACAACAGTTATCAACAAATCTGGCATCGTAAGTGTCGTCATTTTATACCTCGATTTAGCGGAAGCCTTATTGGTTGAACTCTTCATAAAAATAACAAAAAAACGCTTTGGAGATCCTTTGTCTCAATCCAAACAAATAAATGAAACTTGGTATACGGGATATCATGTGTGTGTGTATATATATATACATACACACATACATACTCCTCTTACTTTTCTATTCGTTCCGAATTCCCGTATATGTATACATACGTACACGCGCGCGTATACACACACGCGTAAGTGTATACGCGCGCGCGTACACATACGTGTGTATACGCGCGCATACACATACATACGTATGTATGTGTACGCGCGCGTACACATGCATACGTATGTATGTATACGCGCGCGTACACATATGTATGTATGTTTACGCACGCGTACACATACGTATGTATACGGGCACGTACACATACGTATGTATGTATACATACATATGTATGTATACATACATATGTATGTATACATACGTGCGTATGTATACATACGTACGTATGTGTACGCGCGCGTATACATACATACGTATGTATACATATGTATGTATACATACATATGTATGTATACATACATATGTATGTATACATACATATGTATGTATACATACATATGTATGTATACATACATATGTATGTATACATACATATGTATGTATACATACATATGTATGTATACATACATACGTATGTATACATACATACGTATGTATACATACATACGTATGTATACATACATATGTATGTATACATACATATGTATGTATACATACGTATGTATACATACGTATGTATACATACATATGTATGTATACATACATATGTATGTATACATACATATGTATGTATACATACATATGTATACATACGTACGTATACATACGTACGTATACATACGTACGTATACATACGTACGTATACATACGTACGTATACATACGTACGTATACATACGTACGTATACATACGTACGTACGTATACGTATGTACGTATACGTACGTACGTACGTATACGTACGTACGTATACGTACGTACGTATGTATACGTACGTACGTATGTATACGTACGTATGTATACATACATATGTATGTATACATACATATGTATGTATACATACGTACGTATACATACGTACGTATGTATACATGCGTACGTATGTATACGTACGTATGTATACATACGTACGTATGTATACATACGTACGTATGTATGTATACATACATACGTATGTATACATACGTACGTATGTATACATACGTACGTATGTATACATACGTACGTACGTATACATACGTACGTACGTATGTATGTATACATACATATGTATGTATACATACATATGTATGTATACATACGTGCGTATGTATACATACGTACGTATGTGTACGCGCGCGTATACATACATACGTATGTATACATATGTATGTATACATACATATGTATGTATACATACATATGTATGTATACATACATATGTATGTATACATACATATGTATGTATACATACATATGTATGTATACATACATATGTATGTATACATACATATGTATGTATACATACATACGTATGTATACATACATATGTATGTATACATACATATGTATGTATACATACATATGTATGTATACATACATATGTATGTATACATACATATGTATGTATACATACATATGTATGTATACATACATATGTATGTATACATACATATGTATGTATACATACGTGCGTATGTATACATACGTACGTATGTGTACGCGCGCGTATACATACATACGTATGTATACATATGTATGTATACATACATATGTATGTATACATACATATGTATGTATACATACATATGTATGTATACATACATATGTATGTATACATACATATGTATGTATACATACATATGTATGTATACATACATATGTATGTATACATACATATGTATGTATACATACATATGTATGTATACATACGTATGTATACATACATACGTATGTATACATACATACGTATGTATACATACATATGTATGTATACATACATATGTATGTATACATACATATGTATGTATACATACATATGTATGTATACATACATATGTATGTATACATACATATGTATGTATACATACATATGTATGTATACATACATATGTATGTATACATACATATGTATGTATACATACATATGTATGTATACATACATATGTATGTATACATACATATGTATGTATACATACATATGTATGTATACATACATATGTATGTATACATACATACGTATGTATACATACATACGTATGTATACATACATATGTATGTATACATACATATGTATGTATACATACGTATGTATACATACGTATGTATACATACATATGTATGTATACATACATATGTATGTATACATACGTACGTATACATACGTACGTATACATACGTACGTATACATACGTACGTATACATACGTACGTATACATACGTACGTATACATACGTACGTATACATACGTACGTATACATACGTACGTATACATACGTACGTACGTATACGTATGTACGTATACGTACGTACGTACGTATACGTACGTACGTATACGTACGTACGTATGTATACGTACGTACGTATGTATACGTACGTACGTATGTATACGTACGTATGTATACATACATATGTATGTATACATACATATGTATGTATACATACGTACGTATACATACGTACGTATGTATACATGCGTACGTATGTATACGTACGTATGTATACATACGTACGTATGTATACATACGTACGTATGTATGTATACATACATACGTATGTATACATACGTACGTATGTATACATACGTACGTATGTATACATACGTACGTACGTATACATACGTACGTACGTATGTATGTATACGTACGTATGTATGTATACATACATACGTATGTATACATACGTACGTATGTATACATACGTACGTACGTATACATACATACGTACGTACGTATACATACATACGTACGTACGTATACATACATACGTACGTACGTATACATACATACGTACGTACGTATACATACATACGTACGTACGTATACATACATACGTACGTACGTATACATACATACGTACGTACGTATACATACATACGTACGTACGTATACATACATACGTACGTACGTATACATACGTATGTACGTATGTATACATACATACGTATGTATACATACGTATGTACGTATGTATACATACATACGTATGTATGTATACATACGTATGTATACATACATACATACGTATGTATACATACATACGTATGTATACATACATACATACGTATGTATACATACATACATACGTATGTATACATACATACATACGTATGTATGTATACATACATACATACATACATACATATGTATGTATACATACATACATACATACATATGTATGTATACATACATACATATGTATGTATACATACATACATATGTATGTATACATACATACATACATACATATGTATGTATACATACATATGTATGTATACATACATATGTATGTATACATACATATGTATGTATACATACATATGTATGTATACATACATATGTATGTATACATACATACATATGTGTACGCACGCGTATACATACATATGTATGTATACATACATATGTATGTATACATACATACGTATGTGTACGCACGCGTATACATACATACATACGTATGTGTACGCACGCGTATACATACATACATACGTATGTGTACGCACGCGTATACATACGTATGTATACATACGTATGAATGTATGTATACGTATGTATGTATACGCGCGCGTACACATACATACATATGTATACGCGCGCGTATACATACGTATGTATGTGTACGCGCGCGTATACATACATACGTATACGTATGTATACATACATACATACGTATACATACATTCATACGTATGTATACATATCTATATATAGATATAGATACGTATACATGTGTATATGTATATGCATGTATATGTATATATATACCTACATACATACATAAACACACAGTTAGTGGATTTCCGAACGAATAGAAAAGTAAGAGTAGTAACCCTGTGAATGGTCACTAACTTTGTTTCTCCTCGGCGTCCATCTCACAGGGCACTTACATTTACTTTGACTACGAGAAATGGGGCCAGCGGAAGAAGGAGGGCTTCACGTTCGAGTACAGGTACCTGGAAGACCGAGACTTGCAGTGACCGACGCCCGAGCCGGAGTACGCTTACAGACACAAATGTACTGCTGTCGACATTCCGAGACTGAACTCCAAAAACTGTGGATAGAGATTGTGATGTGTAGTAGAAACAACAACGACGACGACAAAAAAACTAAACTTAACGCTCTCCCGATCTTGAAAAAACTGAAATAATACGGAGAGCGGCGTCTGTATAAAACGTCGGCGTCTCCCGCAAAGTCCCCTCGTCGCACGTCTTGTGCCCGTTTGTGTGCGCACCGAGTACGTGGCATTAGGAACGCAGCCCCGCCCTCCCTTCAAATGCATGTTTATTATCGTTTCAGGCTTTTGTTTTTTTTTTCTTTGACAAAAAAAAACATTCTGTGTAAACACAAACCTGGACGCCATCCCCACCCCCTTTTTTTGTTTGTTTTTGATTCGACACGCGAACATTGTCAAGTAAACTGCCCTATATTCTATTTACTGTAACTTTCTGGTCTAGAGCGGGGAGCTACAGTGGACGTTTTAGTTACGGTGTTTAGGTTTGGCTTCGTTTTAAGACCCCGTCAATGCCTGTCATGGTCACTATTAGACATAGTGAGCGGTTATCAATAGTTTTATTGATATTGTTGTGGTCCAGTGAAAGGAAAACCGACGGAGAGCCACCACGGGGGCCTCTCCCTGTGACAGGGATAGCGTCCTTATCGGACTTGGATTAAATTGCTATGCAATTGAACTGGTCTCTGACTCCCTCTGTCTTTACCAATAAAGTGTGTTTTTAAGTTAAACCTCTCAAAAGTACTGCATCATTATTACGTCTTTGCGATGAACGTACGCACCGTGTACGTAGATTTTTACGCTTAGTTTCGGCATGTCGTGACGAGTGTGGGAGATTAACTGCAGCACCCTCATGCTCACAGGGTGGGATAAGAAATTTGACAGGTACTAATTTGTAAGCACAGGATAGAATAGAGCCGTCTTGTGGTGTAGTGGTTTACTCACCTGACTTTGGTGCGAGGAGGCGTGGGCTCGATTCCCGCCGGTGCCGATATGATTGGAGTGTGGATGGTCGTCTGTCTCTGTGTGCTCTATGACTGACTAGTGACCAGTCGAGGATGTAGTCTGCCTTTCGCCCGGAGACAGCTGGGTTAGGCTCCAGCAACCCCCGCGACCCTTTCAAGGATGGGCGGTTTGGAAGATGATTGAATTTAGGTTAGTACAGTTTATTTTACATACTCAAATGGAACCAAATTTGTACTCTGTAGGCACAAATTAGAAAACGGTGTACATAATACATTTTAAAATATGAGTTAACGATGGTAACAAATTAGCAAACTACTCAAATGACTGTAAAAATAAGGATAAAGAGTAGCAATTGACAGTAAACTACCCACAGTTTCACGTAAAGCTCTCGTGGAAACACTGACCATTTTTGATGTGAATCAAAGCAGCTGACAGGTTGGAGTTTTATGACGCTGAAAACGGGGGAAAAAAATAATGGAGAATATATTTTGGAGAACACAAGGCCTCGTATTTCAATAAATACTTTGAAACAACTCAAATGTTTGTGTGGAGTCAGATCAAGATTGACGGGTTTCATTGGGCTAAAAAAATTAAGCAATACAAATAATAATAAGAGGAAGAAGAAGAGAAAGATATCACTTTTTGACTTCCTTCTTGACTTTGAGGAATTCCGCCATATTGGAGAAATACTTTTGGTTGGCTTCGGCCACTTTTTTCTCTGCAGCCTGCGGGTTGACGATCTCCAGGCCCTGGCAAACAGAGACAACAACAAAACAATGAAAACATGTACAGTGGTACCTCTACATACGAGAAGAATTTCGAGATGCGAGAAAGCCAGGTGGCCATGACATGAGAGGCTGTTTATCATTGTAGAGAAAAAAAAGCCTTACTATACTATGTCGTTTTTTGCGAAAAAAAAGCCCTACTATACCATGTCGTTTTTTACGAAAAAAAGCCTTACTATACTATGTCGTTTTTTTACGAAAAAAAAGCCTTACGATACTATGTCGTTTTTTACGAAAAAAAAGCCTTACTATACTATGTCGTTTTTTACGAAAAAAAAGCCTTACTATACTATGTCGTTTTTTTTACGGAAAAAAGCCTTACTATACTATGTCGTTTTTTACGAAAAAAAAGCCCTACTATACTATGTCGTTTTTTACGAAAAAAAGCCTAACTATACTATGTCGTTTTTTACGAGAAAAAAAAGCCCTACTATACTATGTCGTTTTTTTACGAAAAAAAAGCCTTACTATACTATGTCGTTTTTTTTACGGAAAAAAAGCCTTACTATACTATGTCTTTTTTTACGAAAAAAGAGCCTTACTATACTATGTCGTTTTTTTTACGGAAAAAAAGCCTTACTATACTATGTCGTTTTTTTACGGAAAAAAGCCTTACTATACTATGTCGTTTTTTACGAAAAAAAAGCCCTACTATACTATGTCGTTTTTTACGAGAAAAAAAAGCCTAACTATACTATGTCGTTTTTTACGAAAAAAAAGCCTTACTATACTATGTCGTTTTTTTTACGGAAAAAAAGCCTTGCTATACTATGTCGTTTTTTTACGAAAAAAAGCCTTACTATACTATGTCGTTTTTTACGAAAAAAAAAGCCTAACTATACTATGTTGTTTTTTATGAAAAAAAAGCCCTACTATACTATGTCGTTTTTTACGAAAAAAAGCCTTACTATACTATGTCGTTTTTTGCGGAAAAAAAAGCCCTACTATACTATGTCGTTTTTTACGAAAAAAAGCCTTACTATACTGTCGTTTTTTACGAAAAAAAAGCCTTACTATACTATGTCGTTTTTTACGAAAAAAAAGCCCTACTATACTATGTCGTTTTTTACGAAAAAAAAAGCCTAACTATACTATGTTGTTTTTTACGAAAAAAAAGCCCTACTATACCATGTCGTTTTTACGAAAAAAAGCCTTACTATACTATGTCGTTTTTTGCGAAAAAAAAGCCCTACTATACCATGTCGTTTTTTACGAAAAAAAGCCTTACTATACTATGTCGTTTTTTTACGAAAAAAAAGCCTTACGATACTATGTCGTTTTTTACGAAAAAAAAGCCTTACTATACTATGTCGTTTTTTACGAAAAAAAAGCCTTACTATACTATGTCGTTTTTTTTACGGAAAAAAAGCCTTACTATACTATGTCGTTTTTTTACGGAAAAAAGCCTTACTATACTATGTCGTTTTTTACGAAAAAAAAGCCCTACTATACTATGTCGTTTTTTACGAAAAAAAAGCCTAACTATACTATGTCGTTTTTTACGAGAAAAAAAAGCCCTACTATACTATGTCGTTTTTTTACGAAAAAAAAGCCTTACTATACTATGTCGTTTTTTTTACGGAAAAAAAGCCTTACTATACTATGTCTTTTTTTACGAAAAAAGAGCCTTACTATACTATGTCGTTTTTTTTACGGAAAAAAAGCCTTACTATACTATGTCGTTTTTTTACGGAAAAAAAGCCTTACTATACTATGTCATTTTTTTTACGGAAAAAAGCCTTACTATACTATGTCGTTTTTTACGGAAAAAAGCCTTACTATACTATGTCGTTTTTTATGAAAAAAAAGCCTAACTATACTATGTCGTTTTTTATGAAAAAAAAAGCCTAACTATACTATGTTGTTTTTTATGAAAAAAAAGCCCTACTATACTATGTCGTTTTTTATGAAAAAAAGCCTTACTATACTATGTCGTTTTTTGCGAAAAAAAAGCCCTACTATACTATGTCGTTTTTTACGAAAAAAAGCCTTACTATACTATGTCCTTTTTTAGGAGAAAAAAAAGCCTTACTATACTATGTCGTTTTTTACGAAAAAAAAAGCCTTACTATACTATGTCGTTTTTTACGAAAAAAAGCCCTACTATACTATGTCGTTTTTTACGAAAAAAAAAGCCTAACTATACTATGTTGTTTTTTACGAAAAAAAAGCCCTACTATACTATGTCGTTTTTTACGAAAAAAAGCCTTACTATACTATGTCGTTTTTTTACGAAAAAAAAGCCTTACTATACTATGTCGTTTTTTACGAAAAAAAAGCCTTACTATACTATGTCGTTTTTTACGAAAAAAAAGCCTTACTATACTATGTCGTTTTTTTTACGGGAAAAAAAGCCTTACTATACTATGTCGTTTTTTTACGGAAAAAAGCCTTACTATACTATGTCGTTTTTTACGAAAAAAAAGCCCTACTATACGATGTCGTTTTTTACGAGAAAAAAAAGCCTAACTATACTATGTCGTTTTTTACGAAAAAAAAGCCCTACTGTACTATGTCGTTTTTTACGAAAAAAAAGCCTTACTATACTATGTCGTTTTTTTTAACGGAAAAAAAGCCTTACTATACTATGTCGTTTTTTTACGGAAAAAAGCCTTACTATACTATGTCGTTTTTTACGAGAAAAAAAAGCCTAACTATACTATGTCGTTTTTTATGAAAAAAAAGCCTAACTATACTATGTTGTTTTTTATGAAAAAAAAGCCCTACTATACTATGTCGTTTTTTACGAAAAAAAGCCTTACTATACTATGTCGTTTTTTGCGGAAAAAAAAGCCCTACTATACTATGTCGTTTTTTACGAAAAAAAGCCTTACTATACTATATCGTTTTTTACGAAAAAAAAAGCCTTACTATACTATGTCGTTTTTTACGAAAAAAAAGCCCTACTATACTATGTCGTTTTTTACGAGAAAAAAAAGCCTAACTATACTATGTTGTTTTTTACGAAAAAAAAGCCCTACTATACTATGTCGTTTTTTACGAAAAAAAGCCTTACTATACTATGTCGTTTTTTGCGAAAAAAAAGCCCTACTATACTATGTCGTTTTTTACGAAAAAAAGCCTTACTATACGATGTCGTTTTTTACGAAAAAAAAAAGCCTTACTATACTATGTCGTTTTTTACGAAAAAAAAGCCTTACTATACTATGTCGTTTTTTACGAAAAAAAAGCCTTACTACACTATGTCGTTTTTTATGAAAAAAAAAGCCTTACTATACTATGTCGTTTTTTTACGGAAAAAAAGCCTTACTATACTATGTCGTTTTTTTACGGAAAAAAAGCCTTACTATACTATGTCGTTTTTTACGAAAAAGAAGCCTTACTATACTATGTCGTTTTTTACGAACAAATGCCTTACTATACTAAGTCGGTTTTTGAAGAAGAAAGCCTTACTATACTATGTCGGTTTTTGAAGAGAAAAACCTTACTATACTATGCCGTTTTTTAACGAAAAAAAGCCTTACTATACTATGTCGTTTTTTACAAAAAAAGCCTTACTATACTATGCCGTTTTTTACGAAAAAAAAGCCTTACTATACTATGCCGTTTTTTACGAAAAAAAACCTTACTATACTATGTCGGTTTTTACAAAAAAAGCCATACTATACTGTCGTTTTTTTACGGAAAAAAAGCCTAACTATACTATGTCTTTTTTTGCGAAAAAAAGCCCTACTATACTATGTCGTTTTTTTACGGAAAAAAAGCCTTACTATACTATGTCATTTTTTTACGGAAAAAAGCCTTACTATACTATGTCGTTTTTTTACGGAAAAAAGCCTTACTATACTATGTCGTTTTTTACGGAAAAAAGCCTTACTATACTATGTCGTTTTTTACGAAAAAAAAGCCCTACTATACAATGTCGTTTTTTACGAAAAAAAAGCCTAACTATACCATGTTGTTTTTTATGAAAAGAAAAACGCTACTATACTATGTCGTTTTTTACGAAAAAAAGCCTTACTATACTATGTCGTTTTTTGCGAAAAAAAAGCCCAACTATACTATGTCGTTTTTTACGAAAAAAAGCCTTACTATACTATGTCGTTTTTTACGAAAAAAAAGCCTTACTATACTATGTCGTTTTTTACGAAAAAAAAAGCCCTACTATACTATGTCGTTTTTTACGAGAAAAAAAAGCCTAACTATACTATGTTGTTTTTTACGGAAAAAAAGCCCTACTATACTATGTCGTTTTTTACGAAAAAAAGCCTTACTATACTATGTCGTTTTTTGCGAAAAAAAAGCCCTACTAAACTATGTTGTTTTACGAAAAAAAGCCTTACTATACTATGTCGTTTTTTACGAAAAAAAAGCCTTACTATACTATGTCGTTTTTTACGAAAAAAAAGCCTTACTATACTATGTCGTTTTTTACGAAAAAAAAGCCTTACTATACTATGTCGTTTTTTACGAAAAAAAGCCTTACTATACTATGTCATTTTTTGCGAAAAAAAAGCCCTACTATACTATGTCGTTTTTTACGAAAAAAAGCCTTACTATACTATGTCGTTTTTTACGAAAAAAAAGCCTTACTATACTATGTCGTTTTTTGCGAAAAAAAAGCCTTACTATACTATGTCGTTTTTTGCGAAAAAAAAGCCCTACTATACTATGTCGTTTTTTACGAAAAAAAGCCTTACTATACTATGTCGTTTTTTACGAAAAAAAAGCCTTACTATACTATGTCGTTTTTTACGAAAAAAAAGCCTTACTATACTATGTCGTTTTTTACGGAAAAAAAGCCTTACTATACTATGTCGTTTTTTACGGAAAAAAAGGCTTACTATACTATGTCGTTTTTTACGAAAAAAAGCCTTACTATACTATGTCGTTTTTTTACGGAAAAAAAGCCTTACTATACTATGTCGTTTTTTGCGAAAAAAAAGCCCTACTATACTATGTCGTTTTTTACGAAAAAAAAGCCTTACTATACTATGTCGTTTTTTACGAAAAAAAAACCTCACTATACTATGTCGTTTTTTACGAAAAAAAAAGCCTAACTATACTATGTTGTTTTTTACGAAAAAAAAGCCCTACTATACTATGTCGTTTTTTACAAAAAAAGCCTTACTATACTATGCCGTTTTTTTACGAAAAAAAAGCCTTACTATACTATGCCGTTTTTTACGAAAAAAAACCTTACTATACTATGTCGGTTTTTACAAAAAAAGCCATACTATACTGTCGTTTTTTTACGGAAAAAAAGCCTAACTATACTATGTCTTTTTTTGCGAAAAAAAGCCCTACTATACTATGTCGTTTTTTTACGGAAAAAAAGCCTTACTATACTATGTCATTTTTTTACGGAAAAAAGCCTTACTATACTATGTCGTTTTTTTACGGAAAAAAGCCTTACTATACTATGTCGTTTTTTACGGAAAAAAGCCTTACTATACTATGTCGTTTTTTACGAAAAAAAAGCCCTACTATACTATGTCGTTTTTTACGAAAAAAAAAGCCTAACTATACCATGTTGTTTTTTATGAAAAAAAAAGCCCTACTATACTATGTCGTTTTTTACGAAAAAAAGCCTTACTATACTATGTCGTTTTTTGCGAAAAAAAAGCCCTACTATACTATGTCGTTTTTTACGAAAAAAAGCCCTACTATACTATGTCGTTTTTTACGGAAAAAAAGCCTTACTATACTATGTCGTTTTTTACGAAAAAAAAGCCTTACTATACTATGTCGTTTTTTACGAAAAAAAGCCTTACTATACTATGTCGTTTTTTTACGGAAAAAAAGCCTTACTATACTATGTCGTTTTTTGCGAAAAAAAAGCCCTACTATACTATGTCGTTTTTTACGAAAAAAAAGCCTTACTATACTATGTCGTTTTTTACGAAAAAAAAGCCTCACTATACTATGTCGTTTTTTACGAAAAAAAAAGCCTAACTATACTATGTTGTTTTTTACGAAAAAAAAGCCCTACTATAATATGTCGTTTTTTACAAAAAAAGCCTTACTATACTATGCCGTTTTTTTACGAAAAAAAAGCCTTACTATACTATGCCGTTTTTTACGAAAAAAAACCTTACTATACTATGTCGGTTTTTACAAAAAAAGCCATACTATACTGTCGTTTTTTTACGGAAAAAAAGCCTAACTATACTATGTCTTTTTTTGCGAAAAAAAGCCCTACTATACTATGTCGTTTTTTTACGGAAAAAAAGCCTTACTATACTATGTCATTTTTTTACGGAAAAAAGCCTTACTATACTATGTCGTTTTTATACGGAAAAAAAGCCTTACTATACTATGTCGTTTTTTACGGAAAAAAGCCTTACTATACTATGTCGTTTTTTACGAAAAAAAAGCCCTACTATACTATGTCGTTTTTTACGAAAAAAAAAGCCTAACTATACCATGTTGTTTTTTATGAAAAAAAAAAGCCCTACTATACTATGTCGTTTTTTACGAAAAAAAGCCTTACTATACTATGTCGTTTTTTGCGAAAAAAAAGCCCTACTATACTATGTCGTTTTTTACGAAAAAAAGCCTTACTATACTATGTCGTTTTTTACGAAAAAAAAGCCTTACTATACTATGTCGTTTTTTACGAAAAAAAGCCCTACTATACTATGTCGTTTTTTACGAGAAAAAAAAGCCTAACTATACTATGTTGTTTTTTACGGAAAAAAAGCCCTACTATACTATGTCGTTTTTTTACGAAAAAAAAGCCTTACTATACTATGCCGTTTTTTACGAAAAAAAACCTTACTATACTATGTCGGTTTTTACAAAAAAAGCCATACTATACTGTCGTTTTTTTACGGAAAAAAAGCCTAACTATACTATGTCTTTTTTTGCGAAAAAAAGCCCTACTATACTATGTCGTTTTTTTACGGAAAAAAAGCCTTACTATACTATGTCATTTTTTTACGGAAAAAAGCCTTACTATACTATGTCGTTTTTTTACGGAAAAAAGCCTTACTATACTATGTCGTTTTTTACGGAAAAAAGCCTTACTATACTATGTCGTTTTTTACGAAAAAAAAGCCCTACTATACTATGTCGTTTTTTACGAAAAAAAAAGCCTAACTATACCATGTTGTTTTTTATGAAAAAAAAGCCCTACTATACTATGTCGTTTTTTACGAAAAAAAGCCTTACTATACCATGTCGTTTTTTGCGAAAAAAAAGCCCTACTATACTATGTCGTTTTTTACGAAAAAAAGCCTTACTATACTATGTCGTTTTTTACGAAAAAAAAGCCTTACTATACTATGTCGTTTTTTTACGAAAAAAAGCCCTACTATACTATGTCGTTTTTTACGAGAAAAAAAAGCCTAACTATACTATGTTGTTTTTTACGGAAAAAAAGCCCTACTATACTATGTCGTTTTTTACGAAAAAAAGCCTTACTATACTATGTCGTTTTTTGCGAAAAAAAAGCCCTACTAAACGATGTTGTTTTACGAAAAAAAGCCTTACTATACTATGTCGTTTTTTACGAAAAAAAAGCCTTACTATACTATGTCGTTTTTTACGAAAAAAAAGCCTTACTATACTATGTCGTTTTTTACGAAAAAAAAGCCTTACTATACTAGGTCGTTTTTTACGAAAAAAAGCCTTACTATATTATGTCGTTTTTTACGAAAAAAAGCCTTACTATACTATGTCGTTTTTTGCGAAAAAAAAGCCCTACTATACTATGTCGTTTTTTACGAAAAAAAAGCCTTACTATACTATGTCGTTTTTTACGAAAAAAAAGCCTTACTATACTATGTCGTTTTTTGCGAAAAAAAAGCCCTACTATACTATGTCGTTTTTTACGAAAAAAAGCCTTACTATACTATGTCGTTTTTTACGAAAAAAAAGCCTTACTATACTATGTCGTTTTTTACGAAAAAAAAGCCTTACTATACTATGTCGTTTTTTACGGAAAAAAAGCCTTACTATACTATGTCGTTTTTTACGGAAAAAAAGCCTTACTATACTATGTCGTTTTTTACGGAAAAAAAGCCTTACTATACTATGTCGTTTTTTTACGGAAAAAAAGCCTTACTATACTATGTCGTTTTTTACGAAAAAAAAAGCCTTACTATACTATGTCGTTTTTTACGAAAAAGAAGCCTTACTATACTATGTTGTTTTTTACGAACAAAAGCCTTACTTTACTATGTCGGTTTTTGAAGAAGAAAGCCTTACTATACTATGTCGGTTTTTGAAGAGAAAAACCTTACTATACTATGCCGTTTTTTAACGAAAAAAAGCCTTACTATACTATGTCGTTTTTTACAAAAAAAGCCTTACTATACTATGCCGTTTTTTTTACGAAAAAAGCCTTACTATACTATGTCGTTTTTTACGAAAAAAAAGCCTTACTATACTATGTCGTTTTTTACGAAAAAAAAGCCTCACTATACTATGTCGTTTTTTACGAAAAAAAAGCCTAACTATACTATGTTGTTTTTTACGAAAAAAAAGCCCTACTATACTATGTCGTTTTTTACGAAAAAAAGCCTTACTATACTATGTCGTTTTTTTACGGAAAAAAAGCCTTACTATACTATGTCGTTTTTTTGCGAAAAAAAAGCCCTACTATACTATGTCGTTTTTTACGAAAAAAAAGCCTTACTATACTATGTCGTTTTTTACGAAAAAAAAGCCTCACTATACTATGTCGTTTTTTACGAAAAAAAAGCCTAACTATACTATGTTGTTTTTTACGAAAAAAAAGCCCTACTATACTATGTCGGTTTTTACAAAAAAAGCCATACTATACTGTCGTTTTTTTACGGAAAAAAAGCCTAACTATACTATGTCTTTTTTTGCGAAAAAAAGCCCTACTATACTATGTCGTTTTTTTACGGAAAAAAAGCCTTACTATACTATGTCATTTTTTTACGGAAAAAAGCCTTACTATACTATGTCGTTTTTTTACGGAAAAAAGCCTTACTATACTATGTCGTTTTTTACGGAAAAAAGCCTTACTATACTATGTCGTTTTTTACGAAAAAAAAGCCCTACTATACTATGTCGTTTTTTACGAAAAAAAAAGCCTAACTATACCATGTTGTTTTTTATGAAAAAAAAAGCCCTACTATACTATGTCGTTTTTTACGAAAAAAAGCCTTACTATACTATGTCGTTTTTTGCGAAAAAAAAGCCCTACTATACTATGTCGTTTTTTACGAAAAAAAGCCTTACTATACTATGTCGTTTTTTACGAAAAAAAAGCCTTACTATACTATGTCGTTTTTTACGAAAAAAAAGCCCTACTATACTATGTCGTTTTTTACGAGAAAAAAAAGCCTAACTATACTATGTTGTTTTTTACGGAAAAAAAGCCCTACTATACTATGTCGTTTTTTACGAAAAAAAGCCTTACTATACTATGTCGTTTTTTGCGAAAAAAAAGCCCTACTAAACTATGTTGTTTTACGAAAAAAAGCCTTACTATACTATGTCGTTTTTTACGAAAAAAAAGCCTTACTATACTATGTCGTTTTTTACGAAAAAAAAGCCTTACTATACTATGTCGTTTTTTACGAAAAAAAAGCCTTACTATACTATGTCGTTTTTTACGAAAAAAAAGCCTTACTATACTATGTCGTTTTTTACGAAAAAAAAGCCTTACTATACTATGTCGTTTTTTACGAAAAAAAGCCTTACTATACTATGTCGTTTTTTGCGAAAAAAAAGCCCTACTATACTATGTCGTTTTTTACGAAAAAAAAGCCTTACTATACTATGTCGTTTTTTACGAAAAAAAAGCCTTACTATACTATGTCGTTTTTTGCGAAAAAAAAGCCCTACTATACTATGTCGTTTTTTACGAAAAAAAGCCTTACTATACTATGTCGTTTTTTACGAAAAAAAAGCCTTACTATACTATGTCGTTTTTTACGGAAAAAAAGCCTTACTATACTATGTCGTTTTTTACGGAAAAGCCTTACTATACTATGTCGTTTTTTTACGGAAAAAAAGCCTTACTATACTATGTCGTTTTTTTACGGAAAAAAAGCCTTACTATACTATGTCGTTTTTTACGAAAAAAAAAGCCTTACTATACTATGTCGTTTTTTACGAAAAAGAAGCCTTACTATACTATGTTGTTTTTTACGAACAAAAGCCTTACTATACTATGTCGGTTTTTGAAGAAGAAAGCCTTACTATACTATGTCGGTTTTTGAAGAGAAAAACCTTACTATACTATGCCGTTTTTTAACGAAAAAAAGCCTTACTATACTATGTCGTTTTTTACAAAAAAAGCCTTACTATACTATGCCGTTTTTTAACGAAAAAAAAGCCTTACTATACTATGCCGTTTTTTACGAAAAAAAACCTTACTATACTATGTCGTTTTTTACGAAAAAAAGCCTTACTATACTATGTCGTTTTTTGCGAAAAAAAAGCCCTACTATACTATGTCGTTTTTTACGAAAAAAAAGCCTTACTATACTATGTCGTTTTTTACGAAAAAAAAGCCTCACTATACTATGTCGTTTTTTACGAAAAAAAAAGCCTAACTATACTATGTTGTTTTTTACGAAAAAAAAGCCCTACTATACTATGTCGTTTTTTACGAAAAAAAGCCTTACTATACTATGTCGTTTTTTGCGAAAAAAAAGCCCTACTAAACTATGTTGTTTTACGAAAAAAAGCCTTACTATACTATGTCGTTTTTTACGAAAAAAAAGCCTTACTATACTATGTCGTTTTTTACGAAAAAAAAGCCTTACTATACTATGTCGTTTTTTACGAAAAAAAAGCCTTACTATACTATGTCGTTTTTTACGAAAAAAAAGCCTTACTATACTATGTCGTTTTTTACGAAAAAAAAAGCCTTACTATACTATGTCGTTTTTTGCCAAAAAAAAAGCCCTACTATACTATGTCGTTTTTTACGAAAAAAAGCCTTACTATACTATGTCGTTTTTTACGAAAAAAAAGCCTTACTATACTATGTCGTTTTTTACGAAAAAAAAGCCTTACTATACTATGTCGTTTTTTACGGAAAAAAAGCCTTACTATACTATGTCGTTTTTTACGAAAAAAAAGCCTTACTATACTATGTCGTTTTTTACGAAAAAAAAGCCTTACTATACTATGTCGTTTTTTACGAAAAAAAAGCCTTACTATACTATGTCGTTTTTTACGAAAAAAAAGCCTTACTATACTAGGTCGTTTTTTACGAAAAAAAGCCTTACTATATTATGTCGTTTTTTACGAAAAAAAGCCTTACTATACTATGTCGTTTTTTGCGAAAAAAAAGCCCTACTATACTATGTCGTTTTTTACGAAAAAAAAGCCTTACTATACTATGTCGTTTTTTACGAAAAAAAAGCCTTACTATACTATGTCGTTTTTTGCGAAAAAAAAGCCCTACTATACTATGTCGTTTTTTACGAAAAAAAGCCTTACTATACTATGTCGTTTTTTACGAAAAAAAAGCCTTACTATACTATGTCGTTTTTTACGAAAAAAAAGCCTTACTATACTATGTCGTTTTTTACGGAAAAAAAGCCTTACTATACTATGTCGTTTTTTACGAAAAAAAAGCCTTACTATACTATGTCGTTTTTTACGGAAAAAAAGCCTTACTATACTATGTCGTTTTTTTACGGAAAAAAAGCCTTACTATACTATGTCGTTTTTTTACGGAAAAAAAGCCTTACTATACTATGTCGTTTTTTACGAAAAAAAAGCCTTACTATACTATGTCGTTTTTTACGAAAAAGAAGCCTTACTATACTATGTTGTTTTTTACGAACAAAAGCCTTACTTTACTATGTCGGTTTTTGAAGAAGAAAGCCTTACTATACTATGTCGGTTTTTGAAGAGAAAAACCTTACTATACTATGCCGTTTTTTAACGAAAAAAAGCCTTACTATACTATGTCGTTTTTTACAAAAAAAGCCTTACTATACTATGCCGTTTTTTTTACGAAAAAAGCCTTACTATACTATGTCGTTTTTTACGAAAAAAAAGCCTTACTATACTATGTCGTTTTTTACGAAAAAAAAGCCTCACTATACTATGTCGTTTTTTACGAAAAAAAAGCCTAACTATACTATGTTGTTTTTTACGAAAAAAAAGCCCTACTATACTATGTCGTTTTTTACGAAAAAAAGCCTTACTATACTATGTCGTTTTTTTACGGAAAAAAAGCCTTACTATACTATGTCGTTTTTTTGCGAAAAAAAAGCCCTACTATACTATGTCGTTTTTTACGAAAAAAAAGCCTTACTATACTATGTCGTTTTTTACGAAAAAAAAGCCTCACTATACTATGTCGTTTTTTACGAAAAAAAAGCCTAACTATACTATGTTGTTTTTTACGAAAAAAAAGCCCTACTATACTATGTCGGTTTTTACAAAAAAAGCCATACTATACTGTCGTTTTTTTACGGAAAAAAAGCCTAACTATACTATGTCTTTTTTTGCGAAAAAAAGCCCTACTATACTATGTCGTTTTTTTACGGAAAAAAAGCCTTACTATACTATGTCATTTTTTTACGGAAAAAAGCCTTACTATACTATGTCGTTTTTTTACGGAAAAAAAGCCTTACTATACTATGTCGTTTTTTACGGAAAAAAGCCTTACTATACTATGTCGTTTTTTACGAAAAAAAAGCCCTACTATACTATGTCGTTTTTTACGAAAAAAAAAGCCTAACTATACCATGTTGTTTTTTATGAAAAAAAAAGCCCTACTATACTATGTCGTTTTTTACGAAAAAAAGCCTTACTATACTATGTCGTTTTTTGCGAAAAAAAAGCCCTACTATACTATGTCGTTTTTTACGAAAAAAAGCCTTACTATACTATGTCGTTTTTTACGAAAAAAAAGCCTTACTATACTATGTCGTTTTTTACGAAAAAAAAGCCCTACTATACTATGTCGTTTTTTACGAGAAAAAAAAGCCTAACTATACTATGTTGTTTTTTACGGAAAAAAAGCCCTACTATACTATGTCGTTTTTTACGAAAAAAAGCCTTACTATACTATGTCGTTTTTTTGCGAAAAAAAAGCCCTACTAAACTATGTTGTTTTACGAAAAAAAGCCTTACTATACTATGTCGTTTTTTACGAAAAAAAAGCCTTACTATACTATGTCGTTTTTTACGAAAAAAAAGCCTTACTATACTATGTCGTTTTTTACGAAAAAAAAGCCTTACTATACTATGTCGTTTTTTACGAAAAAAAAGCCTTACTATACTATGTCGTTTTTTACGAAAAAAAAGCCTTACTATACTATGTCGTTTTTTACGAAAAAAAGCCTTACTATACTATGTCGTTTTTTGCGAAAAAAAAGCCCTACTATACTATGTCGTTTTTTACGAAAAAAAAGCCTTACTATACTATGTCGTTTTTTACGAAAAAAAAGCCTTACTATACTATGTCGTTTTTTGCGAAAAAAAAGCCCTACTATACTATGTCGTTTTTTACGAAAAAAAGCCTTACTATACTATGTCGTTTTTTACGAAAAAAAAGCCTTACTATACTATGTCGTTTTTTACGGAAAAAAAGCCTTACTATACTATGTCGTTTTTTACGGAAAAGCCTTACTATACTATGTCGTTTTTTTACGGAAAAAAAGCCTTACTATACTATGTCGTTTTTTTACGGAAAAAAAGCCTTACTATACTATGTCGTTTTTTACGAAAAAAAAAGCCTTACTATACTATGTCGTTTTTTACGAAAAAGAAGCCTTACTATACTATGTTGTTTTTTACGAACAAAAGCCTTACTATACTATGTCGGTTTTTGAAGAAGAAAGCCTTACTATACTATGTCGGTTTTTGAAGAGAAAAACCTTACTATACTATGCCGTTTTTTAACGAAAAAAAGCCTTACTATACTATGTCGTTTTTTACAAAAAAAGCCTTACTATACTATGCCGTTTTTTAACGAAAAAAAAGCCTTACTATACTATGCCGTTTTTTACGAAAAAAAACCTTACTATACTATGTCGTTTTTTACGAAAAAAAGCCTTACTATACTATGTCGTTTTTTGCGAAAAAAAAGCCCTACTATACTATGTCGTTTTTTACGAAAAAAAAGCCTTACTATACTATGTCGTTTTTTACGAAAAAAAAGCCTCACTATACTATGTCGTTTTTTACGAAAAAAAAGCCTAACTATACTATGTTGTTTTTTACGAAAAAAAAGCCCTACTATACTATGTCGTTTTTTACGAAAAAAAGCCTTACTATACTATGTCGTTTTTTGCGAAAAAAAAGCCCTACTAAACTATGTTGTTTTACGAAAAAAAGCCTTACTATACTATGTCGTTTTTTACGAAAAAAAAGCCTTACTATACTATGTCGTTTTTTACGAAAAAAAAGCCTTACTATACTATGTCGTTTTTTACGAAAAAAAAGCCTTACTATACTATGTCGTTTTTTACGAAAAAAAAGCCTTACTATACTATGTCGTTTTTTACGAAAAAAAAAGCCTTACTATACTATGTCGTTTTTTGCCAAAAAAAAAGCCCTACTATACTATGTCGTTTTTTACGAAAAAAAGCCTTACTATACTATGTCGTTTTTTACGAAAAAAAAGCCTTACTATACTATGTCGTTTTTTACGAAAAAAAAGCCTTACTATACTATGTCGTTTTTTACGGAAAAAAAGCCTTACTATACTATGTCGTTTTTTACGAAAAAAAAGCCTTACTATACTATGTCGTTTTTTACGGAAAAAAAGCCTTACTATACTATGTCGTTTTTTTACGGAAAAAAAGCCTTACTATACTATGTCGTTTTTTACGGAAAAAAAGCCTTACTATACTATGTCGTTTTTTTACGGAAAAAAAGCCTTACTATACTATGTCGTTTTTTTACGGAAAAAAAGCCTTACTATACTATGTCGTTTTTTACGAAAAAAAAAGCCTTACTATACTATGTCGTTTTTTACGAAAAAGAAGCCTTACTATACTATGTCGTTTTTTACGAACAAAAGCCTTACTATACTATGTCGGTTTTTGAAGAAGAAAGCCTTACTATACTATGTCGGTTTTTGAAGAGAAAAACCTTACTATACTATGCCGTTTTTTAACGAAAAAAAGCCTTACTATACTATGTCGTTTTTTACAAAAAAAGCCTTACTATACTATGCCGTTTTTTTACGAAAAAAAGCCTTACTATACTATGCCGTTTTTTACGAAAAAAAACCTTACTATACTATGTCGGTTTTTACAAAAAAAGCCATACTATACTGTCGTTTTTTTACGGAAAAAAAGCCTAACTATACTATGTCTTTTTTTGCGAAAAAAAAGCCCTACTATACTATGTCGTTTTTTACGAAAAAAAGCCTTACTATACTATGTCGTTTTTTACGAAAAAAAAGCCTTACTATACTATGTCGTTTTTTACGAAAAAAAGCCTTACTATACTATGTCGTTTTTTGCGAAAAAAAAAGCCCTACTATACTATGTCGTTTTTTACGAAAAAAAGCCTTACTATACTATGTCGTTTTTTACGAAAAAAAAGCCTTACTATACTATGTCGTTTTTTACGAAAAAAAAAGCCTTACTATACTATGTCGTTTTTTGCGAAAAAAAAGCCCTACTATACTATGTCGTTTTTTACGAAAAAAAGCCTTACTATACTATGTCGTTTTTTACGAAAAAAAAGCCTTACTATACTATGTCGTTTTTTACGAAAAAAAAGCCTTACTATACTATGTCGTTTTTTACGGAAAAAAAGCCTTACTATACTATGTCGTTTTTTACGAAAAAAAAGCCTTACTATACTATGTCGTTTTTTACGGAAAAAAAGCCTTACTATACTATGTCGTTTTTTTACGGAAAAAAAGCCTTACTATACTATGTCGTTTTTTACGGAAAAAAAGCCTTACTATACTATGTCGTTTTTTTACGGAAAAAAAGCCTTACTATACTATGTCGTTTTTTTACGGAAAAAAAGCCTTACTATACTATGTCGTTTTTTACGAAAAAAAAAGCCTTACTATACTATGTCGTTTTTTACGAAAAAGAAGCCTTACTATACTATGTCGTTTTTTACGAACAAAAGCCTTACTATACTATGTCGGTTTTTGAAGAAGAAAGCCTTACTATACTATGTCGGTTTTTGAAGAGAAAAACCTTACTATACTATGCCGTTTTTTAACGAAAAAAAGCCTTACTATACTATGTCGTTTTTACAAAAAAAGCCTTACTATACTATGCCGTTTTTTTACGAAAAAAAGCCTTACTATACTATGCCGTTTTTTACGAAAAAAAACCTTACTATACTATGTCGGTTTTTACAAAAAAAGCCATACTATACTGTCGTTTTTTTACGGAAAAAAAGCCTAACTATACTATGTCTTTTTTTGCGAAAAAAAAGCCCTACTATACTATGTCGTTTTTTACGAAAAAAAGCCTTACTATACTATGTCGTTTTTTACGAAAAAAAAGCCTTACTATACTATGTCGTTTTTTACGGAAAAAAAGCCTTACTATACTATGTCGTTTTTTACGAAAAAAAAGCCTTACTATACTATGTCGTTTTTTTACGGAAAAAAAGCCTTACTATACTATGTCGTTTTTTTACGGAAAAAAAAGCCTTACTATACTATGTCGTTTTTTACGAACAAAAGCCTTACTATACTATGTCGGTTTTTAAAGAAAAAAGCCTTAACATACTATGTCGGTTTTTTAAGAAAAAAAGCCTTACTATACTATGTCGTTTTTTTTACGAAAAAAAGCCTTACTATACTATGTCGTTTTTTAGGAGAAAAAAAAGCCTTACTATTCAATGTCGTTTTTACGAAAAAAAGCCTTACTATACTATGTCGTTTTTTACGAAAAAAAGCCTTACTATACTATGTCGTTTTTTTAAGAAAAAAAGCCTTACTATACTATGTCGTTTTTTTTAACGAAAAAAAGCCTTACTATACTATGTCGTTTTTTTAAGAAAAAAAGCCTTACTATACAATGTCGTTTTCACGAGAAAAAATCTTTACTATATTATGTCGTATTTTTACGAGAAAAAAGCCTTACTATACTATGTCGTTTTTTTAAGAAAAAAAAAGCCTTACAATACCATGTCGTTTTTTAAGAAAAAAAAGCTTTGCTATACTACGTCGTTTTTTTGGGAAAAAAAGCCTTACTATACTATGTCATTTTTTTTTTACAAAAAAAGCCTTACTATACTATGTCGTTTTTTACAAAAAAAGCCTTACTATACTATGTTGTTTTTTACGAAAAAAAGCCTAACTATACTATGTCGTTTTTTACGAGAAAAAGCCTAACTATATGTCGTTTTTTACGAGAAAAAAGCCTTACTATACTATGTCCGTGGAAAGTCCCCCGGATCCCCCCCTCCGCAAAATCCATCTAATTTTATTTTTATTAAACACATTTTATTACTATTAAACCACTAGTTATGTGTTACTTTGTTAATAGATGGCGAATTAGAAGAAATAAAACATTTTTTCCAATCCAATATCCTGTTTTCGGTGTTTTTTCAGAGGGTTGGAACGAATTAATTTGTTTTTAGTTCATTTCAATGGGAAACGTTCGTTCGAGTTACGAGAAGATCGATATACGAGCTCAGTCCCGGAACGAATTAGGCTCGTATCTCGAGATACCACTGTATACATGTGTGAACTTTTGAGGAAAAAAAAATGGAAAATGTTATTCACCTGAAGAGGCGTGAAAGCCACACTGGAGCTGGTCCCGGACGAACGATCTCTCACAGTGGACTTGCCGCCGTACGTCATGCTCTGCTTCTGCAACGTCCTCTGAAAAGAAACAAAAGCAAACCCCATTCAAACATTCAGCAACACACTGTACATAAACGTTGGGGCCTTCCTTACCTGAAGGGATTTGGAGATTCTGGCCTTGGTGGAATCATTGACCTGCGCCTGCCTGACGCGCCCACTGCCGCTCTTGCCCAGCTGACCCAAGCTGAAGCCCAGGTCCTCCTGGTAGGCGTCGTCTTCGATCTGCCACGCGGAAAGCCCAGCTCCAAAACGGAAGCAAAGTCGAACCCGTGCCGCGGCGCCCCACGTACCTCGGCGAACGTCATCCTGTTGGCGTGCTTGCGGATTTCCGTCAGGCCCAGGCGCTCCTTCATCTTTCGGTACCTTGGCGGAAAGGGGAGCGAAATGTGGTGAATTTTCAGAGTTGGATGGGGGTCGGCGGGCGACGACGCAATACCTCCTGCCGCCTCTCTTCTTGCGCTGGCCATCCAGGGGGGCGGGCAAAGGTTTCACCTGCTTGACGGGCGCGGCCTCCTGCCACTTGTCAAACTTCCTCTCGATTTCTTCTTTCAGTTCGTAACCCACCTGCAAAAGAGGCAACCAATAATGCGGCATTACGACGTACAAAAAGGAGATTTTTTCTTTCTCCCCCATAATGCCTAGAGAGGACAGCAGTTTGAATAAAAAGATCACCTTCCCGTCGGCGCTTTCGTGAAAACTGTCCACTCTCGCGGCCAGCGCGCACTTGGCCGACACCAGTCGGGCCGCCTTCCTCCGCAGATCCTGTAAAAAAAAAAATCAATCAATCAATAAATTTGTGTGGCCATGAGAAAATAAGAATTTTGTGATATCTGCGGCTTCATTTATTTGTTTTAATTAATGAAAATCGACATAAGCAGTATTTTCAGAGGTTTTGAAGCAAATCGAGATCTAATCATTAAATGTTTTTACTTCACTTTTGAACTTCTGCGCCCCAAAAAATGAGTAGGTAGCCGCTGACAACTTTTTTTTGGTTTTAAAATACTAAAATCGACATAAGCATTGTGATATTTTCAGAGATTGCAGTTTTTGAAGAAAACCCAGATCTTACCATTAATTTTTTTTTACTTCAATTTGGAATTTCTGCGGCCAAAAAAATGAGTAGATAGCCGAAGACTCAATTTTTTTTTTTTTTTTTTCTAAATACCAAAATCGACATAAGCATTTTGATATTTTTCAGATGTCGGAGTTTTTGAAGAAAACCGAGATCTTATCATTAACAATTTTTACTTCACTTTTGAACTTCTGCAACCAAAAAAATGAGTATGTAGCCACTGACTCAACTTTTTTTTTTTTTAATACCAAAATCGACTTAAGCAGTGATATTTTCAGATGTCGTAGTTTTTGAAGAAAACCGAGATCTTATCATTAAAAATCTGGACTTCAATTTAGAACTTCTGGGCTTTTTTCTCAACCTGGGCTATTTTTAAAGGCAAAAAGGGGGGCGCCTGATGCTTACGGGCGGCAGCGTCTGCACCACGTCGCAGTGGTAGATGAACCCGGTGTGGGGGAGCAAAGAAGTGCTGCTGAAGCCCGACAGAGTTCTCCTCTGAGCTCCCAGCAGCATCAAGTTGCAGGCGGGCATCTTAGCCAGATTGGTCAGCCCCCCGGCAATACCTGGAGGAGCAGAAAGTCAGCCTCGGAGACGCCATACCGCGCCATGCCGGCACGGACGCGGACGCTCACCCATGAGCTTGGCGGCCGTGGACGCCCCAACGATGACGGACAAGTTGGGCGCGATGAAGGACATCCTGGACTCCACGTACTCGTAGATGCCGTGCTTGGATTGGTTGAGCTCCAGGGCCATGTCGCACGACTCCTCCAGCTGCTTCAGCTCCAGCTCGTTGAGGAGCGACCTGCGCGGAGGCCAGGAGCTATTGCTAACCCGTGGCTGCGGCTACTTTGCCACGGCTAACTCGCCGAGCGCGCTCACCCCTGCGTGGTGGAGGCCGTGACGCTGACGACCATGATGGTGGCGTTGGTGAGGATCTGCTGCAAGGTCTCGTTGTTTTTGCACTTTTCCAGGTTGTTCCCCAGTTCCTGCGGGACAGCAGACAAAGGAGCGGTGTCAAAGCTGCGGCCCGGGGCCGCAAAACAATGGCCTCCAGAGAGAAAAAATGATTACGGCAAAGATTTATTTGAACCGGAAAACGCATCCACATAGAGTTGGGCAATAAAATGCTAATTATTGGGAAATCATTTTTGTCAATGGTAATATTAAAAAACTTCAATAAAAAAGATCATTTTAAACTGCAATTACATCACTCGACCACCACAGAGAAAAGTGGCGCTGTTGTGAGATGAACACTAGTTACAGACCAGCCCTCAGGAGAAGAGGATGACGAAGAAACGTGTTTTTAGCATGTTAGCAATAGAGGCTAACACGGAGCATGAACACAAAAGGACAATAACACGGCCAAAAAAAAGCGATTATGAGATGCAGGACAACACCGAGTCGACCCACTAAAATATCCAAGTGAATTCTCCCTTGCGTTTTCTTTTGTTTATTTTTTTTTAATCATCATATTTCATATTCTCTTTTCTTATAAAGTAAGGTACGTTTCTTTCATATTTGAATAAGGAGGAAAGTAATTATTTACTTATTTACAGAAGTTTGAAGTTTCAAAATTGAAACAAAAAAAGATGTGATGTTATCATGATAATTATCGATAGACTGATTTTTAATTTGTTTTTATCGTGAGAACCATTTTTTGTAATATTGCCCAGCTCTACGTCCACATAATTTGTCCTTCTCACAGGACTAATAAAAACAAACTTCTAACCTTGACCGTACGAATGTAGTCCAAAGAATCTGGCACGAGAGATTCCAGCTCCGGGAATCTTTTGGAGTATTTGTCACGGGTGAACTTGTGAATGATATCTACAAGCAAAGAGTGGTTATATTTTTTTTTTTTAAATGGTGAACAAGCACACACTTACTGAGCTCGTTGTCAATTTCCACTGTCAGGTTGTTGGCTGCCACGATGAGCTTGTATTCTGGGTCGGCCTCCACGGGGCCTGTCACTAAAACGAAAAAGCAATATCGCTTTGTTTTTTGGGGGAAGGGAAAATAAACATACATACAGCCTTTCCACAGGTGAGAAATAGTAAAAAAAACATCTTCAAAGTCTTTTAGCCTACCGTCTGAGAGCTTGCGTTGGTTTCCGACATATACTGCTATCTTCTCCATGATATCTGAAAACTTTAACCCAACAGCATCATTAATACATTTACAATTACCATATTTTCTGGACTATAAGTAGCATTTTTTCACAATTTGGCTGGACCTGCGACATATTAGCATATTTTTTTGAATATAAGGTGCATTTAAGCTAAATAGGTACTTGTTAAAGTAACATTTACAGTTTTTGAGGATAACTATAGCCTACAAAAACAACATAACAGGATTTTGGTGGTTAGAGACAAAAAATAAAATAATTTTAAAAAATAAGTCGCCCTTGACTATTGGTCTCAGGACAAAAAAAGTGAAGAAAAAAAAGTGTGACTTAGTAGTCCGCAAAAGACGTTTTTGTCCAACCACTGAGAGCGTGTGTTCTTTTTTTGTTATAGTTATCTGAAAAACTGTTACGTTAACAGATGACTATTTATCCCATTGTTTCTCCATTTTACTACTCTTACTTGAATATATGCTTGTCCTGGTTTCTAATCAAATGAAAAATAAAAATCCAACTTTTACTCCCGTGCGACATATACGTTATTCCTCTTCATTGTGTATTTTTTACGTAGTGCGACTTATACTCGGGTGCGATTTATATTTCGAAAAAATGCGGCAAGTGGATCGGCGGGTGCCAAAAGCGCACCTGTTTGCTGTTGCGTAGTTTGGCAATAGCCGCGACGCTGTCCGCTTTACTGTAGTCCACTTCCATTTCCTCGGGGATGTCCTCCAGGCCACCGCCGTCGTTTCTCCCCTGCTCGGCGTCGCCATCGCTGTCCCCTTCTTCTCCTTCCGGGTACAAGCCATCATCGCCCTCATCGCCAGCCTCCTCCAAGTCCGCCAGGAGCTCGTCTGCCAGAGACATCTGCACACCCAAGCACAACTGCTCATGAACACCACAAATCCTAAATAGTTTGGGATTATCCACCTTTTATGCCTTTCACTAACTATTCCAGTCTATCTGTAGTTGTCTCTTGATGACACTCTAATCATGCCCTGAATAACAATTTAACATGTATACCTACATTTAAAAAGAATACTCAATGTACAACAAGGTCGCAGTGTTTTATGTGGGTATCCATTCTTGTGATAAGGAGATTTACTTTATATTTAAATAAACATTCCGTTCAACAACAAACTGCGGACCAGAAAAAAATCATAAAAACAAGAAAGCAAAACATAAAAGAGGGTGGAAAACCGAATTAAAACTCACATATAATACACTAATTGCGAAGCCACTACCTCATTTTTCATTTACAAGATAGCAAACGTTAGCCAGACGTACCGGCGAACCATAATAAACTCTCTGAAAAGCACAAAAACTTACCTTGAATATTCAAACTCCTGGAAAATAATATTAAAAGCACGTAAACTAGCTTCGTAGGATTAGAACACTTTAAATGACCCACGAAACGCTTCGATTTGCCTATTTTAGTTTTAAATAGCAGATCGACGGCGTGGAATGGCGCTTGTCGCGTCGTGATGTCGTCACCAAAGCCGAAGGGCTTCATGGGAAAAGCAGTCAGATTGGATTTTTTTAACGTTATATAGTCATACTTTTTATTATCTTATAATTATTAAAAATTGAAACTGAATTAATGCTATTTTTGAAAATATTTTTCCAAGAGGGACATTTACTTAATTGAAGTAAAAGTGTTGAAATTTAAAAAAACAGCAAAAGACAGAGATGGAAATACAGCATTCTGATGGAAGTCCACATTTTGTACTTTTTATTTTCCCCTTTGTTTTTACATTATCCCCTGAAAACAATTCTTTAAAACAATACAGGTTTTAAACCGACACTAAAACAGACTAAACAAACTATTTGGACCTTGACTGCATGATGGACTGCATGTAGAAAATCAAATATCTTATACACACACAATAAAAATAAAGCTATTGACTGATGAAAAGCTTTTTTTTCAGTTTTTCATGCTAAGCTACGCTGACTGTCTCAAAAAGAATGACGACACCGCTAAACATACAAAGACAGGAAACTATCATACAGATTGGAATACATCAGCAGGAAAAATGATACAAAATACTTTTTGGGCGCAATTAAGACGGCTTAAAAAATATTTAGCTTTTTTCTTATAAGTCCATCTTACAGAAGGTTTAACCTAGATGCAGATCCTGTCCCAAATAATAAGTCATTTTATGCTAATAGCATCAAATAAATGAGATTTATAAATAAGTGCATAAAGAAGTGCATAGCCGTTGGCTAAGCAAACATGAAAAACAAAAAGCGAGCGCTATCGGGAACTCAAAAGTTAAAAAAAAAAGTTGGTTGTATTGAATTTTTCATGCAGTTTAAGACATCTAAAAGTAATCAGTTCTAAAATGATATCGTATTCCCTTTGTATGACGATGTTTTTGTACAAATGTCAAAGTCTTGTGAGGGGATTGGAGCCAAACCGACTGCAATGAAAAAGCATGTGTGAAGTCAGGCCTGGAATGAAGAGCCTAAAAATGTCCAAATTTCAAATAAATAAATCCTAATCCAAACAACAAAAGAAACAAACGGCTTTTGCTTTTGAGGATCAGCGAGGCTATCGCCGCAGAGCTTTTCCATTGAACTTTCCTCCTTCCAAAGATGCTGGAATGAAACTCTGTAAACAGTGTCGCTGGTCAAAACTGGATCCTTTCCAGTCTTCCGTCCGCCTATCCGGTAGAAAAATAGCCTCTGTGCTTGCTGGAGTCTCCCAGCGTTCGTCACGCCACGTGGGGGTCCTTGGCGGGGCTGACGGTGAAGCGGGATGTCATGGCGTTGGCTCCGCCCACGGGAACCCTGGCCTCTTTGCGCTTGGAGTCTTTGCTTTTGTTGCCGGGACCTGTTCCACAGCCAAAGAGACCATTTGACCTTCTAACTTGGATGTAATAAATCCGTGAGCGAGAGGATAAAGAATATGTGCATAGGAATATTGTTTGGACAATTAAACAACTTTAATTAACTTAGGACGTCTGTGTTTAGATAACTATGTTGACTACTACTTCTTGTGTTGACTACTTATTTATTACTTATTTCTTGATTATTTATGTATTATTATTATAATTATTTATTGATTATTTATGTATTAGTTTTATAATTATTTAATGATTATTTATGTATTATTATTATTTATGGATTATTGTTATTATTTATTGATTATTTACGTATTAGTGTTATAATTATTTATTGATTATTTATGTATTAGTTTTATAATTATTTATTGATTATTTATGTATTATTATTATAATTATTTATTGATTATTTATGTATTATTATAATTATTTATTGCTTATTTATGTATTATTGTTATTATTTATTGATTATTTATGTATTAGTTTTATAATTATTTATTGCTTATTTATGTATTATTATTATAAGTATTTATTGATTATTTATGTATTATTTTTATTATTTATTGATTATTTATGTATTATTATTATTTATTGATTATTTTTCTGTTCATTTGTGTATTTGTTGTTGTTACTTGTGCACTTCCCTACTTATTTATGTTGTTGACTACTTCTTTATTTATTGTTTATTTATTGATAATTTAGCTGATTTTTTGTTAGTTTGTTGTTGTTATTTGTCCACTTCCGTATTTATGCTGTGGACTACTTAATTATTTATTATGTATTAATTATTTATCTGATAGTGTGTTTGTTTGTTGTTAATTGTTGACTTCTCTACTTAGTTGTATGTTGTTGATTACTTATGTGACCACTTATTTATTTATCATTTATGCATTTATGATTTATTTTTTGATTATTTATGTTTTGTTATTATTTACTTGTCTGTTTGTTTGTTGTTGTTATTTCTGCACTCTGTGGTGAAGCTTTAAATCTTATTATTGTTGTTTAATGACAATAAAAGCATTTAATCATTAAAAATTTCAATTCAAATGTCCCCGATCAAAAATCGGAGTTGATTCGAACTCAGGCCCGATCGAGTCATTTTCAGAGGATCGGAATTGGGTAAAAAAAAAAAAAAAAAGATCTTTAGCTCACCGTGTAGCGTGTTTTTGACAGCGAACGCAGCTGGACTGGTGGGCGTTGATGTACTCAGCGCATTGGTTGGAGTTTCCTGGGAAAAACACAGCTGGTTCAAAGATCAACATCTACGAATGGTCTCCTCGGCGGCGTACCTGATCAAAGAGATAGATGGTGACATCATCAAAAAAGGACACGTTTCTCCCCCTGTCTCTCGCGCTGTCCAGCGGCTCCTTGGGCGACTTGAGCAGACTCCTCAGACCCACGCGTTTGTCCACGTCCGTCTCGGTGACCACGATCACCCTGCGCTGCTGACTCTCGTCCTCCGCCTCGTCTTCCTCGTCCTCTTCGGGCTCGCTCGGCGGGAGCAAGCCTCTCCGCCTGCCGATCCGATTGCCGATGGCCCCGTCCCCGAGCCCCCCTTTGCCGGCCGGGGAGAGGGGCAGTGTCAAGGCGAGGGGGGGCAGGGCTAGAGACAGACGGGCTACTTTTGCTAACGGACAAACAGACAAAAATACGATTCATTTTTTTCGTTGCTGGTAAAGATATGGATTTTCATTCATTCATGCAGTCATTTTTTGAACCACTTGTCCTCACAAGGGTCACAGGGGGTGCTGGAGCCTATCGCAGCTAACTGCAGGCACCAGGCAGAGGACACCCCGAATTGGTGGCCAGCCAATAGCGGGGTACAAGGAGACAAAGGACAACCAATCGTGGCTAGGGGCAATTTAGAGTGTTAGCCAGCTAGCCTAGCATGGATGTTTTTGGAATCTAGGAGGAAACCGGAGCACCCGGAGAAAACCCACGCAAGCCCAGGGAGAACATGCAAACTCTACACGGTGAGGACCCACCGGGGATCGAACCCTCGTCCGCAGAACTGCGAGGGCGAGGCACTAACCACCCGATCACCGGGCTGCCATATATATTTTGCGGTTTATCTTTCATTTTGCAGTACTTTACCCGCACAAGTTATCTACCTCTCATATTGCACCACATTTGCCGCAGTTTTGGAATTGGCTAACTAATAGTCGTAATAGAAATAGTATATATCTCGTGTATACCAGTTTTTATGCATTTTTGGGATAGTTCTTGACTTTATGTTTGTGCTTCTTCGACGGCGCCTGAGTCAAGAAATGTCAAATTATACGTTTTCCCGTATTTTATACGTTTTTTGATCATTTGAACTTGTGTACGCCGTATAACAACTTTTGTACGGGATTTTTTTGAAGTACGTTTTTTTTGTAAAACCGATCTGGTTTTAGCCATTTCGGCTCTAATCCGGATCGTCTCGGTCACTGTTAGCAAACCAAAAAAATCATTGTCGACCGCTAGTAGTCATGCTTTAAGCATGATATGTCACACATCCGCCTTTTCACTATCTAAATATAGCGCGTCAGCAAGCAATGTACCCAGACAGTCAAGCTGTCAGTGTCATACAGCGATATGTACAAATTCTTGAAATTTAGTGTATATACTGATTGGGCACCCCGTCCACTTTGGAGAAAATGTTAGACTTTTAAGTGCGCCCTATGTGAGTAAATAAGTGCCGCGTTGCATTTGTACGTTTTTTTTATCGCTTAATAAGGGGAGCCATTGTCCGAGGTTGCCAGGTATGAGAATTACCCGTCAATCAATGAGCGAAACGAACAAACCTTTGATCGCCTGGTTAGCCGATGACTGCAGCGTCGTAACCTCTGCTCGTTCAATCACAGTCAGCGTCTCGGTTTCTTCCCCTTCCGTGTCAGGTTGGTGGTCCGAAGTGGTTTCGTCCTCTGTTGGTCTGCAAAAACCAAGAGTCGTTTGGTTCTCGGGACGTGACCTGAGATCCAATGACACGGGCTGGTTTCATTACCTTTGTTCTTCCACCGTGGCCGTCTCGGTCGTTGTTTCCCCCCAGGGCCGAAGCGTGGCGGCGTCCTTGACTGTCGCCCCCCATAGCACGTTTGTTTTCACGTTTTCGCTCAAGGAGAACTGCAGTCGCTCCTCGCACACCTGGACAAAAGCAAACGGGAGACGCAGAGCTGAAACGAAGAGAAACCGAGAGACAGAGTTTCTTTCTCGGAGGAAACGTCGTTTCTGACCTGCATCATCAGGCCATTCTCTGTGGTCATCTTGGAAAGACAAGTCTGGTCCTTGGTCTCTGAGGCTTGTCCCGGAGACCGCGACAGGACATCCGGATCTGCATCTGAGGACTCTACCTCATCACTGGATCCATCAGGAGCTTGGATATGACTGGTCTCTTCTCCCGCCACGCTTGTATCGGCGCCCTTTGGATCGGGTGTCTTTTTGAGGGACTCCAAAAGGTCCAGGTTCTCCAAGAAAACGCCGCCCAACGTCTCTTCCTCGTCACCCGATATGCAACACAGTTGTTCCAGTTTCTCAAAGTCCTCCAGGGCTTCCTCGTGCATGTCTTTCCATTCGGAAATTAATAACTCGGGCAGGTTATTCATCGGACTGGCGTCATCTCGAACTTCCGCCTCCAAGGAGACGCCGCTTAAATCCGTTTTGGGAGATCCCGCCTCCGTAAAGTCGACTTTCGTCGGGGCGCCGAACGCCTCCGTTTCGGAAATGGATGGCGGTGGACTCGGGAAAGAATCGTCTGAACTTTCCAGTTTTTCATCCTGGACGTCAAGGTCAATGCTTTGAGGAGGACTGGGGAAGTCAACCGAGCTGAAGTTGTCTTCTGGGGGATCCGCTATGTCTCCAAAGTCCTCTTCTAACGTCGTTGCAGTGCTAGCACTAGCTTCCGTAGGGCGCTCCGCGGGACAGGGACTTTGTCTTTCTATCGTGGAATGAAGGTTTTCCTGCTCTGCGAAGTTCTCCTGTTGAGCTTCAGCAATGCAAACGGCTACGTTAGCATGCTCGCTCTCCAAAGTGTGAGAGAAACAGTTGACCAAAGCAGCATCCTCGTCAACTTTGGGTGACGCTTCTTCTTTCTGGAGCTCACTCAGTTGACGCTGAGGCCAAGTGTTGAAATTTTGATTCTCCTCCGAGCCTGTAATAAGCTCCTCCCTGATGGTGTCCGTCCTTTGCTCCGAGTTTTCCGGATCGGGGATTTCACTGTTTTCCACCTCCGTGGATAATTTCCCAGACCCCTCAAATCTATTGGTCCTCTCCAGGCTCTCCTGATTTTCCACCTGTAGAACGAACTGCGCATCATCCCCACGAGCCTTTCGCTCCCCCGAAAGACTTCCCGTTACCCCCTGCCTTTCGTCATTCCGCGACTCCTCACATCCGACCGACTTGGCGGGGTGGGGTTCACTTCCCGCGAGTTGGTCATTTCCCTCCGTTTCCCAGAACTCCCGACCCACCACGAGACGCTCGGCCACCTCCCACTCTTCGGCCCGGAAACCGGGGAAGGGTTCGGACCTCGGTTCGTTACCCGGACACTTCTCCGGAGAAGCCCATTGGTCGTTTTCGTCCGGCCAAACGGGCAATTCAGCCATCTTGTCAGATTCCAAGTCGACCCGCTCGATGGCATCGAGGACATCGCCAGTCCGATTCTGTGCTTCTCTCGGGGGTGAGCTCTCGTGACTTAGCTCCGAGCTAGCTAGCGCTTTCTCAGACTCAGTCCTGATGTTCTCGTAGTCTGTCAGGCCCAGCTGGTTCTGCTCGTAATGGTGCAGGTCAGGAAACTTGTTTCTCATCTCAGGGTCGTCAAACATTTCCTCCGCCAGTGAAGCTAAAGCTACGTCGGGCGACGCTAACGACGATGTGGCGGTGGAAGTACCGAGCGGGTGAGACAATTTGGACTCAGATTCTCCAATTGTATTTCCACAGACGGTCAAAGGAAGAACGTCGTTTTCGGTTTTGCCGTATTGGGCGGGTATAGTCCGATCTTTTCTGAAAATGGCATCCTTTGTGGATGACTGAAGGTCCGCCGGATAACCGTCACCTTGCGAAAAGCGCTTAAGTGGCGCGTCTTCTAATTTGGAGAACAACGTATCGATAAAGTCATTGCAGTCTTGGGTTAGGAGACCATCCATTAACTTCGGACCGTTTAGGAAAATGCCAGAATCGTCTCTCCGTCCTGATTGGAAGCCTCGCTTGGGGAAATCTCCGAGACCCTCCGGATGAGAGAAGACATTGAGACACGATGTCACGTTCTCAGACAACTGGATTCGGTTCCTGGCGGAGTTCTTGTGTTCACCTTCGCCCTCTTCTTCCGTTTCGGTTTTTTCCTCGATCCCGGTGAGCGGCCCCCTCTCGCCCCCCCGGCCGGCGCCGGGCCTGGAGCCGCCGAGTCCGTCGCCGCCCCTCCGGCTCGGCCCCTCCCCTTCCCAGTCGCTGTCCGAGAAATAGGCCGAGTCCCGATGGGGCGTTTCGTTCCCGAGGGCCCGCCAGGCGCCGCCAGCCGATCCCGTCCAGGAGTCGCTCGGAGTGAGGCAGTCCGCCGAGCTGGACGTCATGGGGGACAGGACCGAGTCGGTCGGGGTGACCGGGAACACGTCATCTGAGGCGTCCCAGTCCGGCGTGGGCGGGGCGGCGGCCACTTGGGCCACACCTTTTGGTGAATGGCTGTCTTTGTGATCGAGGGAATGGTCGTCCACCATCTTGGCGTTTGGGGGACAGTGATTCAGATCCCATTCAGAAGACACCTTATCAGAATCGAGTACTGCAATACGATCTCCTCCCTCGCCAAGCTGGATCCTCGGGCCGTTGTGGAAAAACGAAGTTTCCTGGCTGCAATCTGTGACGTCTTTGTTTCGGTTTTTGGGGGAACCTTCCGAGAGATCTAGTTCCTCTCCCCTGGCGGGTAAAGCGGGTCCGTCTGTACTCTCCACGGCGGTTTTGAGCGAGGTGACGTCACCCGCGTTGCGTCCTCGTGTCTCGGAGTGAATAGCCGAGCCTATGTGAAGGACGGGGATCTCGGGTCTGCTGGCCACTTTGATCTCGGGTTTTTTGGCGCGTTTGGTGACTTGGGCGTAGATGGCCTCGGTTGGGGTTTCGTCTTTGGCTCTCCCGCATGAGCCGACGGAGGTTTCCGACTGAAAACGAATGGTCTGAGCCGAATTGGGGTCGATGCATATGGACTCGTACACGGGCGAGAGCGGCGTGGGGGAGCAATCTGCTTCCTTCCTGTTTGCGGCCGGCTTTTGTCTGGATATGATTTCGGTGAGGAAGGTCTCCGCAGATTGGATCTCCTTCAGGAACTCCTCCCTGGTCATTTCTTCCTCCACTTTCTGTACTTCCTCCTCGGTCTCTTGCGGGGCGGCACTTTCGGAGAGCGCCCGGCGAGACCGGCCGGCGTCCGTGGAATGGCCGTCCTCGGACGCGGGCGCTTCCTCGTCCGCCGGCAGGCTTGATCCTGCCGGGTAGAGGTATTTGACTGGATCGTTTCCCGATCCTCCGTTCCCGCCCGAGTGGGAGTCGGCGTCGATCTCCGTCAGAAAAAGATCTCCCCGGAACGATGGGCTGGCGCTCCGAGCCGCGGGTTCTTTCTCCGTTCCCGCGCCGTCCCCGCCTTTGTCTGCCACGTGCTCCATGATCGGAGACCGCCAATGGCGCATTCCTGGGTCGGTCGATGCAAAATGGGGGGGGTTTTCACCGTCTGTCTTCCCCCGCCGCCCACCCGCGCACGGAAGGTCCGACTTGGGCTGGTTTGTCCCTGTTGCCGTGGAGATCTCCGTCAGAAATAAGTGCATGGGCGATTTCTTGGCCGCGGCGATAAGGTCCGCGTCTTCCTTCCAAATGGCCGGTAAGATGGTGTCCAGGCGGGACTGGGTCCTCTTCATCCCGCCGGAAAAGGGTCCGGTCTCGGAAAGCCCGCCCCCGGCTTTCCCGGGCGACGCCAAGGGAGAGTCGTCCTCGTCCGAGTAGGTGGGACTGGACGGAGACCGCTCGCCGTTTCCGGGCCGAGGTACGTGACGGTAAATGGGGCGCAGGGGGTTCTCTCTACGGATGGGGGACTCAAAGTCTTTCACGCGGGGGGGAGCGCCAGCGCCGCAGTCCCGCGTCGTCGAAGGGCTCTCGCGATGAGACGGCGGATCTCGAACGCGACGGTGACTGTACCCGGGGTAAGAATCCGGGTGGTAGCTGGGCCGAGTTCTTTGTTTGGAGTGGGGAGGGAGAGGCGGCGCACACCCCTGCGTCGCCGGGTAAATCGGGTGACTGGACGGTGGGAGGGAGGGCGAGAGGGACGGCGAGGGCGGCAAGGTGTGTCGGGCGCGGTGGAGCCCCAAGTGGCCGTAACTGGAAGGCGGGCAGCTGTTCATCTGGAGGGGGTCGGTCTGGATTTTGCCGCTGGCGTTGTAATGGGGGAGTCCTCGGTAGCCCAGCGGGGGGGCCGGGAGGGGGCGCGAGAGGAGCGGCTTGGCCGAGGACAAAGACAGGGAGCGAGGTTTCGGGGGGAGGACGGGAGCTTGAGGACGGGACGAGGCCTTCTGCTCCGGACTGACATTCTGGTCAACGTCCTCCCCTAAATTGATCACCGAGAAGTCGTTGACTCGGCTGGAGGCGTGTCCGAGCTCGGCCACGCCCACGTCCGCCACCTGGAGCTTGACCTCGCCGCATCGCACGGTGCGGACGCCGTCCGAGGGGCGGTGGGGCGCTCGCTCTTTTCCCAACAGGCCGCTGCGGATCTCCACCAGCTCCACGTCTCCCGGACCGGCGGTGGCGGCGGCGTCCGAGCGACGGGGGGGCTGGCTCTTCCCTTTGAGGCTGGGCGACTGGTCTCGGGGAGTGTGCTCCTCCAATCGGATGTAGTACTCGCTGGCCAGGGAGGGGCTGCGCGCGCTGATGACCGGGACCACCGTGGGGGTGTCCAGGGACTGCCGCTGATGGTTGTTGTTGTTGGCCGAGGGGATGGCTTGGGCCGGGGGGAGCGGTTTGTAGCCTCGCCTGGCGTGGGCTTTCTCCCAAAAATATTCAAAGTTCAAGCCTTTGCTGGTTTCGGTCACGGTCAGGATGTCGTCCAGTTCGGACGAGGAATGCGCCCCCCGGTGGCCCACGGTTTCCAGCAGCGGGTAGGAGGAGCCGTGCCGCTCCTCGCCGGCGCGTTGCCGCTCCCTCTGCCGTCGGTGCGCCGCCGCCCGGAAGGCCGGCGGGCGGAGCGAGTCCCAGCGTCTTTCGAAGGACTCCTCGCTCTCGCCTCTCCGTCGCCTGCCGCCGCCGCCGTCGGAGTCGGAGCCGGCGTCGCCGCGCTCCCGGTCTTCTCGGTCCTCGTCCCCGGCGCTCCCTCGCTCGGCCGCCAGGAGGGAGGAGAGGAGGAGGAAGACCTCGGCCGCCGACGGCCGCTGTGGCGGAGGGAGCCAGCAGGACTGCATGATCTCGTACCTGAGGAGGTGGTGGAGGAGTTGGGAAAGTGGGAGAGGGAAGGAGAAGAGAGCGTAAGAGAGGAGAGGGGAGAGGAAAGAGAGGAGGAGAAGGGAGAACAGAGGGCATGGGAGGGAAAGGGAAGACAGGAGGTGAAGGAAAAATAAGAGAGGAGATGGGAGGCAAAAAGAGGAAAGTAGGAGAGGGAAGGGGAAGAGAGGAGGTGAAGGGAGAGGGGAGGGGAGGGAAAGGGAACAGGCGAGGAGAAGGGAGAGGGGAGAGGAGGGGAAAAGAGGAAAGTAGGAGAGGCCAGGGGAGGAAGGGAGAGTGGATGGGAGTAAAAGCCAGAAAATTAGGAGGGGGAGAGAGAGAGAATGAGAAGAGGAGAGGCGAGGGAATGAGTAGAAAGTAAGAAAGGGATGGAGAGGAGAAGGGAGGGGAGGGGAGAGGAGAGGAGTGGAAGAGAGGAGGAGGAGAAGGAAGGGAAAAAGAGGG
This sequence comes from Stigmatopora argus, assembly GCF_051989625.1. Classification (NCBI taxonomy): domain Eukaryota; kingdom Metazoa; phylum Chordata; class Actinopteri; order Syngnathiformes; family Syngnathidae; genus Stigmatopora; species Stigmatopora argus. The sequence continues at coordinate 18,078,889 of NC_135390.1, read as the reverse complement.
AAAAAAGTAAGAGAGGAGATGGGTGGGAAAGACAGAAGAGTAGGGGAGGAACGGAGGGGAGCGAGAGAAGAGGAGATAAAAAAGAAAAGAAGACAAGTTTGGTAAAAAAAAAAAAAATTAAAAAATTGAAATCCCATGACACAAGTGTCACTTGGTCACCGACCAGTAATCGGCGTGCGAGAGTTTGAGCCTGGGCTGTGCCAGCGTGATTTGCCGCTCCCGGATGACAAAGGTCAGGACCTCCTCGTCGCTGAGGTGGCGGTGAGGCTGAGAGCCAAACTCAAAGAGTTCCCAGATCACCACCCCCAGGGACCTGCAAAGAGGACACGGTCCAGAGGACACCACTCAGGACGGAAGACGGCTAACTTGGAAGGAGCTTTCTGGCCGCAAACGCACCACACGTTGCTGCTCTTGGTTTGGTCGGTGACGATCAGGGATCCTCGGTACTCCTCCAGGAGCTCGGGAGCGATCCATCGTAGAGGGACCCAAAGCTTGTCGGGAGTTAGGTAATAATCCTCCTGCACGCACAAAAAAAGATGAATTATTTCTATGCTTGTCTGCAGGGGCGGAGCTAGAAAAAAATGATCAAGTGCCTTTTCCTTCTATCAATCAATCTAATGTTTTCCTCCATTTGGATTCAATGCTTTGTAGGAACAAACTGGGATTTTTGGGGTCATTGTAGACCACAAATAAGACTTTTTTTTAGCCTTAAAGATGAAAAACTCTAATTAGCTCATTTAAAAATCCTGTTATCGTTCTCAAAATGTCTTTGACCTCATTTTTGTCCTTGGTTATATCATTTTTGTATATTCACACTTGCCTTTAAAAAAATTCGATTAGACTGCATGTGTCCAAGTGGCGGCCCGGGGGCCAAATCTGGCCCGCCGCATCATTTTGTGTGGCCCGGGAAAGTAAATCATGAGTGCCAACTTTCTGTTTTAGGATCAAATTAAAATGAAGAGTATAGATGTATAATACATTTCCTGATTTTTTCCCCTTTTAAATCAATAATTGTAATTTTTTAATCATTTTTTTCTGTGTTTTTAGTTCAAAAAACATTTTGTAAAATCTAAAAATATATTTAAAAAAAGCTAAAATAAACATTGTTTTAGATCTATAAAAAACTGAATATTCAGGGATGTTAATCCAGTTCTTTTAATCCATTTATTTAAAAAAAAATCTACATATTATATCTAAAATGGTCCGGCCCACGTGAAATCAAGTTGACGTTAAAGCAGCCCACGAACCAACCGGAGTCTGACACCCTTGGATTAGACTGTAGGTCAACTCGTGCTGCATTCACTGCAGTGGAAAATTGGAGTTTCGCACTCAAAAAAGTCCAACTAAGTGAAACTTTTGGATTTTTTCCCCCTTTGGTGCCTGCCTTTTTAGGGTGGCAGTTGCCCCCTCATGCCACCCCGGTGATCCGCTCATGGCGTCTAATTATCTATGACATTTTGTAGCAGCGATGAGCAAAAAAATGGTGTTTTGGCATACCTTATAATGATTATTGGAGAGGCCGTAGTCACCTATCCTCACGGTGAGGTCGGAGGTCAGCAGGCAGTTTCTTAAAGCCAGATCACTACAAACAACAAACAACAACATTAGCATTTGACATGTTAGCCGCATTTTCATTTGACGGAATCTGTCTGTTTTCTTTTTTAGAGACTGAAACCAACAATGGTGATTTAAGTGGGAAGGGGCAGCCTGGCCAGAGGAAGAACAACTTTATATTTTGGTCCCAAATTGGTAAAAATGTCAAATGAATCAGACATAACTGTTTACAACTTGAACACTAGGTGTCACCAACCCTGATGTAGACCATCCAGGCACCCGTTATTAAAAGAAGCACTTTATATTAATATTATTTTTATATATTAATATTTATTTTAAGGCTAGGTGGTAGTAGTACCACTGGGGTTACTTGCCATCTTGGTGGTAGTGTGCAAATGAGGGGGATAATAACAGTTCAGTTATATTTCACTTTTATTTGTATTTAAAATTTAAGAATGGCTTTTTTTGAGTGTTAAATATTTTCCCAAGATGCTTAAAATGTTCAAATTTTCAAGTTTTTCAAGTAAAATGTTGCTCTCATTTGTATTTTTCCCCCCACTCATGAGTTTGAATTGAAATTGAAAAATGTTGTTGTTGTTTTTAGTTTTTATAACTTGACCTTCCCAATTCCAATGGATTGAACGTCTATTGCCGACCTGTGGATGTAGTTGTTGTCGTGAAGGTGCAGCAGACCCGAGGCGATCTCAAACGCCATCCGCTGGAGGGTCAAAAGGTCCCGATTGGGGAGATCCGGCGTCATCCCGTCGGACTTCCGCTGGGCTCGAAGGTAGCGCTTCAGGTCGCCCTGCCAGGGAGACGCAAAGTCAGCTTCCGCACGGGATCAAACCATCCGACAAATGCGCGGGGGTCCGACCCCGTCGTGAAAATGTCGCCCTTTTGCACTAACTTTATGTAGATTGAAAAAATTGAATTCTTTTTTTTAAAAATCAAATAGCGCAAGGCCTGGGTAGATGATTTTGTTTTTTGGGCAGTCGCACATGCTGACTACCGAGCTACTGAAAATGGTTAGCTTGTTATTAATGTTCATTTGGTAGTGAACTTTGAACATTTAGCCCAATTTTTTTAATAGTGGAAATCATCCCCCCCCCAAAAATTAAAAAGATAAAATAAAAAAAATAACATATATATACACATATATATACATATATATATATATATATATATATATATATATATATATATATATATATATATATATATATATATATATATATATATATATATATATATGTATATATATATATATATATATATATATATATATATTTAATTTATTTATTATTTTTTACAGTGTACTTACCAGCTGGCAGAATTCCATCACCAGCAGATACGGGAGGCTTTCGTTGCACTGGCCCAAACATTGAAGTATGTTGGGATGTTTCAGACTCCTGTGTGGGGACACGGTTCCCAATCAAAGTGTACGTTTTTGGGGTAAAAATTTGAATAAAAACTGGATTTAAAAAAAAGAGTTGAGGTCCAAATAAAGGCACGTCTATTTTTGCCTGACCTGTACGGCTCCGATTCAGCCAAGAACTTCCTCTGTTCCAAAGGACCGGCGCTGACGCGTAACTCCTTCACCACCACCTGCGAGGAGCCGCAGTCGCACAGCACCTCGGCCAGGATCACCTGCAACGCGGCGAGGAACACCAAAGAAATGGAGCGTGATTCCCGGACTATAATCCGTATGCGTAATTTGTATAGGATGGTGTGCGCTTACTTTTCCGAACCAGCCGTTTCCAATCTCCTGCAGATAGTTCAAGGTGTGCCTTTTGAAGCCCTGAGATGTGGCGTCTGCAAAAAAACAAGACCAGTGTGTCCATCATTCTCAAATATCTTCTGAAAAATCTACACTTCATTAAAAGAGACCGGTGACCACTTAAAAAAACCAAAATTCTTGCACACCCAAAAACCCTGAAATACTGAAAACGATCTCCCACGCAGACTGAAAAACAAAAACTCACTCCTAAACAGATTTCATCTCCCCCAACAACTTCTCTCACACACCCAGAAACTCTCATGGAAATACTACTACTATCTCACACAAATACTGAAAAGGCCAAACCCCTCCTTCTCATACCCAAAACTCAGCAAAATCCCCCAAAAATGCCAATTGAACCAAAATTCCGGGACACCCGAAAGCCCTGAAATACTGAAAACTATCCCACACGCATACTGAAAAACTAAACACTGTCATTCTAAAGCCAAAATCACACTCCTAAATATATTTCAACAACCCCAAAAACTCTAAAACTTCCACAAAAAAACTCTCAAGCACCCTTTCCCCCGACCCAAATTCGTTCACCTCCAAAAAAAAGCCCATACCAAAACAAAAGAACTAACATGGGTACGAAACAGCTTTTTTTGTCGTTTATAAACCCGAGCAATGTAAGATCTGGAATCTGATTGGATCCCTCCCTTGGCCTGTTGCCGGGCAAGCGCCAGATATTTTCTTTCCCCCATTTTTTTGTTTTTTTTTTTACCTCCGCCGTGCAACGCGGCGCAGTTGGGCCTCTCCCTGACGGGCAAGGTGTAGACCTCCGGGAGCGAGGGGCAGGACGACAGGCTGTCCTCCTGGATGGGGCTGGAGCCCCCGGAACACTCTTCCCCGTCGGCATTGTCAAATTCCTGCAAGCCAGAAAAATACCCACGGGCGTCGGGGTTGCTCGTCACAATGTTCACGTCTCCCAGAAACATGTCTTGGAATACTTCCTCATGATTGAGAAGCGTAAAATCTTGGGTTGAATTGGACATCCTTTTTTTAAAATTGAATTGATTTGAAATTACCGTATTTTCACGACTATAAGGCGCACATAAGTCTTAAATTTTCTCCCAAATAGACACGGCGCCTTATAATCCAGTGTGCTTTATATATGGACCAGTACTAAAATTGTTATCACGATAAAATCAAATAAATCAGTGGATAGGGTACACCATTCTCTACAGCTCTCACAACTACGGCAAGCAGCCCCCGACTCTACTATTTTCCCCGTAGAAAAAGTACTGCGCAGTGACTGCTGGGATGTGTAGTTCTTTTGTCAATACACCCAATGGATTGTGGCCTGGACATCGACATCAACACAGCTTTACGAAGCGTGGAAGGCAGCGCCAGACTTTTTAGCACGTTACGATGCCGCGTCGCTAGTTTTAGCGTTTTTGAGAGGTGAGGTGCGCGTACATTGAATCTAACTCCTTTTTAAAGGCCATTGTGCGGAGCCGACGGCCATATTGGGTGTGGCAACAGGCATTCAGAAAGTAGTTTTTAGCACATTACGACAACTAGTTTCAGTATTTTTGAGAGGTGAGGTGTGCTTACATTGAATCCGACTCCTTTTTAAAGGGCGTTGTGCGGAGCCGAAGGCCATATTGGGTGTGGCAACCGACATTTGGGGAGGACTTTTTAGCACGTTACGATGCCACGTCGCTAGTTTTAGCATTTTTGAGAGGTGAGGTGCGCGTACATTGAATCTAACTCCTTTTTAAAGGCTGTTGTGCGGAGTCGGCGGCCATATTGGGTGTGGCAACCGGCGTTCGGAAAGTTTTAGTACATTACGACAACTAGTTTCAGTATTTTTGAGAGGTGAGGTGTGCTTACATTGAATCCGACTCCTCCCCTTTTGCAGCAGAGGCAGGTGAGAAGCAGCAGGACAAAGGAGACCAGCCCGGAGCAAGAGATGAGGATGACCACGTACGGTGGAGGCGACAGCGAGGCCGTCCTGCCCTGAGAAACTGAGCGGAAAAACAAAACAAAAACAGAAGAACGACACTCAGTTGGGCCACATTCTCTTTTGCGAGGGTCAGTTTTTTTTTTTTTAGGAGACTTGTCGGAATCACAAAGGTGTGAAATCGCGTTACGCGGCTCTTTTGTCTCAGAGCGGGGAATTAGCCATTGGAGCGTTGTCCTACGACGGCAAGGTTGAGGTCAACCCCAATGAGGATATCATTCTTTTTTTTTTTCAGGTGGGAAGCAGGAAAGAAAGTCCAAGGTTGAACAACAAAAAGAAAAACTGGAATCAAGAGTTTGAAGTTTGAAAAGTAGCAGCCTGCTCATTCCAGTTTAAAGGACAGAAGCACGAGGAGAGGGAAGTGTCAGCATTCCACTCACAGTTAAGAAGCAAAGGAGGGAGGGGGCGGAGCTTGGAGTTGCTAATTGGGAGGATGGGGGCGGGGCTGGAGTTGCTAATTGGGGGGAGGGGGGTCAAGGTTGAATACTCAGGTGAGAGAGAGAGAAAAAAGGAAAGGGGCACGTGGACATTTGTACCTCAAAGTGCTCGATGGTAGGGACTGAACCATCTGTAGAAAAGAAAAGGGGCGGGGGGCAGGATGGTTAAACACCCTGACATCTGGAGACCCCCGTCGGAAAAGCATACAAGCGTTCTTCGGGTTAACGCTCGGGAAAAAGCACTGGCAAATTCAGACAGGATGGTGTGTTTGTTGGTTTATTTTTTTAGGCCAATCACGTAGCTGTTGGCGTGTCATGGCTAATCTGCCCAAAGGTTTTCAAAATTATTGGTCTGAGTGCTTTTTCTTTTTTTTTTAACCAATCAGATTTCAAGCTTTTTTGTGGAAAAATATGCATTATGGCCGAGAATAGAATAAAATGAATATAATCTGGTGGGGGTACAATTTTTGGTATTCATAAATGTTTTTCAAGATTGACGTCATTATTTTTTGTCGTAAAACACAAAATAAAAAAAATTATATAGGGGTGCACGGCGTGCTGCTTTTTGGGAGTCCGGATACGTTTATCACCATATCACACTGGATATCAATTCTCCAAATATACCATTTTTGATACTATAATCATAAGGAAAAACGATCGTTTACCTTCTTTTCAACGGCAGCCGATGAGTTAACATGGAAAATGCAAAAATAGCAGAAAAATATGTGTGTTGATAATCAAATTTATCCCATGAGAACACATTTCTTCTGACCTTTAGTATTTAAAAAAGACATAAATAAATAATTGACAATTGATCCTTTTACAATCAAATATCTCATTCTTAACATTTCAGTATTGATTTTAACGACTCATATTTTAATTCAATTCAAAGGAGAAAGAATTGAACTGTGTTTTGTAATTCAACTAAAGTCAAAACATTTTTTTAAATATATAACTAAAGTGCTCTTCTACCGGCCCAGTGGATGAGTGGTTACCACATTGACCTCACAGTCCTGGGGTCGAATCCCATGTCCCCCCCAGGCTTGTGGCGGGTTTTCTCCGGGTACTCGGGTTTACTCCCACTTACCTAAAACATACATGCTAGGCTAGCTGGCTAACACTCAAATTTGCCCCTAGCTAGGATTGGTTGTCCTTTGATTAGGGTGTCCTCTCCCTGGCCCAAAAGTCGGCTGGGAAAGGCTCCAGCACCCCCCGCGACCCTCGTGTGGATAAGCGTTCCGGAAAATGAATGAATGTTTTTATATAATTGATTCATTTTCTGAACCGGACAGGCCATCCTCTCCCTTCAAATGGATTGGACGTCTATTCCTGTCAATGGCAGTCCAAGCCCTAAACCCAAACTGTCCAACCAGCACCGTCGTCCATCCCGTGATTCCTCCCAAACGAGTCCCCGGCAAGGTCACCTCACTGTCAAAAGCGCGTACGTAAATTTCCAAGTCCGTTTAAAAATGCATGCATGGCCCCCAAAATGCTTGCCAGCAACTATAAATACGTGACACGTCAAGACTGGCGACGCTTGTTGCGTCCTCGGTGGACACTTTGGACTCCAAGTGGACAACGACCTGCAGAGTTGGGGGGGAAAAAAAGTCACCCGCACCTCCATTATTCGGGGTGAATGCAATCACCATCAAGGATAGCAGGAAATCCATATTTTCATATTTTCTATTTGACGTTAGCTACGACTCCCACAAATACGAGAAACCTATAGAAAAGGGAAATGGGGGGGGGGGGATTTATTTCCATTGGGCCCATATCAAAACAACACAAAGACTCGCTCACATTGCACGACTGTGACATCTCACAAAAGGGGCGTGAGATGGAGGGGGGGGCCTAATTTCACCAAAATAGAAGCTAGCATGGCTTCAAAGGCGGATAAATCCAAGTCATTCTTTTTTATTACTGAATGCCATTGATGTGAGGCCCAAAATTGCGATAACGAAGCGCCCCCCCACCCGTCCAACGATTCCCTTTTATTTGCATCACTGCATGCATGCAGCATTCTCCTGCTGCAATAATCGTTGGCATTATCATCCAGCTCGTTGATAATAAAGCATCATAAAGACGACGGCCCCCCCTCCGCCATCCCGTTATGTCTGCTTTCGCTGACAGCTATCGAATGGAAGGAGCCCCCCTTCCTCCTCGCTCCGTCCTCCGTCTCTCACACCGACCGACCGAGTCGCCTCACCTTCCCTCTGCGGGGCTCCGAGCGCTCTCTCCGGGCTGATGTACGACATGACCCCCGCCAGAGCCAGCATCAGCCAGCAGTGGGGCCGCATCGTCGCCGCCGCCACAACAACAACGGCATCGGTGTCCTCCGGTGCCGGCTCGCCTCGTTGCTTCCTTGCGTCCCCCCTCCTCCTCCTCCTCCTCGCCCCCCACTTCCAGTCGATTTGATTTGATTTCACAATAATAAAATCGCCCCCCTCCCACCCCTCTTCCTTCGCTGACTCCTCTTCTAATCCGCAATTGAACACGGTGGTCTCGGCCGGCTATTGTGCATCCTCAAGCTACTCATACATGACAACATCCAGCCATCGTCAACCCCCCCGTAACCCACCCCCCACCCCACATACTACCTCCTCCTCTTGTGCGCCCCCCAGCACCCAAAAATATATTCACAGCCCCCGTCGGGTGACGTCACGCCCGCATGGTAAGGTGATAATAGTAAATACATAGACGTGACATTAGTATAGTTGTGTAGGATGGCTTTCGGAAATATCATGAGCTCTTAATTGGACACGCCCACCACATAACGCCAACGTCATAAAGGTGCCCAAACTGCGGTCCGCGGCCCAGAGTTGCTCACTTGAAAGAGTGCTTCATTATTTTCAATCAATGTACGAAACTGTATTTTCAGCATTTTGTTTTATACATCCATACGTACTTATTTTGTTACTACCATGCAACTGTGAATAAAAACATTGTATATACAAGGTTAAGGTATTACATTTGCTATATTTTTAATTGAAATGTAGAACTATAATTTGAATCAGATTTTAGTTATATTTTTGGGGTGATGTCTAGTTTTTCTAATTGCTGTTTTGTGCTCTGCATTTTCAGAAGAAAAAAAGAATATTGAATATATCTCCTACTATTACTTGATTGCAAATGTTTAATAGTTTTAATTGTATGCTGGGAAGGTTATATTTATTACAATTTTTACTTAATATAATTTGGATTTTTATCAAGTAATTTCACATTTATACACAAGTATATATATGCATTGAGCAGTTTCACTGCCATTGACGGTAATGGATGTCCAATCCGGTTGGACTGGGAGCTGGCATGATCAATTGATATTAAATTTTGAATTACAAGCATGCAGCCCATGGCTGAAATTTAAATAAGTGTGTATTTTGTTCCAGGTTCTCATTATTATCTAAATTCTGGACATTTATAGCCGCCAAAGGGAGCCAAAGAAGACTAAATTGTAGAAATGATCTCAGATTATCAGTAGTTCCAAAATGCAAAGTTTATTACCGAGGGTTGTACTGCAATATTACATTAAAAAAAGGTAGACTGCATCCAGTAATATCTTAAGGATTTTATTTCGGTCCTTTGCATGATACATCAAATACCACAGTCACTCTTGAACACAATATCTACATAAACAATGACATAATACATACGGCGTTTCATTTTTGGGAACAAAAACCACCCTCATAATTTTAAAATCTCATCCCGCCAGCTGTCCTTGTCCCGGCGCTGCCGCTTCCGCGCCAACTCCGGGAAGTAGGCGCTGTTGTACGGCCGCTCGCGCTCGTTCACCTCCACGTCCGGCCGCTTGTTCTTGCCGTCCCGTTGCGCCAGCAGCGACTGCGCCCGCCGCCGCTCCTCCGCCTCGCGCTGGAGACGTTCGGCCCGGAGTTTTTCCACGGAGCTGCCGAGAGCGGACGCGGGTTAAGCTAACCTCTGAAGAAGATGTCTCCGCACGCCTTCCTTACCTTTGGCCACTTTTCCTCTTTTCCCCGCCGTCTCTTTTGTCCCTTTTCTTGCTCTTGTGGGCCTTGACGGTGGTCTCACCCATGGCTTTCTTCATTTCCTTCAAGGGGTCTAAACTGTCCTTCAAGCGGCGGTCCTTCTTTTCCCGCTCCTCCTCGCTCAACTCTTTTCTGTTGCCATGGCGCTGTTCGTTGCGCTTTTCCCTTTCCTTCCTCTCTTCTTCCGTCTCCGGGCCCGTTTTCATGTACCACGGGGTGACTTCGGTACCGGGCTGGGGTCCGAGGGACACCAGTAAACCGATGGCGCGCTCTTGTTTTTCCTTGGATTAGAAACCACACCCTCGGTCAGAAAAATGTGCGCCCCTTTTTGTAATCTCGTGATAAAATACGAAAAAAATGACCATTTTGCGGGAATGCTTTCAAACTGTAATGGGTTAAAAAAAAACGACATTTTGGTCCAAAGGATTATTAACATGTGAAACGTCTCAATGATTGTATGTGGAAATGTGTATTAAGTGTACAGTAATCCCTCGAATATCGCGGTTTATGTAGACCAAACATGGCCACGATAATTGAAAAATTGCAAAGTAGGGTCACCTCTGTTATAACTACATTTTTTTTCCTCAGTGCTGAGTCATAGTAGCAAAAATGGCTTCCACTTAAGAGTTTCAGCGTGGATTTTCACATTTTTATGGACTTAATATATATATCTATATATATCTTTTTTAAATTAATATCGGGGGGATCGCAAAGTAGTGAATTCACGATAATGGAGGGATTACTGTATAGAAAAAGATTTGAATGTGTCAGACTTTAAATGTAGTTTTTGGGTCAAAACCAATGACAACCAACAGAGATTTTTTGTATGTCTGAGTGATTTTTTAGAGGGTCTTCATTTATTTAAATTATTAATATTTAAATGGAACCCAGCAATGATTTGTTTATATTGGTGTTAAATTTTAATATTTTTTTGTAGGTTCAAAAAAGTTCACATTGAAGGGTGTAATATTTCGCAAATTAATTTTTCAAAGAGGAGCTTACAGTTTGCTGTTGAAACTGTTAAAAGGGATAAAAAATGTGGGTCTGATTTAAATGTAAGATAATGGATATTTTTGCAGGTGCATCAATGAAGGTTTTGGTCAACCCAAGACAATATTTTTTGTGGATGACAGTAAAATGCAAATAGAAGCCAATGGACATTTTCAAATTTTTGTGTGTGAGCGTTAATTATTGAAAAATTGAATGAACCGCATGCTAATAAAAAAAAGAACAAAACGCAGCATTTTTCAATTTGTCAAAGCATTCCCGCAAAAATCAATGACTTAAAATAATCTGTAGTCCAGATAAGGCAGAAGAAGGAGCATGAATACTACCTGCTCCTCTTTCTTCTCCTTAACATACTCTTCATTGTCCTTTTTCTCCACAGACTCCTCGACAGGGAAGAGGTTGAGATGTTCCCAAGCACCGTTAACTTCCTCAACTTTAAGTTCGCCATTTCCGTTTCCATCGCCGTCCGCCGGCAAGGCGGCTCGGGCTTTTCTTCGCAAAAACTCGGTGCGTGCCTGAGGTGCGCAAAAGAGGAGGCGCCGTCATTGTCGAGAACCTCCGGCGTGGAGGGCGCGGACCTCCGGTTTGGAGGTCCGATGGTCGTGGAGACGTGACAAAATGGAATCCGTCCAAGCATCCGAAAACATTGGTGTTGTTTTTGTAGCGCATTACACCCGGAAAAATTCGACACAATTTCAAGTCCCCTCTTTGTATATCATTCAAGTTGGAATGTAATATTTCATATTTATGGTGAAATTGTCATGAAAGTCTTGATTTTGAGTCTAAAATGAGGGTGTCAAACTTACGACCCGCGGGCCACGATTGATCCAATGTGAGCTCCAAGCCGGCCCGCAGGATTATTTTGCCTGACATTAATTTTGTAGCTCATTTGTACTATGTATATTATTATTTTTTTAAAACATAGGTCTCAAAGGTAGCATATGAGTTAACAAGTAACCTTAAAATGCGCAAAACCAACAGAAAGTGACCAGGAAATGCCCCCAAAATCAGGGGAAGCAACCAATGAACAGGAAGTAACCCAGAAATTCCCTTAAAACCAATAGGAAATGATCCCAAATTGACATAATGTGACCTGCGGGTACTGAAAAATAAGAATGACGCTACCAGCCCTTCCACTTCAAATGGATTGGACTCATTTCAATTCACAGCAGAATGGACGACATTTATTCGTCAATGATATTGAAAGACTTCAGACCAATTTAACTCTTAGAAAACCAGCTGTGGCCATATTTTTTGCTGCTGGTTTTGCATTCAACTCATTTTCTCAATTCCAAAACGACAAATTAGGCTACAAACGACGTTTTTCTATGGAAAAGTACAAGTTTTAAGCTTTATTTTACCTCCTGTTCGGCACGTTCAACTCTCCGCTTGGCTTCTTTCTCCTCTTCGGCTGCTTTTGCTTCGTCTTTCCTCACCTTGGCGACGTTGTCCTTATTACGGACGTGCCAGCTCTTCTTGGGGAGAATGTTCATGGTTACCCCGGATTCTGCTCGTTAGCTCGCAGGACATCGACTGTGGTCAAAGTTGAAACCCAAAAACTACACTTAAAAACACAATTCACGCTTGGTCTATTAACTGGCAAGCAGTTTGATTTAGCATTGTCCTCGCGAAAATAAACTAAATTCATTTCAAAGTTGGCTTTACCATTTAGTCGGTATTTAACATCATCTGGCAAATAATGGTAGCGGTTTAACTGCACCGAACATTTAGACAAGATTAAAAAGTAGAGGTAATTAACTTACTTGGGAACCGGCTGCGTTCGCTAGCGTGTTACCGGAAGAGCACAACCGGAAGTAAACATATTTTACGTCAGTGCGATCATAAAGTTTGAACACTAGAGGACGCTGTTTTCGTTGAATTTATTAATATGATTCAACGAATCTCATTTTTACTCTAAATTGTTAATATATTTGATTGTAATCTAAAATTCATATAGGTTAAGATCTACAATACCAACGCCAAACAATAAAGAAAATACTTTTCTGTACAAACACTGGGTTGGACGTACCATTAGACGAGGAGCCCTGAAATGAAGTGGGGAAAAAAGTCCAGTTTTTAATAGCTACATCAATTGGAATAAATTCATCCACAAAGGGGAAAAGCTATATCACACAAAATCTCATGTTGGTATCTGAAGTTGACGACTCAGCTTCTCTATCTGTTTGACCAAGAACTGCTTGTCAAGACCCTCCTATAAAAAATGCCACATATAACCTTTCAAGAACCCCCCCAAAAACAGATTAAAAAAGGTAGATGGACCCTGAGGTACCTGCTGTAGTTGATTTTTGAGTAAAGTAACACTTTTCCCATAGACAGCAGCAAGAGCGATGAAATAACACATCACGACACTATTGAGAGGACACGCAAAAGACGTTTTTAGTAGGGACGAAACCAATATTCCTCATTTTCCGCAGCGCTTTGACTCACCAAGACAAGGCAAATAGCGGAATGGAAAATGCCTGGGATCCGATGAAGACGAGAAACTCTTTGGTGACTTCGGAGAGGCGTTGGAAAGATGTCGGAACGATGGCCCACATGTAGGGAAAGAAGCGGAGAGGCCCACATCCAAAAGATGGTTGGATACTGCGCCAGAAAACACGCCAATCTTCAAGTACGTACTACACTCTTTCACGTAGTGTAGTTAAGAATAACGTGGCGGCTACGTACGCTGCTAAAATGTAGATCATGACCAAAGTGGCCATGGCCCATCCGAAGAGGAGCACCACCAGGAACACAAAAGTGGAGGCGGTGGAACGGAAGGTCTTGAGCGCGGGGCGACAGTTCTGGAAGAGTGTGACCTGGGAGGGGAAGATGGAAGTTAAAAAAATAAATAAAAATGCTCAAACTAGCTTTTTTTCAAGATGGAGTCGCGCGACCTTCTTGCAGTAGAAGAGGATGACAAACTTGGCTGTGTTAATGGCAGGCAGCAGAGGGCAGAAGAGAGCCCCAATCCAGACTACGGTCTGGCCGTAAACCAGGCCCAAGACGTTGGCGTACACCACAAACTCCTGTCGACCGATCCATCGAGTCATCTTGTTGGACCAATTGTCCACCAGCAACCTGGAAGAAACCGTAAGACTTTGTTCCCCCCAAAAACTGTTTAGCATTTTTCTTTTGTTTTGGCGTACCTGCGTGGAAACTCCACCAAAACTAGCGTGCCGACGGTGACGATGAGATCGAAGAGTGTTAACTTGTACATTTCTTGGCCCACTCGTGTTTCCCAGCACTGGCAAAAGAAAGGACAAGGAAACACAATTCCTTTTCAAATAATTACAAAATTGCTCACCATTCTTTGGGTGGAAAAGGGAAAAAACACTTGGGTGGATGAGGGTACACTATTGACTGAATGAGGGGGAAAAACAAGAGGGTGGTTGAAGCGTCACTGTTTTGGGGTGGAAAAGGGAAAACAGGAGGGTGGATGAGGGGCTTACTGTTCTTTGGGTGGAAAAGGGAAAAACACTTGGGTGGATGAGGGAACACTATTGACTGAATGAGGGTAAAAACAAGAGGGCGGTTGAAGTGTCACTGTTTTTAGGCTGCAAAAGGGAAAACAAGAGGGTGGATGAGGACTCACTGTTCTTTGGGTGGAAAAGGGAAAACACTTGGGTGGATGAGGGAACACTATTCATTGACTGAATGAGGGAGGAAAACAAGAGGGTGGTTGAAGCGTTACTGTTTTTAGGGTGGAAAAGGGAAAACACTTGGGTGGATGAGGGAACACTATTCATTGACTGAATGAGAGGGGAAAACAAGAGGGTGGTTGAAGCGTCACTGTTTTAGGGTGGAAAAGGGAAAACAGGAGGGTGGATGAGGGGCTTACTGTTCTTTGGGTGGAAAAGGGAAAAACACTTGGGTGGATGAGGCAACACTATTCATTGACCGAATGGGGGGGAAAAAGAGGGTGGTTGAAGCGTTATTGTTTTTAGGGTGGAAAAGGGAAAACAACCTGGGTGGATGAGGGCTCACTATTCTTTGGGTGGAAAAGGGAAGGAACACTATTCATTGATTGAATGAGGGGGGAACAAAAGGGTGGTTGAAGCGTCACTGTTTAAGGGTGGAAAAAGGAAAACAATAGGGTGGGTGAGGCGCCACCACTTCCAGGGTGGAAAAGGCAAAAATAAAAAGGCTAGATAAGAGGTCTCTATTATTTGGATTTGAAAAGAAAAATAAAGAGGGAGGATGAGGGGACACTATTTTTGGTTGTGAAAGGGAAAATACAAGGTTAAATGAGGGGTCTCTATTTGGGAGTAAAAGAAAAAACTGACGGCGCTAGACGTCTAATCCATTTTGACTGATTCTAAGTATATTCATGACATGTTTTTTATTTTTTCTTAAATTTTACCGGGTACTCCTCATAGTTGTACTTGCACACGTCACACTTGCTTTTGTCCTTCTGGCACGTGATCTGACTCCACAGAGTGAAGAGCAGAACTCCCAAGCTCACCAGGCGGAGGAACACCGCCCTGAAAATGACAAAAAAATTCTTCAAAAAACATATTTTCCCCATCTATAAATTCTACTCATTTCCTAGTTTGCCTGGACCTGCAACATATATTCAGGTGCGACATTTTTTTAAGATTATAGATTAGTTTGACCTACAGAAAACTTGCCTTGACATAGCGGACGTGATGTTCTTTAATCTGAATTCTCCCTTTATTAAATACTAAATCAAACTCCAAACCTCAGCAGGGCCAGCACGACCGTGGTGCTCGGTGAATATCGCTCGACGTGGGCGATCACGTCGCAGAAGAACGGCACCAGGAAGTTTCCGGCGGTGATCACAATGGAGGGTAGAAACTCAAAAACCAATCCCAGAATCCCCGTCTGACCAATCTTCCCCTGCGGCGAGAATAATCAACCAAATCAACGAGAACGGCACCCACCCAAGTCAATGTCCGGTCACGAGCCATTGATTACCTGACTGAAAACAGTCGCCGCAAAGATGCCCAAACAGGTCGAAACGATGAGGCCCAAAGCGAGAAGACCCAGGAAAACGCGCAGGCCGTACAAGAGGATTTTTTGACACGTGGTCAGAGCGGCTGCCTTTTTCTTCAAAAGTTGCTCCTCCAGATCCACCTAAATGCGCCAAAACAGTCAGACAACACCATTCCCTTAAACTGGCGGCACTAGACGTCCCATCCATTTCGACCGGGAGGGGCGAATGAACAAAAGTCAAAATGGATGGGATGTCTAGCGCCGTCAATGGCGGCAATTGAGTTACAACATTTTTGGATTCTACACAGAGACCACAGTTATTATGAGATGGGCGTGTCCCTGACCTGTAAGCGGTAATGAATATTCTTCTGCTTCAGCTTGGTGGCTCGGTCTCCCAGGCAACCGTAGTCCCACCCCGTGAAGACGGTGGCGCTGTAGTCGCCCACGGCGCCGCTTCCCGTCGCCACGGCAACCCGAGCCGCCGAGCCCATCCTGCAGAGCGCATCCGGTGATTACCCCAAAGTGTACAATGGGGGTGTCCAAACCATTCCACAAAGGGGGTGCAGGTTTTTGTTGCGACATACACTTTAACCCAGGGGTAGGGAACCTGTGGCTCGAGAGCCGTATGTGGCTCTTTTGAAGGGCGCACATGGCTCTGAGGTCAAATATGGAAACCGCCAGTGAGAGAGCCGAGACTCAAACGCACCAATAGGAGCGTCCCGTCAACACAGTGGCGTTGAAACCACCTCTAGCACCTAATTTTTTTTATTAGAGCAAGGGTGGCGAATAAGTTAGACACAAAGAGGCAAAAATTTGATACCGTGAAAGTCAAAAAGCCACAAGCAGCATAAAAAAATAAAATCTGACAAGTTAATTTTTTAAATGTATTTTTATGATTTGTTTTTAATTAACGGGTTTTGATGAATTTGAATGCGTTTTAAGAGAGAATAAAAATAAGAGAAACATGAAGCGAGGTAAAGAGCCACAGTATATACAATATATAATAAAAAGCAAAGAGAGCCGCATGCGGCTCGAGAGCCACGAGTGGACTTTAAAAATGACTCGAAAAGGCCACCCATCGTATTTTGACTTTTGAGCATGACTCAAGACCTAAAATGTGAAAATATGAATTATATTGATGTCTCTCTCCATCCAAAAGGTTCCTGACCCCTGGTTTGACCAATGAGATTTCTTCTGAAACCAGCAGCACCTAATGGCAATCCAATGACTACACTTTTAAGACGCCAGAATATCAAAAAATGTTTGTTTTTTCCGGTCGAAATCCAAACTTGCACCTCCCGAGGACCGGCTTGGACACCTATTTGTTCAGCCACTTACCGAAAGACGATGCAGAAGAGGCAAAAGGCAAAGTAGGAGACGACGCTGAAAAGGTAGGCTAGCGGCAGGTTGTAGGAGAAGTGGTTGCCGCGCACTAGCGTGTTGCTGTAGTAGCCGTAAAACAGGTACGAATACTCCATGAAGCCCTAAAAGAAATAAAATTCCAAAAAATCAAATTAACAAAGAGCTCGCTCGGGGTCGCTGGAGGTTCTCACCGTTCCCGAAAGGAGGTCGAGGATATACGTATAGAAGGGGACGGAGACTTGAGCATTGGGAGGGTATTTGGCGCATTCCTCGGGGCCTGGAAAACCAGCATAGGAGAGGTCACGTGTTAGGTCAACGTGTACGTAACAAGCGTGTGGTGCTCGTGTGCGGTCGATTGGTCGCCGGTCTTTTGGTCGCCCCGGCGACCAAAAGACCAGCGACAAAACAAGGTAAAACAACACGGTCTACGCATCAATAAAAGCCAACAATGGCCATGAGCAGTTTCACTGAGCCGACGTGTGAGTGTAGAAGAGTTTGTATGTACATGCGTTGTCCCTTTAAGAAGCTACGTCCGTCAGGGTCTTAACAAGTTCTCCAACAAAAAACAATAAAAGTCCGGGAAATTTGGATCTTTTCTTTAGCCTAATAATTACTAGTGCATTAAGTATGACTAAATAGTAATTCACAGTTTGTATTTAGGGAATTTGAGCAACAATTTTGAATGGTAATTATCAATAACCTTCCGGGCGACCAAAAGACCGGCGACCAATCGACCGTGTACCGTGGTGCTTACCGGTTTGGTTGACGAAGCTGGTGTTGACGGATCTGAAGATGATGCTGGGGCTGAGGACCAGACCGGCGATGAGTAGAAAGGAGACAAAATTAAGGAGAACCAGGAAGCGGAGGAAGATGAAGTAAGACTGGACGCCGCCGCCAAAGTTGCCTGATGGCATGAAAAAAATTATGCTGAAAAAATAAATAAATAAAAAAGAGAGGAAAAACTGATTCGACAACAATTGTATGGATTGTACTTTGAAGGAAATGTACATTTTGGAAAATTGTTCCCAACATGTTCTGCTGGAGTCGAGAACTTCAAGAACTTCAAGAAAAAAAAGAAGAAAAACAAGTTTTCTCATCTTCCAAGTTTTTAAAATCAAAGGTGTCAAACTCGCGGCTTGGGGACAAAATCCAGTACGCTACATCATTTTGTGTGGCCTGCAAATGTAAATCACGTGCATGGACATCATGTTCCACGCTACAAAACAATCTTCACATTAATTAAAAAAAAAAAAGAAAAGAAACTTTTACTGTTAAAACAAATGAGAAAATTTTGAATTTTCCCGTTTTTTTTTTTTGCAAAAGTACCTGCTAATGTAAGGCTAAAAATAAGAATTTGGACAATTTTTAACCCTCTAGACGACCTGACTTTGGCTAACAATTTGTCAAACACTCAAAACTGACAGCCTATGCTAGCAAACGCTTAACCCTTTCATGCACCAATTCTGCCTTTTTTTTTTTTTTTTTAAGTCTTTAGTAAACAAACATTCATTCATCTTGCCAAGTCAAAATGGATTAGAGGTCATAAGTGCCTTTTTGGGGAAGAAAAAAACACCGACAACGGTCCCAAAAACTGACAGTTGGAATTAAAAAATAAAAGTTAGCGTACCTCCAATCCTTTGCAAGGATTTCCGCCATAACACGAAGAGGTTTAAGAACTCTTTGGCACCATTTTGAATTTTCTGCAGGCTTTTGCGATGCCTTCGTTTGGCCGAGGTCCTTCTGGAAGAAGCCAAGGGCACGTGCATTTCCTGCACCTGCCTGAAAAATGACAAATATATACACTTGTTTGGCATAATAATTAGAAAAATTTTCATTACTATTTTGATGCTCAAATGTATTTCCTCAATGCATTTTTTTTAACAAAAAATGCATAGTTGTTACTTTTTTTGGTGTATGTTTTGCCATACCTGGCTGCGTCTATAAAAACGATGCGTCCTGTGTGTTTAAAATACAGAAATAGCACTCGTTACTGACACTGCGGCTAAAAATACGATGCGCCATATAGTCGTGAAAATACGGTAATTTCAATTCATAATAGAAACACATTAAGAGACATGATTGGAAGAGTGAAATAATGCTTCCCTCACATTGAAAATGGATTGGACGTCTCACACCGTCAATGGCAGCCAATCCACTAATTTTAAAAAAAAAAGTTTCAGACCTCACAGCCCTTTTCAGAGCCAAAGGCAGAGGGATGGCGCGAAGATCCCGAGTCTCCTGTCCCGAATCCAAGTAGCCATCCACTTCATCTTCGTCATCATCATCCTCATCATCATCATCCTCCGCCTCTGCCGGGTCCCAATTAAAGCGAGGGTAGTTGTGATTGGACCCTCGAGATGAAGGCCGTCGAAATCGGAGTGATTCCCGGCCAAGCGAATAAACGTCATTTGCTTTAAGGAGACAATAAAAACGCCATCTTAAGAGCACTGACAAAATATTGAATCTTCAAAAAATAAAATAAAAACACACCTTCAGCGTATTCATCCACGTAGTCCAAGGATTCTTGTCGCCGTGGATCCATTCCCTTAAACTTTTAATAAAAGTTCCAAAAATATATCTCTATAACAAAATAATGTGTTGCTATGTATGTATTGACTCTGTCCGTTGCTCAGATGGACTTTGCACTCATTACGTAGACACACTTCCTCCTATCATTTAACTCTTTCCAAACTTGCAAAGTCTTAACGTGATCATGTCAAATAACTCATGAGAAAAGCAGAAAAATCCTCACTTGTCAACATTTAGGATTTTAAAAATTTTGCACTACAAAGCAGGGGACCCGCTTTTTAGTGTCTCTTTTTATGCTTCTGCTATGAAATAAAAGACCTGAAAAGTCAAATTAAAGTGAATACTACATTCTTCAATTGGATGAAAGTAAAGAAAACCTTGATAAATTTTGAAAAATTAAAAAAAAAAAGCGATTGTGTACAACAAGGCTTTAAAAAGAGAATAAATGGGCTTGTCCTGTCATGCTAGGATTCTGTAGGTGTGTCCGTGCCGTCTGTCAATCACACTCTCGGCGCTTGCTAGCCTTGATGCTAATATTCACAAATGAGTGCTTTTAAATGGAAACATGCTTAATAAACAAAGTTTAATGTTGTACTCCAATCTATATACAAAATGCTTTGTGTACAGCACTACACAGAACATGAAAATATCCTGAAAAGGTTGTTGCATTCTTTGCAATAGAACGAAAAAGGTGAAAAAAATGCACAAAGTAAAAATCGCTATTGTTCTGTCTCAATAAAATTTGGTTTGATTTTTTTTTTATGTTACACTTCCAAAAACCTTTACTTGATATTCAAATTTTGCAGGTTGTACTGTAATTGTCAAATGTAAAGTCAACCATCGAGGGGTTAACCTCATCATTAAGTTGACTTTAGAGGAACATCACATGTTTCAGGAAAGGTGAAATCACCGTTTTGGTAACAGGCAGAAATATGTATTGGCAAGGAATTCACGATAATATATATATATAAAAAAAACGACATTTATCAGGGCAGTGAATACTCTACCTTTCCATTTGAAGGACAGGCAATACACGACACGATATTGGCGATATTGATTGGACGATTCACTTACTGCATCCGCGGGTGTGCAAACACTAATAAGGAACAAAGAGGGTGTCAAAGCAGAGATTTCAGTCAATATTCCAAGTACAAAGTCATCGAGGAAATGTTGAACTTGCCTCATTAATGCCATATCTGTCCAGTGCATACCTGAAGTTATGAAGATTGTTTCTCTATAGAGTGTAATAGCTGGATCATAATGGAAATGATTTTCCCATTCATGCCATGTGCTAAAATGGCTCCAACAGGACAGCCAATTGGACACGTCATTTGGTCAGTGCGGGGGTGCCTTGAGATATGAGTTTCATTTGGATATTTATTCATTCATTGACTTGGTGGTCAGCCAATTGCAGGGCACGGGGGGATAAAGGACAACCAATCACAGCTAGGGGCGATTTGGGGTGTTAGCCAGCTAGCCTAGCATGGGTGTTTTTGGCATGTGGAAAAAAACTGGAGTACCCGGAGAAAACCCACGCAAACCTAGGGGAGAACATGCAAACTCAACACAGTGAGGACCGACCTGGGATTGAACTCTCGACACCAGAACTGTGAGACCAACGCGCTAACCGCCTCATTTGGATATTTTGTTGAAAATGTTGTTTGAAACTCTTTAAAAATATATGACGAGATTTAATTTTAAAAAAGGAATTGTCTAAATATTGTACTTACAATAATGACATAATTACGATTGCTGCAAAATGTTTTGGGTACCAGGAGACAGACACCCATTCATGCTAACACTCATAGCTAGGGGCAATTTAGACTGTTAGCCAGCTAGCCTGCTTAGTGAATCACTTTTTTTGCACCCATCAAATAAAACAAACAAATAATCAGGAGGATTGCTTGTATAAATTAAAAAAAAACCTCACAAGTAGAGCCAATCATATCTCAAGGCACCAATGCACACCGACATTTATATTTAGAAGTAAAAATCTTAAGCGAACGGTACCTTTTGTCCGTCCAGGTTCAGTCCTTTTCACTCCTTTTTGTCATTTTTATCTCCGTTGATGAAGGTGGCCCCTCCCTTTTCCTTCCTCCTGCCTCCCTTCAAAGCCCCGCCCACTACGATGCAAAGCACCGCCACCACGTGCATGGCGAAGTAGATGGACGACCAGTAGCTGATGGTGTCGGATGCTCTCAGCAGCACGAATCCCATGCACATGTAGTCGTAGGCGCGCATTTTCAGGAACCAGTGGACCCAGTCGAAAAGCTTCTGCCCGCCCGGGCCCAGCCGGGATCGGACCGACGCCTCCATGGCCGACTCGGCGGCGATGCACAGGGGGATGGTGAGGAAAGACAGGTAGTATCCGGCGTGGAGGCCGTGCCAGTAAGCACTTATAAACATGGTCCAACCCGCCCTGAGTAGGGAGACAATCAGGTTGAGGGTCATGTCAAACGCCAGGGGTGCTGGAGCCTATCCCAGCCAGCTATGGGCACCAGGCGGGGGACACCTTAAATTGGTGGCCAGCCAATGGCAGGGCACCAGGAGACAGACACCCATTCATGCTCACACTCATAGCTAGGGGCAATTTAGAGCTTAACATACATTAGTGGGATGTGGGAAGAACTCGCAGTACCTGGAGAAAACCCACACAGGCCTGGGAAGAACATGTAAACTTCACACAAGTGGACCAACCTGGGTTTGAACCCAGGACCCCGGAACTGTGAGGCCGACGTGCTAACCACTCATCCACCAGGCCACCAAGATGTATTTATTATTCATCCATTTTCTGAAGCGGGGGTGCTGGAGCCTATCCCAGCTGATTTCGGGCACCAGGCGTGGGACAACCTGAATTGGTGGCCAGCCAATCGCGGGGCACGAGAAGACAAACAACCAATCACTTATCTAAAAACAATTTATAGTGTTAGCCAGCTAGCCTAGCATGCATGTTTTGGGGATTTGAGGGAAGCGGAGTACCCGGAGAAAACCCACGCAGGCCTGGGGAGAACATGCAAACTCCACAGAGGTGGACCAACCTGGATTCCAACCCAGGACCCAGAACCGTGAGGCCGACACGCCAACCAATCATCCCCCAGGCCGTCAGGATTTATTTATTATTCATTCATTTTCTGAACCGCTTAAGCTCACAAGGTTCGCAGGAGGCGCCGGGCCCTACCCCAGCTAACTACGGCCACCCTGAATCGGTGGCCAGCCAATCACAAGGCACACTCAAGGACACAAACATCCAATAACTTGTAGCCAACTTAGAGTGTTAGCCAGCTAGCTTAGCATGCATGTTTTTGGGATGTGGGAGGCAACCGGAGTACCCGGAGAAAACCCATGCCAGCCCAGGAAGAACAAGCAAACCCCACACATTAAGGACCCAACTGGGATCGAACCTACTGGCACCCATAAAAGAGCCACACATGGCTACCCTTACTTTAGCTGTTAGCCCAAAAAGAAGAGTTGCAGATGTTTTTCACCATTTATGCGGGAAAGTTAGTCACGTTGTGAAAATTTGAAATGATTTTGCCACAAAGACTTTGTGTACAGGTCAACATGGAGAAAATGGAAAAAGTGAAAAGAGGGATTTTCCTTTCTTACCTGAGCGTGTAGGACTTGAAGGGGGCATTTGGGTAGATGTAGTGATGCAACCACCACTGCACCGTCATGTTCCAGTAGCGCATGCCGTGCCGCACCTTCACGCAGAAGTCCGTGTTGTAGCAGTCGATGTTTTGGATCGTTTTAAAGTCGTATTTCTCCTCTGATAATGACTTGGGGCTTGAGAAAACGTTGAGAATGAAGAGAAAACATGCCTCTTAATGTACGTTTTTAATCAAAAGCTTTTGATTGGATGTCTGTTTTTATGCTAGGCAAGTTGTGTTTTGGAGTACCGTATTTTCTCGCATATTAGCCGCCTACGCGTATAAGCCGTGCCCTTAAAATCGTTGAATTTGACATTTTCTCTCGTATAAGACGCCCCCTGATTCACAATTTTCACCTCGACATTCATGGTTTTAATAGAGTACAAATGTGTTACTTTGAAGGGAAAATCTTAAGAAAAATCATCGCACGTGGAATTTCTGAGATACTGTATGAATCGAAAGGATCGTCTGCTGGATTGCATATGGACAAATTAAAAAAGGAAGTCATGTGAGCAGTACAACCAGGAATTGTGGCCGTTGCGGTCTCGTTTGTCATCCCTTGATAAGAGTCGGCACCCTGAGCGATCAATGGCAGGCACAAGTGAGTTTTTTCACGTTTTATGCAAGATACTTTTTTTTCTTGCATTTCATTCATAGACATCAACATAAATTTTGTTTTAGTATTTTATCTGTTTATCCCTTCTCTAATTTGAAATAAATGACCGTATTGTCTTTGCGTAATAGCGTTTCGTTTTTGTCACATTGCAGTTTCGAGCATGTCAAGTCTAAATTGTGCACATATAAGCCATACCCTCGATTCAGTCATCATTTCTTTGAGCGACAAATACGGCGTGTATGCGAGAAAATACCGTACCTGTAGTTGACGGTAGGTCCTCTGCCCGGTTTGCACTCGGCCCGTTCTGGGTAACAGCCCAGACCGGCACTGATGCATCCGGCTTCGGCGCTGCACCACGCCGCGTAAAAACGCATCCTGAACACGAAGAAAACCACCACCATGTAGAAAAATCTAAAGAGGGAGTAGACAAATTGGAGAAATCATGTATTTTAATACAAAGAATCACCCTTTATAAGCCAGGCGGGCTGCCACGTCACCTCACCTGAAGAAGAAATTGTGTTTCAGGAAGTCATCGGTACGGACGTACGCCAGGGGGAAGACCGAGTTCACGGCCAGGAACAGAGCTCCGAAAACAGGCACCAGTTTTAGCCGCTGCAGACAGGGTTCCCACGAGGGGAGGGCTAGCGGTCTGGACTGCTCCAGCCAATCGGCGTAGGTTTGGAAGCGGAAGAACGGGCCTATACGACGGGAGGTTAAGCAGTTAGGGAAAGATAATGACACAAAATGGCGGAAAAAATGGCAAAAAGGGGACGCAAAAGAAGGGAAAGGTAGGAATTGGACAAAAAGTACAGCTACGTTAGCGCCGTTTACGTTTCACGATACGAGTAATATGAAGATGGACTCACAAGATGATGCACAAGTGGCAGAGCGAGACAAAGAGACAATAGTTAAGTCATGCAAAAGAAGTCGTTGCACCACGCAAATGTTTCCACACATCCTTTTTTTGCATCATTTTGAATTTAAAATGACATGCTGGCGCTGTCAATGGAAGCCAACGAGTCGATGACTTACCTGTCATCACGCCAACATAACAGTAGCTGTAGGAGATGACGTCGTAAAGCGAAGGTTCCCGAGAGAGAACGCCGACGGAGCTGATTTCCTTCTTTTTTTCCACGTGGAAGCTGTGAACTTCGTTAGCGAGGCTGACCATCTGAGTTGGAATTAAAGTGAGGATGGTTTAGGAGTCAGATCTGGTACGCCATTTCATTTTTTTGTGGCTAGCGAAAATAAATCACGTGCACTGACCGTAAAAGTTAAGAACACTTCTAGACGTTTCGATGACTACAGAAGTTAGGGAAAAGTTTTCCTAAATTTTAAATATGTTAAACTTATTTTTTTATTTGTTTTGTGTTTAATTAGAAAATAAAAAGAACTTTTTGCCCCGTTGTTTTTTTTAGTTTGTTTTTCTTTCACATTTTCAAACTGAAACTATTTTTAAAGAAAACAAATCAATTAATTAAAAATATTAGAATTTCAATCAAATGAACGAATACTGTTTTTATAATTAGGAATTGGAAGAATATTTTTAATTTCATTTTTTTAATACATCAGGAAAAAAAAATACTTTTTACTGAAAAAATAGTTTTTAAAATAAAAACAAATTATTCATTAACAAAAAATATGAGAATAGTTGGTATTTTCTTTTCTTAAGAAATAAAAAATAAGAGAATTTTCTTTTTCAATTGAGTACTATATATCCAAATCTATTTTTAGAACATTATTTGCAATTAAGAGACTATACAAATAAATAAGTACTATTTTTTTATTATTATTTTACAATATTTAGGTCATCAGTGTTGCTAAACAATGACTCCACTATCAAAACAGTGATCAACGAGTGGTCGATGAATTATTTATTCCCTTTGTTATTTAATCCCGACTGTAAAAAAAAGACTTTGACTTTACCCTCCACGATATGACGTACCTTGAGGGTGAGAAGAAGCTGGACGGCGTTGGCAAAAGGCGTCGGCGTCGGGAAACCGAACCACGTGACGCAGCGAAAAAAGAGAAGGTAGAGAAAAGTCCAGAAGAGACTCAACATAGGAGCGAGTCTTGATCCACACAAAAGAAGAATTGCTTTAGAATTGAAACGCTGACGACAATTCCAAAGGCCAAAACAAAGCAAAGTACCTCCAGTTGCACTTGATTAGAATCCAGGTTCCAATCACCGTCACCAGTGAATGGAGCGCGTGCACCTGACAAGTGGCGATGATGATGGAAAGGCCCAGAAGCAACGCTGCCCCCTTCTTTACGGGAGGACCTGAAACCCAAAAAGTCAAGAAGCGTCAACATATCTTTTGGTACAAAAAAAAGGAACTAAATACCGTAAAAATACACTTACTGAGGTAACGGAAAAGGAACCCGACAGGGATTGAGGCTGCCAGGACTCCCGTGTAGACCAGCTCATCGGGATACATTGTCGCTCTGCTTGAAAAAAATATTTAATATATTTTTCAAAATTATACAAAGCTTCGAAACACATTGCAGTGACATTTAGAAATGACTAAATATAAAAAGGAAGCTATTTTTTTATTGCTGATGGTTGTTTCAGTCAGTACACGATAAATTGTTACATGAATAGTAGCGAGGAAAAAAAAATCACGATTATTAGGGTACATTTACATTGCAAATTTGAAGTTTTACATGTGTTTCAGAGAACAGGATTTGCAACATCCTTTAGATGGAAAACGTTAGAATGACTACATAGTGGCACTTATTTAATAGTTCGGCTTTGAAGCCTGGTTAGTTGTTTAAAAAACATTTGACTTGAAACATACAGTAGAAAATAGCACATCGACTTGGGACGACACGAAGAAACTGAAATACACTGAGACTAGCAAAGGTTTAAAAACGAAACAGTTACACGGTGCAACTAGTTTATAGGGTTTGCGTAATAATAACCTATATGCGTATGCAAAATTAAACAAACATACTTACACGATTACGTGAAAACCCAAACCAGTTTTGCCATTCGCGAGCGAGGCTGCACTGGAGCAAGTACTTCCTGTTTCGTGACGTCATTCTCGGGCGCGGCCATTTTAGCTCTTCGGTGGGATTTACCATTATGTAAATTAGGAGGGGATCATCCGCACTTTTTTTGTTCCCTCCTTTTAAAAAGTTTAAATCTTAAAACAGTGGTCCCCAAACTATTCCAGAAAGGGCCGCAGTAAGTGCGGGTTTTCGTTCCAACCTGTAGAGGAAACCTTTCCACCAATCTGGTATCCTAGAAAAACAATCAGTGGATCGCAGCCAGGTGCTTCATTTTTCAGCAGAAATCTCATTGGTTAAACGGTTGGTGTTGGCTCGATTGGAACAAAAACCTGCACCCACAGCGGCCCTCAAGGACCGGTTTGGAGACCTGTCTTAAAATGTAAACGTTTTACAAAAAATAATAATCTAGAACATAAGAAAGTTGACTCTGCTTTTTGGTGAAAACCAAGTATTTATTGATTTTTCTTTAATGAAGGGGAACATTACAGGAAGTTTCATGACACTTCCTATCGAAGGTCCTTCTTAATCCTCCTCTTCATCATCACCTCCACCAGCTCCAGCCTGGCCCTTCTTCAAGTTCTTTCTCTTGACACGGCCTGGGCGTCCACCGCCGTATGGCGATCGGAGGGAGAAGTCGATGTGCTTCTGGCTGTCCAGGCGGACCACGAAGGAGGGGATGTTCACCACCTGCTTGCGCACGCTGCGGAGATGTCGAACGGAAGAACACAATTATGTCTAAAAGTGGAATCAAACTCATATTTTTTTAAAGTGTTTGTACTGCTTTGGACCATTAGGTGAAATTTCAGGATGAGAAATGTTTAATATTGATGTCCATTGGTGGCAATTATTCGATCGCTGCCATCCTCCCCAGTCCAAAAGGATTGGACACATGGATTTGCCTAACATTTTTCCTCAACTATATGACTGTTTTCTTCCTTTTGTTTAAATTCTTAACTAGAATCTTTCTAAATTAATTCAATATTTTTTTTATTTCACCACAAAAAAATGCATTTAAATTTTTGGATGAAAATGGGTGAACATTCAGTTGAATATTTTTAACCCCAAAAATGTTTAGTTACCATTAAAAATGTGAACGTACGGTGATTGCCTCAGTGTGTGACTACCTGACATACTTGGTCAAAAAGTGAATGAGTCAAGTTCATCCTGAAATTTCCCACAACACCCCAAATCTGCTTCTCAGCGATGGCCATCATTTACGAGGAACTCTTGACACCACAGAAAATCTGCCGCTTTTGTCTTAATCATCAGCCCTTCGCTTCGAGTCACGTTAACATTGCCCGAGGTGCAACCCGTACCTTACTGGCGGCCCCGGTCCGAGCGCCCGTCGGCAGGTTTGGCTCTGGGCAATGTCTTACTGACAAGGTATACGGCTTTGATGCCGAATTGACCTTGGTGATATTTAACCCGTCTCGTCAGAGTGCTTTAAAAAGCCAGCGGCCCTTTGACGGAAGAGGAAGTTCTCTGCTCGTCACTCGTCCGAAAGCGTCCGATCTGCCGTGTCAGGCGGGGCGTCAACGTACCGAATGTGCCTCTGGCGGATGAGCACGCGGGCATGGTGGATGCTCTTGGCGAGGCCCAGCTTGAAAACCTGAGTCTGCAGCCTCCTCTCCAAGAAATCCTCAACCTTCAAGCCCAGGATGTAATCCAGCTTCATCTTCGCCTCATCCAGCACGCCGATACGCACCAGACGCCTGAGCAAGGCGTTACCTAAAACGACAAAAGCCATTGATTACGTGTCAAAGATCAAGAACTAAAAGTGGCGCGAATGCTATGCAGGAATTCAGACGATTGAGATTTTGGGCATCAAAGCAAATATTGTGAAACCTTCGAAGAGACGCCTCGGTTCCTTCTCGTCCAAAGTGAGCAGCTCTCTGGCAGCTTTGCGAATCTTGGCCAGGGTGAACTTGACCCTCCACACCTCGCGCTTGTTCCTCAGCCCATACTCACCTACATAACAGAAGAACATAGTTTATTAATCTGAAACCATAGAGGTTAACATTTTAAATCGTCACATTGACATTTTCCCATACCCACCAATGAGTTTCAACTCTTGGTCGAGGCGAGATTTCTCGAAGGGACGGCGAGGGGTGACGTATGTCTTACGACAAACCCTACTCCTGGCAACGGGCATGGCGGCGTATTAGTGCCTGTTACAAAAGACAAGTCATTCATTAACACAAGCTTCACAATAGTTGATTCAATTTGAAGTCATAACCAAGTATAATAACTAAACCTAAAATTAACGTCGATGGACACCCAGTCCATTCAAACTAATACATTGGACGTTATCATTCACTGCAAGATTTCTGAATAAAAATGGATTGGAATAGACGTCTATCGCCGTCAATGATATACATTACGTTAGATAGGAACACGAGTCATTTCGACATTAAGCAAATTCTTTTTACAGAGTTGTCCGCGCTTACTTCGATGTGAAACCATAAAAGAAAAATGCGCATTGCGACTTAAATGCTGAGAAAAGCGTAGTTTCGCATTCACACGACAAGGCCGCATGTTCTGTGCAGCCAGTTGCTCCACGAGACTTGTTAGCATTAGCGTCCACGTTAGCCCTTTGAAAATACGACGGAACGCCACATTGACCATCACAAATGACAAAATAGTCACGCGGGGAGTTTTTCGTGTAGATAATTAACACCTGGACATCAAATAAAAATCTAAATTTATGCATAACGGTTGGGAAATTACGACAGCATTGTCGTACCTTTTCCTATCAGGGTCGGTCAGCAAAGAGAGAGACATCGTCGGCCGCGGGTGTTTTATATGACAAATAATACACTACATCTCCCACAATGCTTTTCGACATGCTATTGGGAGCGGGGATATCTGCCTTGTTGCCCCCTGTTGCTGGAAAAGAATATAAACTGAAGTGCCCAAATGCCTGAATAAAATGTATTTTTTTTTTCAATAATGTTTTATTCACTATATATTACAATTTTAGTATAAATTATTTCTTTTTTTATAACTCGCTGTTAATAATATTGTACTTACTAATTTGGTACACTTATACAAATATAAGACGAGCATATATAGAGATACATGGTGGCTACATAAAAGATATAATATCAAATACCAATTATTGCGCGATAGAATGTTAATAAAAAATAAATTAATGAAATTAAAGCGTTTAAAAGCAGTAGTCATAGCTCTAAGTGACACTATATAAAGTCATTTTTTTTTCATAGTTGTTAACTCATTGCAAAATTGACACTGATAGACGTCCAATTCATTTAAACCACGAAGACTGCCAATGAATGCTCATGTTTCATTCCCATTGACGGTACTAGACGTCCAATCCATTTGGACTGGCAAGGGCGAATCTTTGTTCATTCACCTGTCTCAGTCCAAAAGTATTGGTCGTCTAGCGTTGCCAATGGCAGTCAAAGCTTAAAATGTTTGCCCTTGATGTGTTTAAAAAAAAATCAATAAAAATTTAACATACAATTCGTGCATGAAAGTGTTCATATGACTTTTTATGTTCTCCGTAAGTGTATTTTCCTATATTATTTTACATAGTACATTTTGGAAATTACAATGATCGTGTTGTCAATAGTAAAACCCAAGGTTGAACTTTTGGAATGGAACTCGGTATCCACTGAATTTGATAAAACAGATGAGAAGTTGTGAGAAATCCGAGGGTGGCAAGGTGGTAAATTCAAAAGTAAGGACATGTGGGACTATTTATAAAACTCTGAAATGGGAGCCCCGAACATGTGTTTCTGTCTGTCAGGTTGCATGATCGCCTCACGGACACCACACAGAAAGCTCTTTTCACTGCTCCAGATTTCGTCTTGACCGGACAGGACGTCGCTTGTTTTTGTGCTGCTGGGGGGAGTTTGTCTCACCTCCGCAAATTTGACCTTTCACCAACTTTTGGATCTGCGATTTGGACTACTTCACTTTGTGCTTTTGCTAAGTTTTCCTTTCTTGGCCTGCCTGTGCTCTTCCTCATCTTCTCGTGCGAGGTTTTTTGAGGCCATGCTGTCCTCGCCAACTGTCATCCTCCAGCCTTACGGACTGCCCGTCTATCCGCAGACCACCACATGCTACCCTGGTTTAGTACAGGTAAACACGTGTGTTGTCTGCCCATTTAACTCACTCCCTGCCGTTGATTGTGCTAGACGTCCAATCCGTTTTGAGTGGGACAGGCCGGCAGCGAGTGATCACCCCCCTCTCGTGATTGGATGTCAAGCACACAGTCAATAAGCCTTCTGAGCTAGTCTTTCCACTTTACATGAATTAAATTACCACTGGCAATGGCAGAAAAAATAAATAAATAAATAAATACTTTGAATTTAAAAAAAACTGTAGCGTTTCCTAACACTGTAATTCAATTTTTCTTCTTTGTAATCTTACTAATTTTGTTTTCATTAACATTTTTTAGTTTGAAATTGTATTCCTTAATAATAATAATAATAATAACAAGTATCTAAATAAAATAAAATAATTTCTATCGTGAAATATGAAAAAAGACTAATATAAACAAATTGAGTTCACAGCCAATCTCATGTAAGCCAGTTATCTTAGCTTGTTTGCTAAGCACTTTTGCTAGCATACGACACAAGTTTGCTAGCCTAATTTCCCTCCTTCCACCAAAGCTAACATCTTTCCAAACATTTATAGCACATTAGTGCGTTAACTTAGCTTCTTAGCTAATCACTTTTACAACCAGACTATACAACGTTAGCTTAGCTCCTTTAACAAATCGCTTTTGCTAGCCAACGATTGAAGTTTGCTAGCCTACTTTCCCCATTCTTCCTCCTTCCAACAAAGCTAACATCTTCATAAATGCTCACGTCAATGATAATGTTCGTGAAACATGAAATGTTTTGTGATATTATTATTTGTACAGTATATTTATTTAACCACCATTTAAAGTTAAAGCTCCAACATCGAAATGATGACCGCTAACTGAGCAGATATAAGAGTAGGTAAATGCATTTCTGGTACGTTAGAAGGTCTGGCGCGCATCTGGCATGACTCCATCTTGTCAGCTGTATTTTTAGGCTTGCTCTTGTGAGCGGATAATCACGGGAGGAGATTCTGTCACCTATCTTGTTTTTTGCAATCGGCTCCTCTCAAAATAGAGCGCCTGGGTGTAGATAGTACAACCCACGGGCTCCAAAATAACGGCGACGGAATGCTAGCGTGTGATGGAATTTGCCGGAAGGTGGCGGATGCTAAATGAGCAAAAATGAATTTGTAACAAGTGACTGAAAATGCGGACTAAATTGGTTCCATTCGAGTAGTTTGAGTTGTTGAATATATCGATTTTGCAATCATTTCAATCAATGCGTACTTTACTTTACTTTTTTTGTTAATTACATTTCTTTTGTAAAGTTCATAAAATTGTGAAAATGCATGCTAAAATTCACAAGGAGAAGCCAATCCCCTTTTCTCTGCTTGCTACTAGAACTCAGCACTGAAGTAAAAAAATAATAATTTGTATTTATTTTTTTTTAATTGGGGTGACCCTACTTCGCGCTTTTTCG
Organism: Stigmatopora argus; assembly: GCF_051989625.1. Taxonomy (NCBI): domain Eukaryota; kingdom Metazoa; phylum Chordata; class Actinopteri; order Syngnathiformes; family Syngnathidae; genus Stigmatopora; species Stigmatopora argus. The sequence goes on along the minus strand of NC_135390.1, from coordinate 18,046,493 downwards.
TTTATCGAGGCCATGTCTGGTCTACATTAACTGCGATAATCGAGGGATTACTGTAGTCATTTAAATACTAGTGTATTTTCTATTCAATCAACAGTAACACAATTTACACTGCAAAGTGTAAATGTTTTTTTTTAAAGCACAGGTGTCAAAGTGGCCGCCCGGGGGCCAAATCTGGCCCGCCGCATCATTTTGTGCGGCCCGGGAAAGTAAATCATGAGTGCCGACTTTCTGTTTTAAGATCAAATTAAAATAAAGAGTATAGATGTATATTAAATTTCCTGATTTTCCCCCTTTTAAATCAATAATTGTAATTTTTTAATCCATTTTTTCTGTGTTTTTAGTTCAAAAATCATTTTGTAAAATCTAAAAATATATAAAAAAGGCTAAAACAAACATTGTCTTAGATCTATAAAAAACTGAATATTCAGGGCTTTTAATCCAGTTCTTTTAATCCATTTATTAAAAAAAATCTAAATATTATATCTAAAATGGTCCGGCCCACGTGAAACCGAGTTGACTTTAATGCGGCCCGGGAACCAACCCGAGTCTGACACCCTTGTCTTAAAGGATCAGTTTTTTTTGTCTATTTATTTGAGGATTCCTGCGATCCAATTTGCAATAACACTTCCTGATTGGTGTCACAGGTGTACTGGATTTTATTACCGCCGACGTGATTGCTTACTTTTCAATTGGACGGCGCAAAATAGCCAATTTACACTCAATTTAGAGACAATTTGGACCCAAGTGAACCTATCACGCATCTTTTTTGAATCGATGAAGAGAAAACACACCGTAATGAGGATTCAAAACTCCAACCCGCGATGCGGGTGCACGAGATGTAAACCCGGATTGGGTACTCGCCGCCAATCAAAATCTAGCGTGTGGCTCACCACATCTGCACCCGGCGCCGTGTACGACTTCGTCCGTTGAAAAATGGCGGCAGCTGTCGAGGTGGGCAACTGGCCCCGTGTGGTTGACCTTTGACCCCAGAGCTGACAGCTGAGTTGAAGTACTACGAGAGGAGAAAAAGACAAATGACAAATGAGAGGGTGGGGGGGACAATGCACTTGTGCGATTGGTCGGTGGGATTTTAAACAAGTGGGTGGTAGTGTTTATGAAAATGACACGCGGGTGCGTATTGGACGTCGGAGGTACGGCGTGGTGATTGACGGACGCAGATGGGGATAGATGGCGAGGGAAATTCGATTTTTTTGGCTCTGGGTAGCGACGGCGATCGTTCGACGTGATTGGTGGAGGGTGCGCATTTGTGGCGTAGTGGGCGGGTGGGCGGCGGCCATAAAGCCAGAAGCAGCTGATGTTGAGGGTCTCAGAAATCCAGGGGTGCGCAGAAAGGGTGAGTCCATGATTTGTGTGTGTCAATGTTGAAAAAGGAAAGGAGTCATTTTTGGAATTGGATTTTTCAACTTTCTGATGATGATTTTTTTTTCTAGTGACTTAATGACTTATTTAACCAAATTAAGCAAAGTGATAAAAAAGAATTGTATTTTTGTTCAAAATAAAATGAACAAATGGTAAGATGATGGCAAAAATGTTAGTTTTGCTTTTTGCTCAATGAATTCAGGAGATGTTGGGGTAGAAAGATGGATGGTAAAAATTGATTTGCTGTGGGATTGACTGCAAGGGAAGATGGGATTTGTAGTTATTTTGCTTTCTCTTAATTCTTGAGCAAGAATACCTCATATTAACCCTTTGTTGGGGAAATTTAAAGAATCACTTATATTATTGTATAATTATTCAGATCAATAAATATCTTGATAAATGAATTAAATGTTATCTAAACACATATAATTCACATAACCAGAAAAATACTTTGGCTACGGGCACCAATAAAATTCAAAAGTAGATTGTAAAGAATTTTTAAAAAATGAAGCTAGTAATACTATAAAAATAATACAATAAAAAATAATACAATAAAAATAATACAATAAAAATAATACAATAAAAATAATACTATAAAAATAATACTATAAAAATAATACTATAAAAACAATACTAAATACCCCCCCCAAAATACAACAACAAAAAACGCCAAAATGAAGAATTACAAAAAAAAACGCTAAACCAAAATGAAGAATTACAAAAAAAAACCAATGCAAATGAACTGAATTTGGAAAACAAAAGAAAACTCTTTTCATCCAGAGACGTGCCATCAAATGAATGAAAATGTCCATTTTTTTAAATTCCACTTACCTTCAAGTGACTAATCATCAATTTGACTGCCACATCCTAATTTTTATCCATTTCTATTTACCAATTTGCTGCCATTACCAAGCCTCCCAATTCAAATAGGCCGGACGTCTAATAATCCGCCATCCTCCCCTCCAGGGTGGCCCCGCTCAGGAGGCGGGCCCGGGCGGCGCCGACCCCGCCCTGCAGCAGGTGTACGGCGCACCCCCTCCGTACCCGCCCCCGGGTCAATGCCCGGTGAGCAGCGCCGGCATGCTGCCACCTTTGGATTTCAGCCCGGCGCACCCCAGTTCCGAGTACCCCGAGCACGCCCACCTGAGGGTGTTTCAGGGCCCGCAGCTGGAGGGGGCGGAGCCTCTGCCGACCACCAACACGGTACGTAACGCCGAGACCAGCGCGTCGACCTCGAACGGGTTTTCACGGAACGAAGGTTTGCCAATCCACATTTTGAAAGAGCTCATTTCACCCCACCGACCGGAGGTCCAATTTCTACGTGAAAAGCTTTGTTTAAGCTCCGCCCCCGTGAGGGCAAGGCCGACGACAGGCAGTAAGGAGGACAGCTGAGCGTGTTGTTGCAAATAAATCTCTTTTGGCTCTTTGAGAAAAGGGCAATAAAACAGATTGGCTTTCACGGGTGGATTCATGAGGTGAACGCGTGTGTCAAGGTCCTTTCTTAGGCGGACTTTTCTTACTGTGGAAAAGTCCACCTGTCGTCGTCTACTTTTACAAATATTCCTTGTGTGACACGGCCTGTACTTTTCTTCAATTGAGTCTTCTAAACCGACTCACAATAACCGTATCTTATCGCATATACGCCGTATTTGTCGATGACTTAATCGAGGGTAGGGCTTATATGCGCACAAATTAGACTTGACGTGCACGAAATTGCAAGACGAAACGCCATAACGCAAGACAATGCGGCCGATACGGTCATTTATTTCAAAATAGAGAAAAGATAAACTGAAAAATATCGTTAAAAAAGAAAGATAAAACGCGTAACAAAATTTCTTTTGATGTCTATGAATGAAATTCAAGAAAGAAATTAAGCGTATCTTGCATAAAACGTGAAAAAAGTCACTTACTTGGGCCGGCCATTGCTCGCTCAGGGCGCCGCCATCTTACCTAGGGATGACAAACGAGATCACTATGAACACACTTCCTGGTTGTACTGCTCACATGACTTCCTTTTTGAATTTGTCTATGTGCAGGCAACACCCTTTGGGAATGTGCAATCCAGCAATCGATTCATACAGTATCTCAGAAATACCACATGGGATGATTTTTCTTTAGATTTTCCCTTCAAAGTAACACATTTTTACTCCCTATTAAAACCATGAATATGGAGGTGAAATTTATGAATCAGTGGGCGCCTTATACGAGAGATATTAAGGCAATTATAAGCATGCGGCTTATACACAGAGGCAGCTAATATATGGTATATTCTTCCATGTAAAACAAAAAACAAAAAAACAAGAAACTAAAACTTAATAAGCCTGCGATTGGTCCGTCCGGAATGCAGTTCCTCCAAAGAGAACCACACACACACACACACACACACAACCACACACACAACCACACACATACACAAACACACAAACACGTGACAGTATTCTATGATGTTTCTTTCTCCTGCTAAAAGGTCTTTTGTGTGGCCCCGTCCGTATATCTTATGACTACACCCTCAGACACACAAGGCTCCATGCTGGGAGAAAATTGAGGCGGCGTCGCCATGGAAATAGGGGAGGGGTTGCCCCGATGAGCCCCGCCCACTCTGAAATATCCCAACGCAGGTCCAGAATACTGTTCTGCATCGTGACATGACACCACCAAACCAGCTCTCCCACCTTTTCCATTGTGGCGTGCGAGTCCGTGTGTGTGTGTGTGTGTGTGCGTGTGTGTGCGTGTGTGTCCTCCCTCGCCTCTCCACTGGCAAGCATCTTAATGTTGACATTTGACCTTTAACCCTTGGCAGAAAAGCAGCACCTTGACCTCAGACTGACCTGTTTGGAACATTTAGTTTTGCTCTTTTTTCTCTCTCTCTCTCCTAAATCTGTCTTTCTTTTCTTTCTTTTCTTTTTTTAAGCTTTCTGTTGCCTCATTTCTTCTTCTGCGCTATATTCAGGCCTCCCTGGAAAGCTAATAATTCCATCTTGTGCGTGCGTATATTTATCTAAATCTTTTCTTTTTTGCACCTTCCCCTCACTGCTCAAGTTTGAACTCATCCACTCTGTCTTCATAAAAAAATGGTTTTAACACGCTGGTGTCCTCAACACATTGATGCACACGTTTAATATGAGCGCGCATTAGCATTGTGGTGCATTGTGGGACAGTGAATGTTTTTTTTTTTCCCCTCCCTTTTTAAAATTCGATTTTTTTTGCATGGAGCAGTTCAAATTTAGATGGATTTTCATGACATTGCTGCTGTTGTTTGGTATAGAATAAGCTATGTGTGGTAGTATTTTGTTATTTTAGCTTAAATAGAGTAAGTTAAGGGCTTTACGTATTTTCTTAAAAAAAAACAAGCCCAAAAAATAAAAATACTGGATTTTGAAGCTTTGTTCATCCTTAAAATAAGCCTAGTCAGTACTTTTATTTGGCAACGTAACATTTTGTAGGTATCTAGATTGAAAATAAACCCATAAAAATAAATGCATGTACAAAAACAAACAGGAAGTTGGCCATTTTAGCGGAATCTCTTCCAAAATAAATTCAGCTGATGAAGCCATTTTTATCTACATAGCATAATAAAATGTGGTAATTTAGGTCATCCATGACTTTTATTACAAATTCTAAATGCATACCATAAATCCAAAGAATGTAACGTAAAACTATTTGATGTATTGACAAAAATTGCGAGCGGGTATAGGACGATTAAGAGTTTTCTAGCCATACGGTTAGCGGTATTTTCCGACAGGCATGTTTTGAGATGCCTCACTAAACCTGGAGCCCCTCCCCCTTCCATTCACGCCTCTTTACGTTTGCCTGAGAGGGATCACTGGTTGCGGAATGCTCTTTTGGTTTGGATCACCTGACCTGGTGGAAATGTCTTGTCTAATGTTATGCCAACCAGGAAGTGATCAGATGCCCGCCCGCCAGCCTCGTTTGTCCCGCCACTTCCTCTCACCCCCCCTCTCTTTGTCCGCCTGTCCACCGTCGGTCTTTAGGAGGAAGCCTTGGCTCCCGTGACCTCGGACCCCCAAGCTCTGAGTGCATCGGTAGCATCCAGCGGCGGGGGTAGCGGCAGTGATGATGAGGGCTCCGGTAAGGCCCAACCCAAACGCCTCCATGTGTCAAACATCCCATTCCGCTTTAGGGACCCGGATCTTCGGCAGATGTTTGGGGTACGGACTTGTGTGTGTGTGTGTGTGTGTGTGTATACAGTGCTGTGAAAATGGATTTGCCCATTGCTAATGTTTGGGTGACTAAAAAAAATGAAAGAAGGACATTTTAGAAAGGGCAAAGACTTAAAAATGCACAATGTACGGCAATGTAATGACTGGGGATGCTTTGCTTCTTCAGGACCTGGATGACTTGTTGATATAGTTTGCCGTTAAAACAATTCCAAGAAGAAAAGTAGGCCAAAAATCAGTGCTGGTTATAGAAAATGTCTTTTTCCAATTTGAAGTGAGAAGAATGTGGAAAAAAACAGGATAAAGAATGCTCTTTTTCACAGCATTGTGAATAACATTTTTATAAATAACATCTATCTGATATAAAAGCTCATCTCTTTTCTAGCAATTCGGAAAAATCCTGGATGTAGAAATTATCTTCAATGAGAGGGGGTCAAAGGTAAATTGTTATTAGACAAAAAAATATCATAAACTCATAAATAAATATGTGTATTTATATACAATATGCGTGTATGCAGGGATTCGGGTTTGTGACCTTCGAGAGTGCAGGAGAGGCTGACCGAGGACGCGAAAAATTGAATGGAACGGTCGTGGAGGGAAGAAAAATTGAGGTGTGCTATGTCATCTGTTCCGTTCCATTTTTTCATCGTGGGAACCCAAATATTGAGGAATTCCTCAGGCAAAAAAATATATCTCCTTAGGTCAATAACGCAACTGCAAGGGTAGTGACCAAAAAACCACAAACGGCGCTGGTGAATGGTGACCTTTCAAGTAAGACATAACTTTAACGCTCATCCGTCTAATGTCATTGTTGTGAATGACACATCCTTGCCTGTGCAGCTTCTGGGTGGAAGATCAACCCAGTCATGGGCGCCATGTATGCACCCGAACTTTATACAGGTCAGTAAACAAAACCAAGTACGACGCCATAACTAGCCACAGCAAATGACTAATTTCTCGTACAGTCGCCGGTTTCCCGTACCCGGTGGCGGCGCCCGCTTTGGCTTACCGTGGTTCGGCGCTGAGGGGTCGAGGTCGGACCGTTTACAACACCATCCGCTCTGCCGCCGCGCCTGCTGCTGTGCCTGCCTACCCTGGGTAAAAAAAAAAACATGAAGTTTATGAAGTATCAGACTAAAATGGAGTTGAATAAAAAGTACTAAAATGAACGTAAAATCCATTGATTGAGCAAAGCTAAACAATCCTAGTTCAATAATTACTAGGAATATTGCACCCAGTTTTATAAAAATAAGGCGCCCAACGTGGGGCTCGAACCCACGACCCTGAGATTAAGAGTCTCATGCTCTACCGACTGAGCTAGCCGGGCTTGCACTGACTCCTGATTCAACTAGATAAGACTCTTTCAACAATTTCCTAATGTTTTCAGGGTGGTGTATCAAGACGGTCTCTATGGAGCAGAGCTCTACGTAAGTCACTACCTACCTTGTCAGCGACCACTCATTTCCTATCATCTGTTCGGGCTTTGGTGATGTGATGCGTTTGTGTGCAGGGAGGTTATCCAGCATATAGGGTCGCCCAGTCACCATCTGCTGCTGCAACATACAGTGACGGGTAGGGAAAAATGCCAGAAAAAAAGCATTATATAGCTAAATTTTCCATCAAGATGACTGTGTACGTTAAATATTGACTGTGTGACGATTATACCAGATATGGCCGCGTGTACGCCGCAGCTGCGGACCCATATCATCACTCTGTGGGACCAACAACCACGTATGGCGTTGGAACTGTGGTGAGTAGGTTGAATTAAACTGTGGTGTTGATTAACTTAGTTATAAACGATGTTGGTATTTTCAATTATATGACTTCGCTTAATTAAATAAAAATATACTACATTTGTCGACGTTGATTCGACTTAGAAGGCCGCCATTTTGTCCAATACCGCCATCTGCTGTCGCCCTAAATTGACGTCACTACGAGGACTTGAATGTCACGTGACCAAACCCGGAACTCTGAATCGATAAACAAGAAATAATGTACATATTCGTCTGACTTGTTGATTTAAAACAGAGCAATTTTATACTTCAATTCTCGCTCCTTAATGTACCATAACTATGTTTTGCAATGCGTTTACAGGCCAGTTTGTACAGAGGCGCATACAACAGATTTACTCCCTATTGATGACCTCGGCACCACACAAATGACTTGATATTAAGACTGAAATTGTAAATATACTGTGTACTTTATTGTTCTCCGTGCCAATTCATGTTGAGCGCGTACATTGCATTATTTATGTATTTTCAATTGCATTTCAAAGGAAGATTCAAGTGCTATGAAACAGCTATAGCACACCCGGATTTTTTTCCCACAGGTTAAAATGTACATTTTCACACGTTTGGATGATGTGTTGCGCTCTATTTAAGTGTGTTTGTGTACGAGAAAGATTTCACTGTCAGTACTTATTAGCCCGTTGTAGAGTTGACTGGATTTAAGTGGGGTTTCCCTTTTTTTTAAGTTTCCTCAACTACCTCTTTACTTTTGGCTTTTCCTCTTGGTATGCTGTGCTTACAAATAAAACTCTTTTGAGACTTTCTTTCTTCCTGCTTCAAAGCTTACTTGTTTGATTACCTTGCCGTTTCTTACATTAATACTGTGACCTGTTGACCTTTTAAAAAAACAAAGCGCCATATAGAAATAGGTTTTCCTTTTAATTTCTACTTCTGGTTTATATTTCTTTCCTATGGAGTCCCCTCTTTCTAAAGCCTATGGCTCTATTTTACTACTTTCCATCTTTTATATTGACATTTCTGATGCATTTTTTCTTCCTATTTGAGTTTTCAGTTTTTTTTTTTCATTTTCTTGCATGTACTCATCAGCTTCCTTTGTAGTATTTTATTTTTAAACTCTTTTAGATCTTGTATTTATCTTTTTTGTCGCTCAATTTTTTTTTTAAATTGGTTGCTTAATTAAATTACTTAATTGTTAACTCCACCAGGCAAAAATGTCCCCATGCAAAAAGTGATTTAAAAAAAAAACATCACTTGCAATTTCTGAAACAAATACACAATACAATAAAATCTTTTCCACATTAACCTCAAAAACCTCTAATTCTACTTCCCAGCCCAACAGGACATCACGAACCTCTGCTTTTACGTTTTATTATATTCTTCAAAAGGAGCTGATATTTACACAAATGTACAAAGGTGCTGGTGATATCAAAATCTGTTTGTGGAGGAAAAGAGGAGAGGCATTTCAAATAACCTTCCGACTACGTTAGTGAGCTGCAATGTCCATACTTACTACCATGACGGTGTGCGAGCGCGACATACTCAACATAAAATGAATGACAACATCTATGAGTGAGAAGGAAGAGAAAAAGACAGATCATGCGAGGATGAGGGTCAGAAAGCTTGAGTTGGGAGAGGAGAAAAGATGATGGGAGAAGAGGACATGAGTTCGTACGGGGTCGGGCAGATATCAAGAAGTGGCAAAAGACTGATGAGCAATCAATAGTACATGGGAGCAAAAATACTGAAAACATTTTAGCCTCTAGAGGGGAAAAAAAAAATCCAAATATGCACGTGTGAAATCCTAGCTTCGATTTTGGTGAACATACGGAAGCAAGTAAATCCAACCACTGTATAACAGAAAACATCACGTTTAAAACTAAACTGGACAAACAGAATCGACTTGAGGGGAGTTCATTAATCAACATGTTAAAATAAAAGTTAAGGGGGGAGGAAACAAAGACTTTTAAAAAAAACAATAACTTTCTGGCTAGTTAGCAGGACATGAGGCTCACTCGTTGGTCTAACTTTGCTTTTGAGTGACGTGAGACTGGACTTGCTCACGACTGCCCCGCTTGTCCCAGCATCCTCCTTATGTTCTCCCCATGCGCTCCTGCAATGCACGCACGAGCGCCTAAAGAGGGTTGGTGGGGGGGAGGGCCGACGCCCCGGGGGGAGGGGGGAAGGGTCGAGAGATCGGGTCAAAACAAAAAAAAGGGGGAAAAAAAAGAAAACATGTTGAAATCATTTGCCATGACACAAAAAGCCAAATTACACATCAGGTTGTTGTTTTTTTTCCAGATCGGGGTGGGGACCCTGCCGCTTGTCTGGCGGGGCCACGTGCAGCCCACACGCCGCAGGTTTCCCACCCCCATTACATCTTTGGCTGGGGGTGAAATTTTTTTTGCGTTCTTTTAGATGAGCACACAGCAATAGAAAAGTGAACACACTTACCATGTGTGGATCACCTACGCTACAAACTGCAGATTCAACGATTGTACACTATTTACAATAGAAAAAAAAATCATTGCAGTGCTAAAAAAAAACACGCCTCGATATTTATACAACACTGTTCAAAACTCCCGAAATATGGTGTCGTTAGTCTGAGTGTGCTTGATTTTTTTTTTTCCAATGCACCAATTTCTGCCACGTGGAAGCCGTTAACGATATTATAGCTAAACTTAAGATCTTCAGACAGCAGTTGACGGGAAATTTAAGCTTTTGGTTCGGCTAAAAATTTCACTTCAATTCATTTGAGGCTTATAGAAACATATTTTCTATAAGCAACAATACTTTATGGCATCAATTTAGAGGCCAAATACTGCTGTAGAACCCAGAGAATAAACCGGGAGTTGTCGGGAGGTCATCGGGAGATTTTGTGGGGGATCCGCATCGTTCCGCAGTCCATCTCTTACCAGCCTTCCAGGAGAACCGTAGACGCTGCATACAAACCGGTCGTCGTCATCTCTGGTCTTCCGGCTTCCGTCCCGTGACCGGTGTTGCTCGGGCTTGAGGATGAACGCTGGATTGGAAGCTTCTTCCCACCCGGGATTGACGACAGACTCCTTTCTTAGCTTTTGGGTCTCCGCGACCGGCGAGAAACAACGCTCTGCTTCGAGAGTCCATGTTTCCTGACTTGACTGAACGCCAACGTGAATTTGAGTCCCAAATTCGTATCCAAAAGCACCTCCGGGAAACGGGGGCGCTGCCGCCGACAAGACATACAAACCACAACTTCCTTCTTCGTGACAACCTTGGCCATCTTCATCTTTGTTTTTAAAGAGTCTCTTTGGAACTGAACTGCGTTCACTCTTCGAGCCTGTCTTCTTCTTGAGACTTGAGGCCTTGGAGCTGTTGACTTGGGGAAGGAAGAAAACATAACAGCACACCGTTAGCGTTGACATCTGATAGGGCTAATGGAACAGGAAGCATAATGTGATTGCCCTCTCATGTGGGTGGGTGGGTGCGTGACTCGAAGGCCTCTTTTTAAGTGTTGAGACTAAAGTAGCATCTTTTGTAATGAGAAGAACTTGGGTGCGCATACGCCTAATGACTTTTTTAAATTTTCATCTCATATGGGACTTTCAGTATGTTCTATATGGATCCTATATAGGTGTTGGCTTGCCTCCCTAAAATGTCTGAGGGATCGTAAAGTGCGTTGCTTGAGGCTATCCTCGCTCGACCCAGACTGCTCCCCCGACCCTTTAAAAGCCGCTAATGACTCCCACCCCCCTCAGGAGGCAGCCAGGGCAGTGGTGCTGCTTTTGCAGTCTATCCTTAGGGGGTCTGAGGGGGTGAATGTAACACCCAACCCAGATAGGAACTCCATACAGGAGTCTAAAGAAAGGAAGCCTAGCGTGGACTGCACATATTCGACCGGCAAGTCGGGCCTAAACCTGTGAAAGGAAAAAAAAGACAAGAGAACACACTATTAGCACTTCGGCGTCTAGGTTTCAGGTTTGCAAATACAGTGATCCCTCAAATATCGCGGTTAATGGAGACCAGACATGGCCACGATAATCGAAATAGGATTACCCCCATTATAACTACCTTATTTTTAATTCAGTACTGAGTCCTAGTAGCGAGTGAAAAACAGCGAAGTGGCTTCCGCTTGCGAGTTTCAGCGTGCATTTTCACATTTTTAAATTTAAAAAAAGTATATACATTTTTAAATTTTAAAAAGTATGTTTTTAAATTTAAAAAAGTATATATATTTTTAAATAAAATACATATATTTTTAAATTAAAAAATATATTAAAAAAAATACATATATTTTTAAAATAAACACATTTTTTTAATTTTAAAAAGTATTTATATATTTATTTATTTATTTTAATTATATATATATATATATATATATATATATATATATATATATGCACTTAAAAATTTAAAAAAAAAATACATGTACTTTTTTTTTAAAATAGCAGTAAAAAAATCGCGAAGACACGAATTTGCGATAATCGAGGGAACACTGTACTGGGAATGTGTCTTACGTTTTGACTATAGCTTGAAGTGCAAGCTTTCTTTCCCTTTCAACAAACTTGTCAATGAGGTACGAAGCCATGCGTGGAGCTTCCTGATATAACTTGAAGAAACGGCGGAAGTTTCCTAAAGCCCAGGCGGCGCGGAGAGCGAGAGCGTGAGCAACACATACGTCAGCTTTAAGCGCCGGGGTCAAGTAAACCAGCTCGGTGATGAGATCTGTAGTTGGAAGAGTGAAAACAATTAAAGCAGGAGATCACAAAGAAACGGGCGTGTGTGTTTTACGACGCATACCTCCAGAGTTTTTAGTGAAGATGTAGTACAACAAGCGATACGCTGTAAACTCGCCGATGTTCTCTGAGGGGTTGTCCTTGTAGAGGGCCTTCAGCTGCGTCTGGCATTGGTTGAATTCCTCATGGTCACCCTGATAGGAAAAACAAAAAAAACTCTTAGTTTGCTATCTTATAGCTGCTAAAAAGCAGGAAGTCTCACCTTTTCCAGGGCAATGCGTGCATGACACTCGTACACTTCCACAGTGAATTCTGTGCGAACTCCTTGGACCTGCGTTGGGGAATTGGAAAAAAAACAAATCAAGGTCTCGGCTTCTGTCTTTCAAGATGACACCCGAGAAATATTTGTAATCCAAACATTGCTGGAGATTGTCAGTAGTCCTGGCCTCAAAAGGGTCACAATAAATTTGACACTCCACCGGAGGGGCCGTTCAATTCTTTTATTAGTTCTGTGAACAAATACTGATCCTTGATGGCCCTTAAGAGCCCAATTGCATTTGATTTTTTTGTCTCATGGGCTAAGTAAATATATTATTTGCAGAATTACTGTCGTTAGTATGTACGAGTTATCCAAAAGTGGTGGCAGTGGTCGTAGATCATTTTGACTTGAGACGGTTAATGTAATGGAAGCTAATATCTTAACCTCAGCAGACTAAATTTACCCTTGACGGTTGTCAGTTAACATTCTTTGCCTTTGTTTGCCTAAAACCATATATAGTTATCAAAAAACTAATAATAAGTACCCAAAAAGGGCCTCCCTGCAAATTGTGCCTAAAGTACAGAGCAATTTGAGGCCAGCAAACACTGAATTTGTCATTTTTTTCCTTTACAAACAAATGAGAAAACACAAAGCAAGTGGAATAAGTCTGATACTAACCGTGAGGTCCTGTCGTATGGACTTCATCTGCTCACAAGCATAAGCGTAGTCCAGTTTGTTCTTCCAGTCAGCTTTCACGGCCTGTAAAGATTTTTTTAACACCTGTCGGGCAAAGGGGAGAAAAAAAAAGATAACAGCACGTTATCATTTCTCGTCTACACAAAATTCTCCTCCGCTGCAGCACGCTCACGTGAATAGGGCGAACGGTGGAAGGGTCTGGGGCACAGGTGAGCCTCAGGTAAGGCTTGGTGATGTCCTGACAAGTACCGACAATGGGACAGTCCTCCCAGCTGAGGCCCTCCTGTGTCCCATCGGGCAGGTCCAGCGAGTTAATGGACAAGACTAGGGGCTCGGAGCGAAGTTGCTTCTGGAAACGTGCCGCTCGGCTCTGCTTTTTGGCTTCCCTGTCGGGGTCATGGAAATCCAAACCGGCACTGCCACCTTTTCTCTTCTTACCACCAGGTGTATTGGAGTCTTCAGTGTTTCTAAAGAATGGAAAGGATTGACAACACCTTTAGATTGTTTCTACCAGCACAAATAATCTTGTTAATGCCACAACATAGTCTTAAGCCAAGCCAAAATGGTTTTTCATCAAATCAAGTGGTTACCTCCTGCCCCTAGCTTTTCCGCCTCTTCCTCGTCCCCTCTCTCCGCCGTGTCCTCGATCCCGGTCATTGCTACGGCCGCGACCGGCTTTCTGGTTTCGTCTTGACAGCTGAGGTCGAAGGTCGCTGGAGAGGCTGTTGTCTGACTGCGAGCCCGAATCGCTAGGTACACGATGATGGAATAGAGATGAGGACGGCGATCCAAACTGCATTATCCAAATATATGGGAAGAAAAAAAGATCTACCTGCGCCGATGCCGTTGGTTGTTCCGGTCGCGGTTTCTGCCGTGGTTTGGAGATGGCGAGCGCGAGGAGGAGCGTGAAGAACTCGACGACGGGCTCCGCTGAGAAAAGACGTTTCTGTAGTGGCCCAGTCGGTGGCCTCCGCCTCTGCCTCGAGGCAAGGCAGTCGCACTTCCACCGCGACTGATTGAAGATTCCACACTTCGCGGGACGGCGTGCCAGCGGGGCGGTTGTTTGCTCTTTAAACTATGAATTCAGAAGACGCAAAAGAGTCAAATTCTGCACAAAAAAATCTGCTGACATGACCCTTTTAAAAAGGCATCAAGACATACAAAGGGCTTTAAAAGGAATTTTTCACCCGAAAAAAACAACAACAACTAAATACTCAAATCTTGTTGTCTCTAAGTGCATAATTATCCCATTTAAACGAACTTAACTGGAATTCTGGTAGTGAGAAACGTCCCTAGCTTTCAAGTGCGTTATAACTGTCATCGCAAAATGGCGGCTCCATAAGCAGTATCTTTTTTTTTTTAATCATGACATTCGCCATTAACGGTGGTCCAAGAAAATTCCCTTTTGTATACTTAAATACTATCAACAACCATCGTTTAGATGAAGTACATTCACACTAGACATCATCTTCCCCTTTACGAGTATTTAGTGCTCTTACTCGGGCAAGGGTTCACGATCCCAGTCGATAGTATAAGCGGATCCATCCTTCAAACGGTCCTGCAAAACCTCCTTCAACACCTTCTCCGTGCGATCTTTGTCTTCCTCCGACTCGCAGGCCGTAAAACATCGCTGCACGTACTCCTTCATGGCCGGCGGCCAGTCCTGCGGTCTGTCAGCACAAGTTAGCGAGTCAAACGTCGGCCAAGAAAGAGTCACGACTCCCCGGCGGCCGGTGCGCTTTATTACCGCGTTTGAGGTGCTGCATTTGCGTTCACGGGGGACGAAGGGGCTGGAGATGGTCCAGTGGGCTGCTCGCTTGGTGAGAAAGCCTGATTAGAAACAGTCACCTGATAGGGCCTCTTGGGAATATTGAACTTCATTGCAGCAGTGCCAGGTGACTCTGTAAAAATAAAGGTTGAGCTCAGTAACGCTTTGGCTTCCATTGACAAATGTCTCCCCAAAATATTTTTTTTAATTATTTGAATCACTAACAGTATCTAAAGATTAAGATTATTATTAACCCCTTGGTGACCATTTCTTTATATGTAACAAATATGGGGAATACATCAATATATTGAAATAACTTTCTAAAAAGAACATACTAAATTACAACTAAAAATTAAAAAAAAAAAAAAAACTAAATATTTTTACTTCCCCTCCCCCCAAAAATAGAAGAAAAAAAAAAAGAAAAAGAAATGTTTTTACCCTTTATTATTTTTTTATTTTCATTTTTTTGTTTCTTGTATTTTCCATATTAGTATTCTAAACGTAGTTGTTTTTAAATAAATATATATTAATATTTATCCAAACCTTTATATATATTTGTTGAATATACATGCATGGACGGGGCGGGTTAACGCTGTTAAGTTGAGTGTCCGCCGACTTACGTTTCATGCGATGCCACAGTTGCTGTCCTTGGGTTTGGTTCTTGGCTTTATTAATCTCTCCTCTGCCAATTCCCCCGCCGTATGGCCCTGCTTGCTGCTGGTTGGGACTCGGCGGGGGTTGATAGTTGTTCGGGGGCTGAAAGCCAGGCCCGTAGTTGGGACGTCCGGGGCAAGAGTTGTACATGTGGCCAGGGTCCCCATGTGGATACGGCACGGAATTGTTGGAATTGTAGACGTTGTGGGGTGGAGGAGGAGGGTACTGGGAATTGGGTGGGGGAGGTAAGGGTGGGGGCGGGGGAGCGGTAGGTTGGTCAGAGGTGCCTGGGTTTGGGGGCGGCTGAGGAGTGGAGGGGGGCTGAGGTTGAGAGGGGTACTTGGGAGTCGGTTCCTCCATTCCAGGAATCGGGGGAGGCTGGCAGAAGATACAAGATAACTTTAGGCTTAAAAGCGAGCCAACCGTAACAGATCCTTATTGTGCAACACTTCTTATGTACTTTTGCAAACCATTAACATAAATAAAGAAAAAAATACATTAACATTTTATAATCTGGAGGGTCCTTTCCCTCATCAAGAACACAATTTCCCCAAAAAACTGACAAGGACTGGTAGTTGTTTATAAAGTCACACTTTTTTTATACTTAATCGTGAAAGGTAATCAACATGCTTTACTGTAAAGTTATTTTTTCATACAAAAATTACTCAACTCAACATTCCTAAGCATTTGTTGACCCTTGCCCCAGTCCCAATTGTTTTGGAATGTTTTACAGCCATCAAAATAAAAAGGGACAACAACAATACATTGTTTCAATTTGACGGCAATATTAAAATAATAATCAGATGTAAGAATCTTTCACTTGCGTTTTTGCTTTCAAGTAGATACTAAATTTGAGGAAAAATAATCATTAACTTGCAGCCTTTCCCGTTAAATGCAGGGTGCGCTAATAATTGTATTCTGCTTCTATTGATAATTTTCATATGGTCTCGAGCTGATTGCAAGTACATTTTGCATATTTAATTTCTTACTTGTCCATTTGAAGGTGGTGGTGCTTGATAAGCTCCTTGGGGGACTTGATACTGATTTTGTGGGTATCCAACGCCATACTGGAATGTAAAAAAAAAAAAAAAATGCTATTAGGACGGATAAAGGGATTTTCTGAAAATCTCACATTTGTACATACCGGATTCATTGGATAGTAGTAGTTATACGGGTAGGTGTATCCCGGATACTGGGGTGGATTTTGCTGATACCACTGATAATATTGTTGGTGCTGGACGGCCGCATCGGTCAATCCTGTCTGAAACTGATTAGCATTTAGAGAACAATACACTGTGCATTAAAAAAGCAAGTCATTCGTGGCATTGGTAAAAGTCGAAGCTAGTCAAATCTTACCTCTAATGATGCCAAATTGCCTGGTGCATGTTTGGCATTTTTTGGACTCTTGCTAATAGAGGCAAGTGCTTGCCTTGCTTTTTCCCATTCGGGGTTTTCTTGAATATGATTATCTGGACTTCCACCCACATAAGACCTGTCAAGAAAACAATGTGTTTGATAAATTAGGAGTATGAAATACAGTGTCAGGATAGGGAAAAGGAGGACGGGTCATCTTTTAAGTCTTTACACTTTAAGAAAGCCAAGTCAAAATGGATGGGACGTCCAGCACAGTCAATGGCACTGAAACATGAGCTTCCCAGTTTAAATTGACTGGACGTCTATCATTGTCAGTGGCATTTGATGAGTTTACAAAAGCTCCATTAGTTGTACAGAGAATTTTATCATATGTCCACCGGTTTCAGTTTTTGTTTTTGTCATTTATGTCCTACGTGATTATTTGGGCCAAGCCCATGAGTCACCATTCTCGGATTCCTTTAGTTTTAAACCCACAAAAACGCAGTTGCAAATTTTGAATGGAATTAAAAATAAAAGGTTTCGTAGAAAATGCGGCGACGATTCGGATTAATAAAAAAAAACTCAATTATTTTATTGGAAACCTCAGTTATTAAAAACATTCTTAACAATTTCCGTGTTGTTGGTAGACGTGTACTCAACACTTTAATCTCAACCTTAATGTTTTCCTGAATCGTGATCTCGTTTTACGAATAAGTGTTCCAATCGCATTTCAATGTGATAATATAACCACGTATTTCTTCTTGTTTGACATGTGTGACATACCAGTTATTTTTCGGGACTGCTTGTGCCGCGTTGGCCGCCATTTCGCCTCCGATCAAACTAGCTTGATGCTAGTTTGGACGGCTTCGCTAGCACGCTGGCTAGCACAGATGCTAAGATAACACCGCCAGTGCCTCACTTGGTGGTGTTAAAGGCCTAACCTAAAAAAAACAGCAATTAACTCGTCAGATATATGCACTACGAATATCAAAACATTGATTCAATGTTTAAATTAGACGAAGAACCAATACGGGTAAGAAGCAACTAGCTGATTCGTCACTGACAAGAAATACAGGAATACAAAATGGCAGCTCAGTCGTAAACCCAGCCCTGTGACGTAGTTGACAGGAAGTGCGTCATTTTAACGTTCCGAACACTTCAGAGCAGATAAAAAAGTCGAAAATGTGACCGAAAATGTATTAATGATGTAATAATTCGTATTTCATTTAAATTCTATCATTTTACATTCCAGTGGTGGGAATAAACAAAGTCCAAACACGTTCTTGCTGCACTAAAGTCGTCTGCCGTGTTTGCAGTTTGTTTTGCAGACGACTATTTAGGTAAATCATAAAACGTCATCATAGATAGTATCTGCTTTAAAATAAATTCTATATAATATCTGTTAACGTCCTATTCATTTATTTGTCAAAAAAGAGCATTTTTTCAACCATATATTGAGATGTAAGTTTCGCTATGACGTCACATCTACTTCCGGCAAAAGCGACTTTCAGTGACCAGTACATAATATCTCCCATGAAAATAAAATAAATAAAAAATATTTCTGAATATGACTTAGCACGTTGGCTTCGCAGTTCTGGGGTCGAGGGTTCGATGCCAGGTGGGTCCTCACTGGGTGGACTTTGCATGTTCTCCCCAGGCTTGCATGGATTTTCCCCGGGTACTCTGGATTCCTCTCGCATCCCAAAATCACGCATGCTAGGCTAGCTGGTTGAACACTCTAAATTGTCCCTAGCTATGATTGGTTGAATACTTTGTCTCCTTGTGCCCCGCGATTGGCTGCCCACCAATTCAGGGCGTCCGCCGCCTGGTGCCTGTCGTCTGCTGGGATAGGCTCCAGCACCCTCCGAGACCCTTGTGAGGATAAGCGGTTTGGAAAATGAATTAATGTAAAAGAGAAGTGAAACACTATATACTTTCTTTTCTAATACTTGTCACTAGGCGGCGCACCATACAACACGAACATAAAAGTGACCGTATTATATTGGCCGATCTTGAAAAAAAGCCCATATAATTATTCATAGTCGCTATCCTATTATATCAATTATATATACATACTATATAACTAGCGGCCCGGTGGCGCAAGTGGTTAGCGCATCGGCCTCACAGCTCTGGGGTCCTGGGTTTAAATCCAGGTTGGTCCACTTGGGTGGAGTTTGCATGTTCTCCCCGGGCCATCGTGGGTTTTCACCAGGTAATCTGGTTTCCTTCCACATTCCCCCAAAACATACAGTATGAACGTGAATGGTTGTTTGGCCACCAGTTCAGGGTGTCAGCTGGGATAGGCTCCAGCACCCCCCGTGACCCTGAGGATGAAGTGGTTCAGAAAATGAGATGAGACTATAAAACTATATCTTGAGCAATCTTGAAAAACGTCCATATATCGTCGGACCCTTAAGCCCCACATCATCTGTTGTATTCATTTGGAATGATGCAACATTCCACAATCACGTACAGAAAAATTCCAAGACTATTTCAGACTCTTTCCACACAAGAAAAAAAACGAGACGGAAATATAATCATGATGTTTTCACACTGACCTTTTCCAAAAAGGATGTGTGTGTGTGTGTGTGTGAATTACCGAAAGCAGAGTCATATCCTGCCTCCCGTTTGTTTCTCTGCTGATCTTCTGCTATTTTTATCCTTAGTATTTCATTCCGATGGCTTGTGAAGTTTAACTGGATTGAAGCGTATCATTAAAACTTCAGTTTTAGGTCTTTCGTGGTATTTTAACGTGTAAACGAACATATCCGTCCTCATTGTCGGCCGGTTGCGACCTCATCGCGCAAATATGTTGACCGTTTGTGACTACCTCTCCAAAACAATGACTCACTGGCAACTATTGTTGCTTTTTCTACCCTTGGGAAGGAAGCTGCATGTGGTAGATTCCATACATCCAGGGATGGAAACACGTGTCCAGTATTCAGATTCAATATAACACACTGAGTGCAAGTACCTTATTTTTTGGTACACGGCCGATTGGTCGCCGGTCTTTTGGTCGCCGATCTTTTGGTCGCTGGTCTTTTGGTCGCCGGTCTTTTGGTCGCCCAGAAGGTAAGTGATAATTACCATTTAAATCGTTGCTCAAATTCCCTAAATACAAACTGCAAATTACTATTTAGTCATACTTAATGCCCTAGTAATTATTAGGCTAAAGAAAAGCTCCAAATTTCCCGGACTTTTATTGTTTTTTGTTGGAGAACTTGTTAAGACCCTGACTGACATAGCTTCTTAAAGGGACAACGCATGTACATACAAACTCTTCTACACTCACACGTCGGCTCAGTGAAACTGCTCATGGCCATTGTTGGCTTTGATTGATGCGTAGACCGTGTTGTTTTACCTTGTTTTGTCGCCGGTCTTTTGGTCGCCCCGACCGCGACAACGGGCGACCAAAAGATCGCGACCAAAAGACCGGCGACCAATCGACCGCACACATATTTTTAAGCCATAGCCTTAAAATTGCCTTAAAATCGTTGAATTTGACAATTTCTCGCGTATAAGCCGCCCCTGATTCACAATTTTCACCTCCATATTAATGGTTTTAAAAGGGAGTACAAATGTGTTACTTAAGAATTTAAAAAAAAAATCATCACGCGTGGTTTTTCTGAGATACTGTATGAATCGAAAGGATTGTCTGTTGGATTGCACATTATTTGGGTCAATATCATAAGGAAGTTAAATTCAAAAAGATAGGCTCCAGCACCCCCCGCGACCCTTAGATAAGCAGTTCAGAAAATGAATTCATAAATAAAAGTAGCATTTGTGTTTTTTCATCCAATAAACCTTCAAACTTCTTTTAGGAAACGAAACAGCAACACTCATACTAAATAATTTTGCTTTTTTTTTAAATTTTAAAACCAGTTTTGGAATGAAGCAAATAACACTCGGATTGTCCTGGCGATGAAGCAAAATAAAACAAAGGGCTTTTTCATTAGAATGGATCAGTTGGCTTCAAAATGAAAATAAATAGCAATAATAAGAGTAAGTTCATTCAGTTGAATTGAAGTTGTCGCGAGCGTTTTGCCAGGTTTTCCGCCACTTGAATTGGACATCTTGCACTCATTTACTCATTATCCCCCAAATCCCACAAGTCAAGCCAGAACCAGCTGTCCCCGTCCGTCACCAAGCTGCCAAAGTCTGATGGAGCTTTTTCCTTCAGCGCCATTCCGTTGTCCAAAAAACACTTTGAGCCCAGTTGTTGCTTCAGTTCACATTTTTAACCGCCATTTACATACTATAAACCTATTTTTTAAATAATTCGAGACTGTTTGTAAAGGACTTAATTCAAGATTTATTTTTGTTACTCTCTTAAACAGTGTTTTGATTTCATTAATAAGATTTCTGTAAATGTATATATATGTACATGTTCAAATTCTGCGCGTGACTTTTATTGTGAAGGTCACAAACTTAAAAGCAACAACTTACGCGCGAGTTTTTTTCATCATTTATACATTTTTTCAAAGTGTCATTTTCATACCCACTTTGTTAAAAATATCACTTTTGCGTGCCGCAAGATTTTTTTTTTTGCATTGTTACTTACCCCCAAAAAGGCGATAATTAGATTTTATCCAGTAAGAACAAATGCTTGAATTAATGCAGCCATTTTGTTTGGTAAGTCGTTGGCTGCCATTGACAGCAATAAACGTCCAATAGATTTTGACTGGAATGATCGTTCATAAAATTTCGAAATTGTCCCTAGCTATGATTGGTTGTCTGTCTTATTGTGCCCTACAATTGGCTGGCCACCAATTCAGGGTGTCCCCCGCCTCTGGTCCGAAGTCAGCTGGGATAGGCTCCAGCACCCCCCGCGACCCTGAGGATAAAGCGGTTCAGAAAGATGAAATGAAAGTTCATTTGCCCCCTCCCAGTCTAATTGGATTGGACGTCTAGCACCGTCAAATGCACTTAAGGATGAATATTCACAGCCAGTTCTTCTATTTGAAATGAATTGGACACCCATTGTAGTCAATGGCAGGCAATGAATGAATTTGGAACCTACCCCAGCTAACTATGGGTACTAAGTTAAAAGTAATGACAATAATTACAACAAAAAAAAAATACTTATTTGGAACGTAATGGGTTAAAAATGTTTTGAATGTGGTAAGTTAGTAAATTTATTTTGAGTCAAAACCACATAAACCTTCCAGGATGTTGAAACCAACCCCGTTGTCATTTCTGATGACAAAAACTACAAAAAAAGAGTGGAACAATCCCCTAAAACACTAAATTTGAGCAATATAAGAAGTTTAAGATATTTGGAAGATAAGTCTGGGAGTTAGCTAGCTAGCTGCTAACTACATTCAGTACTCAAACAAACAGGGGTAGTACTTTTAAACAAGTAGAAATACAAACCTGCAATATCCCGCTGTTGTGATGAAACGTGGCGTTCGGTAAAAAATGAAATTAATGACTGCTAAGTTTTATTTTTTATTTTTTTTAGTGAGCTTCAACTCCAACGTCGCGTCACTTCCTCGGCTAGCGCCCATCCCTTTGGAAGAAGAAGAAAAAAACGACGGCGAGGGAAAAGAACGAAGGGAAAAAGACGCTCAAAAGTCCAGAAGGGGGAAAAATATCCAGATGTAAAAGAAATTCGGACATTCGGACGAGAGAGGGTGAAGCAAACTGCACGATATTAGCATTTGAGAAGTAAGTAATTTGGTCCCCAAGAAGTTCACGTGTTTTTCTTCGGGAGCGCGACTAGCATGTTGATTGAAACTTGTGGCTGCTAACTAAAGTTATAATTTAGTCATTTCAAAAAAATATTTTTCAACTTTTTATTTGGCAAATATTAATGCCTAAAATGTCCAATTGTTTCAAGTATGAATGTTAATCTATAATATGTTAAGTTAATATTTATATTCCCTTACCTATTAACCATTAAATGTATTTTGCTAGTTTTATTGGGACACCAGGTGGACATGTTTTTATTTTTATTTTTTTAAACAACACCATTAAAAAGGTTCCAATGTTGTTTTATTCCAAACCTAGTCTGATTTGGTATAAGGGCAACGTAGTACCTTGCAAAAGACTACAAGTTGTCTGCAAAAAAAGTAGTGTAAACCCTGTTTTTAAGCACATGCAACCCCTGAGGGCAGACAAAAATATGCGATGGTGGTAAAGTACAAGCCTCAGCATGGCCTTCAGTGGCAAAAACTCATGCGCCTTATTGCACAACACTTTTCTTTCTAATCAACGGAGCGTGTTTTCCTTCCGTTATCGTCTCCATTCTGCACAGCCGTCACTTTTTTCCCCCCTCTCCCCCCAATGCTTAACCTTTTCTCTAATCATTTTAGCAGACATGCCGCTCCACAAATCGAGCCGAGGCTCCCGCTTGGATCCCACCATGATTTCGGCCCCCCTGGGCGACTTCCGCCACACCATGCACATCGGCCGGGGCGGCGACGCCTTCGGGGACACGTCGTTCCTTTCCACGCTGGGTCCGAGTCCGCCCAACCCCGACCTCGGGAGCCCGGGGTCTTCGTCCGTGGACTACGCCGATCCGCATCGAGAAGCGACGGGGAACCCGGCGAGCGACGAGTCGGACTTCTTCGAGCCCTTGCCGTCGTTCGCTTTGGATTTGGATCTGGATTTAGGTCCCTCCATGCTGGGGGACGTACTGGGAGTGATGGACGGTTTGGGACTGGAGTCCAAAAGCGTCACGCCCCCAGCGGAGAGCAAACCGAGCAGGGAGACGTCAGTCGTGAGTAGGCGCAACGAGCTGAACGGAAGGAACCCGGATGAAAACCAGATGGGCGACGGCAGAATACCAGATGGGATCAAACCCAAGGGGCCGCGTCCCAAGGTGAGATTCAGCGACAAGCGGGAGGAGATCATTCGTCTAGCCTCCGAGGAGGAGGACGAGGAAGAGGAGGAGGAAGAAGAGGGTCAAGAGTTCGACTTCCAGGAGAAAGACCTGACGGTGAGTCCCACCAGGGAGAGGGTCCAAAGGGAGTTCACCCCCCACAAAGACGCGCCTCCCAGCCCGGCTTCGTCTCACAGTTCCGACTACGATGGGGTGAGCGCGTTGGACCGGAGGAGGGTCGGCAGCAGCCACTCCGAGAGTGACTCAGAGGAAGAGGAAGGGGGGCGGGGCTATACTTTTGAAGACGAGTTTGATGATGAGATTGGACTATAATATGACCGTGAGCGACTCTTGTATACACCCCTCACAACAAGTTGGCTTTTAAGTTCAATTTCAGGCTGAATTAACACTGTTAAAAAAAATGAAACCCTATCAGTAATGCTAATTTACCATATTTTCTCGCATATTAGCCGCACCCTTAAAATTGTTGGATTTTACAATTTCTCGAGTATAAGACGCCCGTGATTCGCAATTTTCACGTCCATATTCATGGTTTTAATAGGGAGTAAAAATGTGTTACTTTGAAGGGAAAAATCTTAAGAAAAATCATTCCATGTGGTATTTCGGAGATACTGTATGAATCGATTGCTGGATTGCACACTCCTAAAGGGTGTTGCCTGCACGTAGACAAATTGAAAAAGGAAGTCAGGTGAGCAGTACAACCAGAAAGTGCGTCCGTAGCGGTGTTGTTTGTCATCCCTAGGTAAGATGACGACGCCCTGCACAAGCAGGCACAAGGTAATGAGTTTTTTCACGTTTTAGACGAGATAGTTTTTTTCCCCTTGAATTTCATTCACAGACGTCAAAATAATTTTTGTTTAGCGTTTTATCCATTTATCTTTTCCCTATTTTGAAATAAATGACCGTCCAATTTGTGCGCACATTAGCCATACCCTCGATTCGGTCATTTTTAGCAACAAATACGGTGTATATGCGAGAAAATACAGTACTTAAATCCAAATCCAGTTAAATCAACGTTAAGTTTTCACTATTACACTTAAGTTTTCCATCAAATTCAACACTATAGGTTCATCCTGAAATTTTACTCAAAGGTTATCCCCACTTTTTGTGAGTTTTAACTGACATTAGGGTGAATGTGATGGTGAAAAAAAAAAACTTGATTTTACTTTTCTTCTTAAAAGCTGTACAGCACGACGACGGTGTTGCTCAGCTGGAAAAAGACATTTTATCTACAAGGGTAGCAGATATGCCAAAGACCCATTTTAATACAAGCAGCATTTGTTTTTCGACTGTGGAAAAGTTGTAGCACTTTGTACCCCAGATGCCTTTTAATCTCAATTTTATTCACCTTTTAAAGTGCCTTAAATTGAGCAAGTATCGTAGTTTGTGTTGTGGACGTCTTTTTTTTTTTCCATTGCATGTTTACGTGTCTTAATGTTTGTCTTTTATTTTGGACGTCGCCGCGTTACATTCCACGTCTTGACAATGTGAGTTTCTCTGCATCGGATCTCGTTCGATATAATTGCAAAGAACCGTTCTTTTTAAGTGTGTTTGCATGTTTTCATACACTACCAAAGCTTTTTCTCTTTTGGGCTGCAGTGCTGGAAAAAAGATGGGATATACGCTCAAACAATCAAATATGATTTCTTTTTTTATTTGTGATCTCTTTCTATTGATGCTGTAAAATGGAGACTGACTTGTTTATCCATTGAACTGGCTGGCATTTAATGTCCTGTGGTTTACAGTCAAATAATAAAACAAAAACTGGGAATTCAAACAAGCTCAAGCCTCATTTTGTTGGTTTCGCTTGATTTTAAGCATACAGCAATACTTATGAACGATACAAACTAAGAGTTTTAATAGAAAAGCTGACTTGAAATGTAAACAAGTGGATAGAAAAGTGACACTCTTACCTGTTTGTGAAATATTCTTTTTCCGGGTCACCTCGGTTCACTCGGAATTGGATTGGCTAGCGAGACGCAATCGGTCACGGGCGAGCTACACCGATATCGTCCTGAAAACGTTAAATCCCAACAGCGCGGTGGACACGACCACGCCGGGAATCTGCGGGTGCCAGTGGATCTCCTTGATTTCCGACTGGCCCTGGTGCAAGAAGAGCAGCTGAGGGGGGAGGTCTTTGGTGGCCTCCACCCTGGCGCCCACGTCGCACGACTCCACCGACAAATCCCACTGGCTGAGGACGTCGTCCGCTCCGGACGCGGCGAACACGCTGGAGTCCGCCGGGTTCCACTCCACCGAAGTGATGGGAGCGCAGTGTTGTTTGAAGTTGGCCACGGGTCGCCCGGACTGAAGAAAAGGGGACCGAGAGGATTAGTCTGGATTATTCGCTTTGAATTTCAGTTGCCTAAAATCTTAAATTCATCAATATCAAATGTATCTCATAAAGAATACATCTATACCAGTGAGATTTGACATTACCCAATTTTTTTTTTGCCCAGTATCAAATGGAACTTTCAGTGTGAAATTGTTTCCAAATGGATCATTGGGATCAGATTTGGATTCAATGTGAACAGTACATGAGGATTAGTAAGATTTGACATATTACATTGCTTCCAAATGTGCAGCCTTATTTCAGAACTTCAGATTTGATGAAGTAGGATTTTTTTTTTAAGATAAAATTTGCATACCTGTCAACTTATACGCTTCCCCCATATTTTTTGATCATTTCAAATTGTGTAAATCGTACAACAACTGTTGTAAGTTTTTTTTAAGTACCCTTTTTGTAAACCCGATCTCGTTTTACCCATTTGGGCTCTAATCCGGATCGTCTCGGTCACTGGTAGCAGACAAAATGTCATCGTCGACTGCTAATAGTCATGCTTTAAGCACTTTCACCCATCCACCTTTTCAATATATAAATATAGCGCGTCACAAAACCGCCCACTTTGGTGAAAATTTTAGACCTTATGTGAGTAAATATGTGCCGCGTTGCATTTTCTTTATTATCGCTAAATAAGGGGAATTTCAATCATTATTAAGGGGAGTAATTGACCGAGGTTGACAGGTATGAATTTGACATTTGCTTCCAACTTGCCCCATCAATTTAACGTTTTACCACATTACCCTTTAATGCGGTCATCAACGTGTTGATTCTCAACATAACTAATAACATCACTGAAATAATCTTTGCTGACTAAATGTTCAATAAAACCGTCAAGAGTCATCCTTTGGCGTCAAACTTTCAAGTTCTACAAAGTTGCCCTGGTAACACTTGGCTTTATTGCTCTGAGTCACAGTGGCTAATAAGACTTGTCTGTCATGACTCTCAATCTTGATATTGATTAAACCAGTGGGGTCAAAGGCGCAGTTCGCGGGCTGGAAGCGGCCCGCTAGCAGGTCCGCTTTGGCCCGTTGGGTTTTTGGGCCAAAAATAAACTGGTCCAGCCCATGCAAGACCTCGCCGGCATGAATGTGGCCACCGAACCAAACCGAGTTTGACACCCCTGTACTAAACCGTAGAGCAGGGGTGTCAGATTCGGCTTGGTTCGCGGGCCGTGTTAACGTCAACTCGATTTCATGTGGGCCGGACCATTTTAGATAAACTTAGATAGACTTTTTTATAAATGGATTAAAAGAACTGGATTAAAAGCCCTGAATATTCAGTTTTTATAGATCTAAAACAATGTTTATTTTAGCTTTTTTTAAATATATTTTTAGATTTTACAAAATGATTTTTGAACTAAATAACAGAAAAAAATGGATTAAAAAATGACAATTATTGATTTAAAAGGGGGAAAATCAGGAAATTTAATATACATCTATACTCTTCATTTTAATTTGATCCTAAAACAGAAAGTCGGCAATCACGATTTACTTTCCCGGGCCACACAAAATGATGCGGCCGGCCAGATTTGTCCCCCAGGCCGCCACTTTGACACATGTGCCGTAGAGTGAAAACAATTGAATTCAGTTCATTTACCTTAAATTGCCGCAGGTCCCACACTTTGAGAAGTCCGTCATCCCCGCCGGAAAGGAGGAAAGGCTCGGTCCGGTTCCAGCTGATGACGTTGACGTCCGACTCGTGAGCTTCGTCGGCCGACAGCATGGAGTTGGGCGGCGCCCGGACATCCCAAACGCGGACGGACCGATCCACTGAGCACGATGCAAAAACCTGAAAGGGAGACGACGAAATGAGTCCAGCGTAGCATTCGGAAGGCCGTTTGTGGTGGGCAAAGGTACCGTCGCTTCGGTCGGCGACCACTGCAGGTCCTCCACGGACTTGCTGTGCGAGCTGAAGGGCCGTTGGTCGACCCGCCACGAGGCTCCGCCCTCTTGCGGCTCCCACACGTGGATGTTTTTTTTGCAGTCGCCACTGACGAGACGACCTGTCGAGATGTTTTTCCAAGTCAAAGGATGTTGGCAAAAAGCTCACTTGGGTTGATGAATTAAATTTTGTAAAATTGTTATTTTTTGATGATTTTATTTTATAAGCATACAGTCTGTTAATATTATGTGATTTCCTTAGTTCTTAATGAAAGCAGAAGACTTATCTCGGATTTTTTTGGGGTGGGGGGATTATTTTTATTTTATTTTAAAATACACATTTCTAAAATGAGTATAACCAGACAGACAATATTAACTATTTTCACATTTTTACAGTAAAATGCTGGGGAAAAAAACGTTTTTTTTTTCATTTAAAAGAATAAGTTGCGCTTGATAAAAGATAACCGACAACTTTTCAGTCATTTCATGGATAAATTGATCAAAATAGTTGTCATTTCATTGGACGTGGGGGTCCTAAAAATACTTTGATTTTCGTGTCTGGACAAAATGTATTTAGGTGGAATTACCCTTATACTAGTTGGCCTTCAATTTCTCCAATTTTGAATTTCAATTGAAAAAATTCAAGCTGTTAAAAAAAAACAAGTAGCTATTTCAGAAATGAAGAAATTTGGTTGTGAAATGAGTCTCAAAAGGAATTTCAATTCTATTTTAAAGGGTTTTTAATGATCCTGTCTTAAATTCACTGAGATGATTGATCCACTCATCGCGAGCCACCCTAAATTCCACAAGGCCCCGACTCACCGGGTACAATCGGCGACCAGTCAATGGCAAAGCCCTCGCTCATGTGACCCGAGAAGCTGAAGAGCGCCACCGCTTCCTTCTGCCGCTGCATGAACGTGGCCATGGCCGCCGAACTGTGGACCGCCTCCAGCTGAGGGCGCAGATCAAATATTTCTACCTTCGCCTTCTCGGACCAGACGGCGGCAAGAGTCTGCTCTTCGTGGTGGGTCACCTGATAATAATAAAAAAGAAAATAGCATTTCAGGTTCCCATAGACAGCAATAAAGTCGTACTCTCTACTTACGAATGTCTCTAGGTACAACATTTCCAGGTTACGAAATCCCTCAGAATGTAAATGCATTTCCTGCATCCGTTATTTTATTTTGAAATTGTCCTGGTAACATTATAGCAGCCTGGTTTACTTCCAGTTGTAACCTCTCAGAACATTAACTCTTTTAACCGCCGTTTGTCATCATGGCGTTCTTTATTTAAAATTATTGGAGCAAATGAAATGGATAAGCGGGTTGTGTGATTCATCTAAAATCAGAAAAGAAGAAAGTGGCGTGCGGTTGGCGGATTTGCGAGGCAATACGACTGGTCGTAAACCACTTGCGAGCATCGCTACGCTATTGAAGCAGAAGGAAGCATTAAACGCGACCGTTAATAAACGGCAAGATGAAGAGATTTTTACTCCTTTTGAGTTGTATTTAATGGTGACTTTATATCAATTCATCATTTGAAGTTGTTTAGATTTGTTTATGTGCTAACGTTAGCTTCTTCCTTACTGTACTGCTGCACGAATAGAGCAAGTTTTTGCATGCTTGTTATTCATTAAATTACATAAAGAGATAATTTTCTTAGAATTTTCTTTCATACAAAATTGGGACACTGATCATTTTTAAAGGGTTGATTTGGTCGTTTTTTTTTTTTGAGGACCGTGGAACGAATTACGGAATTTACATATAAAGTACTGGTCTGCTTACGGATATTCAAGTTACGAAAAAAGTTCTGGAACCAATTAATTTCGTAAGTAGAGCTACAGCTGTAGATGTC
The DNA here is from genome assembly GCF_051989625.1 of Stigmatopora argus. Lineage (NCBI taxonomy): Eukaryota > Metazoa > Chordata > Actinopteri > Syngnathiformes > Syngnathidae > Stigmatopora > Stigmatopora argus. The sequence continues at coordinate 18,016,823 of NC_135390.1, read as the reverse complement.
AACGAGTTCACGTTTAAGAAAAGTCGACGTACTCGGACTCTGTTGATGCCGCCAAAGTGAGGCAGCATGGCCAATTCCAGCTGCGGCTTTTTATTTTCATCGTCCTCTTCCTCGTCGTCGCTTTCTTCGTCGCTGCTTTCCTCCTCTTCCTCCTTTTCCTTTTCTGTTCCGTGAAGATTGTGCATGCGCATGACCAGCAATCTGCAGGGGAAGCCAAATTTTAAAAAAACTTGATCTTTTTCTGCTGGTGTGGCAAGACGGATGTGAAGAACAATAAAGTGGAATCCAGGCGCTCCCATGATTTACTCGAGACAGTTTGTGGAACCGAGCCATCATTAAAATTAGTTATTGTTTCCATCTGGGCTCGCGCCGCTTTTGCTAACTCTCATGCCGGGAGAAGTAAAATGTTAAACCCGGCCGGGGGAATTGAGTCGTTTAGCCCGAGAATTGACCGATTTCATCACATGGTTATGAGGCAACACCAACCTGTTGGCCATGGCGGACTCAGCCTGCGTGCCTGCACACAGCAACATTGACAGGGGGAACTCTTTCCGGCTGTCTCCGTCGGTGTCCGTCACCACGTCGAAGCTCAAACATGGCGCGCCTATATGTTGAAATATATTATTTGAAAAACGAGGGTACAGTAATACCTTGACATATTCCGAGGAAATATTTACCTTGAGATACGAGACAAATTTTGAGATACGTGCAAACAATACAGCCAGGTAGCCGAGACACGAGATGCGTGTTCAGGTTCAAATTTAGTGTAACATAAAATTAAACTTTTTTTAAGTGTGTGTGTGTATACGAATCTAAGTTCATTTAAGTTAAATTTAAAGTTTATGTTATGTTACAAGCGCATCCGTCAAGTCTTTTTCTACTCCCATCCGTTGAATGTCTCATTTTAGTATTAAACATCATAACTAGTTATTTGTTACTGTTAGTAGATAGTCAATTACGACCAATAAAATGTTTTTCCATTGTAATATCCTGTTTTTGGTGGGGGTTTTTTCAGAGGGTGGGAACGAATTAATTTGTATTTAGCTCATATCTCAAGGTACGACTGACTAACTACATTTAGTCAAAAATGTCTTTAAATGCTTGTGCCGCTGCTCCAGATTTGTCCATTGGGAGGGAGTAATGAGCACTCAACATAGAAGACATACCTACATTTAAAAGGATAGAAGAAGTTTCTATGGAACGGTATTGAAAAAGCAAAATAAAAGGAGAAAAAAAAAGTGGCACTCGAGTATAAATTCCTTTTTCGGGGGGCGTTTTTTTTTCAGAAACCGAGAACAAACATTATACGTTAAGGTTTTTGTAAACTAGAGAATTTGTAAATGTAACATGTAAACATAAACAGTGTTCTGCAGAACTATAACCTAAAACACATAACGTAAGCTTTTGGTGGCCCAAGTGAACAAAATTAAAATTGCAGGTCCAGCCAAACTACGAAAAAAAGTGGAACTTATAGTCTAAAAAAACGGTAGTAATTAAATAAATATACATAACTAATTATAAGTACTTGTATATTTGTATAGTTATCTGATATCCACATGTATTTAATGGTTATTTAATACTATAATGAATTAAAAATACAACAATAATATAGATATAAGAGCAAAAATTGCCCTTTTATAGAGCAAGTGCACAATAAAATAGTAAAGCCCATGTGAAGAACTTTTTGCTTAAATTTGCCACCACTCACTCACCTGTTTGGCACTCGTGGTACATGCGGTAGGCAGACTGGTCCATCTGTAACTCCTCTCCCGGCTTAAGAGGCTGAATTCCGGGCACGTAGACGTTCTTGTCACCGTCTCCGTCTTCCACCATGTCGACTCCCTCGTCGTCGTCGTCGCTGTCGTTCTGGACTTGGTCCTCCATGCCTTCTTCCTCCTCGGCAAACGTGTTTTCGTCGGAGGCAGACATGTTGGCGAAAAGGAGAGGAGGGCTGACTTCCGGTCAGGTGGTTTTTGAAACCCCTCCCACTTTCCCTTTCTCCCTCCCCGCCTGATTTACTGGAAGTCAGCTGGTCTCTTCGCGCGAGGACAGCTGGCGCCAACAAAGAGCCTAAATGCTAATATATGTCCTGGAAATGTCGTTAAAGGTTAAATAACACTCATTTATGCTTGCCAGGAACATTTATTTTAAGGCAAATTCATAATAAGCTTTACACCCACGCTCTTGTCTTGTTGAAGAACATGTACTTTTAAGAGAAAGAGTATTTTTGTTTATTTATTGAAACCATCAACAACTATCAAGAGCACTGTAATACTCACTTTTTTAACGCAAAGAATATTTTTTAAAGCATAACCATCATTCTTCTTTTCGAAAAATACATGTAGAAAAACTCAAGTGAAATCATGATGTACAAATGTGTTTTTTCTTTTTATCTTAAACACTAATTCTAGACTTGTATTATTACTGCATGTTTTTCATTCATTTTCCGTACCGCTTAGCTTCAGGGTTCGCAGAGGGTGCTGGAGCTTACCCCTGCAAATCACAGCTGCCTGTTTTTATAAAGTGCAATATTCTTAAACTAATTCTCTCTTTTATTATAAATAAATATTTGTTGCTATTCCATGTGGAGCGTGTTCAATAAAATTTAAAATCATTTTAGTGGGCAAAATATTGACGTCACTTTTGGCCACGCCCTTCCGTATGAATTTACTAGACACCACTTGGCTAATATCGTTTGTAGCAGTACGTATATCACTGCCTAATACATTCATTACAAAATAAAAAAATACTTTTGGGGATCTAAAAAAAAAGTAATGTTATTAGTCTGTGCTGTAAAGTAAAATAAACCAAAGTTAACCAGCAGACTTTTCTTTACATCTTTTTTAAAGCTTTCTTTTGGCCTATTCAAGACAAGAATGTCTCTATAGCGAACATATTAAACTCATAACTCAAAGCCCCACCGCATATAAGCGTAAATATGATATACTGCAAAACGTCAACGAAAAAATCCCATTAAAAAAGCCATACAAATGCTGAATTATCCCAAGGGCCCATGAAAAAACTGCAAAAACCCTCCCCAAAAATGTCATCCCTCAGAATTTGGCCTTCCCCAGCTCAAAGTCCATGATCTTCAGCCCCGATGTTGTAATAGTTTGGGCAAAAAAACCCAAACAAATGAATAAAAATGGAGCCCCCACTGTGTCCAGGGCAACACGCTTCTGCATTGTAAGGCTTACGAAACAACAAGGAAGGGTTTTGTCGGGACAAGGGTGCGCATTACACGTGTGGGTGTGTACAAGCAGGGGCAAGTACCAGCATTTAAACCACAGCTGCGAGTTCTTTTCATGTGAACATCCCTCCACGCTCGCAAAAAACTCTCACCCGCACATTCTTCTCGATTATTTTTGGCAGTTTTATTTGATTTCTCCCAGAGTTACAAAAAAGAGCTGCAAAAGTGTTTCTGTCTTGGAATGATTTTTTTTTTTTTGCATGAATAGAAGTGGACTTTGTGTTCTGCAAGCTGGCATAACAAATCATTAACAAGCCTCTTCAATTTGGGGATTGAACAAACAAACTGAATGAATCACTGAAACAAGCCACTGGAACGAAAAACTCCAAACACATTCTGTAGTTTTTTTGTTTTTGTTTGTTTTGTGTGTGTTTGTGTGTGTGCAAGCCTCTTTACAGACAGAACAATGGACAAGGAGAGTCCAGTAGAGCTTCTAAAAATCCAATGTTGCAACCAAAAAAAGGGAATTCAATCCTATTTTTACCCCAAAAACATGACAATTTTTTAGAGGGTGCACTCTTCCCGAAGAACCGCTACGACATATAAATCTAAATGGCTTAAATTCACATTTTTTATACAAAAGTAAAAGTCTATAGAAGTCATTTTTTACACAATTGTAAACAAACGTGACAGATTCCACATTAGACGCACGCGAAAGCTTATTGTGCATTGGCTTGCATGTCAGCTTGTAGTAGCTCTTGTTAGCACGACGAGCTTAGCTAGCTGGAGCTTAGCAGTATGTTCTAAGTACTGTATTTGTATTATGCTTATATGTAGGATGGCTTTAAACCAGTGGCAAGGTTAAACATGATCAGAAGCATTGATTTACATTTACAACCTAAATTACAACACTTCTTGCAAGAAATTGCATTCAGTTATTTCCCTAGCTGCTAACGTTAGCATCGGGCTGAAACGTCCTATGTCCAAATTTGCTGAAGTTTATTTATTTATTTATTTATTTATTATTATTATTATTTTTACAAATGGATACAATTGGTCCTTCCTCGTTGAAAAAAAAAAACTAAAACGATTTTTACCTGACATTAACAAATAGTACTAGATTTTTTTTTAAATCCAATCAGAATCCATTTACTCTGCTTTAGTCTTCAAAAACAGTCGTGCTTGCAATTTAATATTTGTTTCTTGGTATTTTTTTCTATTTGAATTTATCGATAAGGGTGAAAATTCAGACAACTTTGACTGACCAAAAATATTTGTAGCAATTTGCATACATTTATTACCATAAATAATTCCTATGTATTGTCGTGCCGATACGAAAATGTTGGCATCGATAACGTACTCACAAGTAGTAGTAGTGCTAACAAATAATGTGCTGATACCTTATGTATTTTTTTTAGATAAAAATCATAAAGGAGGAAAACTTTTGTTCACATTGAGTAGAATTTTGGACGTAACCGATAGTAACCAGACCAAAGAAAAAAATATTTGATATTTCTTCTAACGTTGTATATTCGCGCAGTACCAAAAAGGCTATCAGAACAAAGCTAATAAATTTAGAGTGAATGTATTGAATTTAATTTTGCTTATTTTAGTTGATAAATTATGATTCTGAATTAAGTTGCGTGGTAGTCAGCTAAGTAGCAATACATTGATCTGGATCAATATATCGATTAGTTAAGCAACGAGTCAACAAATGCAAAATAAGTACAAAAATCTTCATCTTTCAGACTTGCCATTTTGTTAAAAAATAATGCTTTGCTTAAAATGTCTGAGATTCATAACAACAAAATTGCCTTGCATTTTACTTTCTACGGTTGAAATGTAACGAATTGTGTTAAATCAGCACAAAACTTCCTATCAAATGGATCCAAGGCCTTTGAATTGCGGCAAATCCATCCAGACAATGTCATATTGGCAAAAATCCTCAAAATAATCCATTTGCATCGTCCTGAAATTGGTGTTTTACACCCCTCCTTCGCCGTTTTCACACTGCATTTGCGCCGTCGAAACCGAGACAACTTTGGACTTCCAAGAAAAAAGAAAAAAAATGCAACCTGCGCATGACACTTGGCATCCTCACGCCGGCGGCGTACTGCATCACAACAACACAAATAGAAAGCAAACAATCATTCAGTGCCAGGAAATGTCTTGCATTTTTTTGTGCATCGTCCCCCCCCCCCAAAAAAAGATCCTTTTAGGTTCCTATGGCAACAACCACCGGTAGAGTCTGAAGAGCAGGAGGCTCCACGCCGAGGCGGGGCGGACGGGGAAGGACGGCGCGGCGCGGCTGGTCGGCGCTTGGGTAACGTCTCTCATGTGGGCTAGATGGAGCTCCTCCATCTTGGCGCTGATGGCCCGGGTGGTCAGGAGCCGCACTCTGGACGGACTGTACTCCTTGTCTTTCTTCTGGGACGGGGGCGCCAGGGTGGGCAGCTCGCAGATTTCCATGGAGGGCGAGCAGCCCACCTCCAGCCAGCGGCTGAACAACTCCGACGTCAACTTGAGGAGCTCCTCGGGAGAGGAGGAGAGCGGGGAAAACTGCGATAGGTCCATCTCCTCTTGCAATCGCTGTGGTAGATGAACACGGGTCCGTGGTTAGAGCCCTCTTTCCCAACATTTTTAGCGCTGTGGCACACTTTTTACATTGAGAGAATCTCAAGGCACACCACTAGCTGAAAATCTCTCATCTCATTTTATGAACCACTTTAGGGTCGCGGGGGGTGCTGGAGCCTATCCCAGCGGACTCCGGGCCAGAGGCGGGGGACACCCTGAATTGGTGGCCAGCCAATCACAGGGCACGATGATACAAACAAGCAATCGCTCATAGCTAAGGGCAATTTCGAGTGTCCTATCAGCCTACCATGCATGTTTTTTGGAATGTGGGAGGAAACCGGAGTACCCAAAGAAAACCCACGCCGGCTCGGGGAGAACATGCAAACTCCACAAAGACACAAAGATGGACCGACCTGGACTTGAACCCAGGACCCCAGAGCTGTGAGGCTGATGTGCTAACCACCTGATATTATTATTATTATTATTATTGTTGTTATCATCATTATTATTAGTATTGTTATTATTATCATTATCATCATCATCATCATCATCATCATCATCATCATCATCATCATCATCATCATCATCATCATCATCATCATCATCATCATCATCATCATCATCATCATCATCATCATCATCATCGTCATTATCACTATCACGATCATGATCACCATCACTATTATTATCATTATCATTTGGTTTATCATTATCATTATTATGATGATGATGACGATGATGATGATAATTATTATTATTATAATTATTATTATTATTATAATGATAATTATTATTATTATTACTATCATCATTATCATTGTCATTATTATTGTCATTATCATTATTATTATTATTGTATTTTTATTTTTATTTAACCTATGTTATTATCATTCAAATGTCTGGAAGCAATAAGCAGCAAAACTGTTAAAATTGCAATTCTTGGTGACTTACATCCAAACTGTCAATAGCAGCTAAATTTGGGGTTGATGGAAGCAAATAAGTCAAAAGCTATTCTATGACTTGAAATGTCACCAATCCCAAGTAAGAATGAAATAAAACATCATGAAACATTCTCATCTTTTAGCTGCAAATTTGATCGTCTGATCAACGAAATTGATCAGTGACAGCCGTGACGCTCTTCAAAACACATCCTACCTCCGTGTTTTTATTCTTGCTGATGATTATATCCAGTGTCTGCTTTAGGTCGAAGATCAACGATTGATTTAAGTGCTCATCCCAGAGGTTTTTCAAAAGGACATTCCACGACTCTAGAAGGACGATGGCGGCCGGGAACACGCAACACTGCGGGAAAAAAATCCACAGGGAGAATAAAAAAACATCAACAAGGACGCCTCAGTGTTTGCTGTGCCCAAAAAAATGTCCGAAATAGCCACTCGGTTGGAGTCCATTTCTGGTAAATTCAGATTTTCAAATTCGACTCACCGGATCCGTGTCACACAGCATGCTTTTGGTGTAGTAGTGCGACACATAGTAATCTTTGGGAAACACGGTCCGCTAGAAAAAAAAGGGGGAAGTAGAGATTACTGTATTTACTCGCATATAAGCCGCTTTTGTCGAAAAAAAAAGATGACTGGATCGGGGGTACGGTTTATATGCGCATAAAAACACGACATGCACGAAACTGCAAGTTGACGCCGCCGTGACGCGGTGATGTCACGACAAAATGGCGCCGTTGTCATGACGCAAGCGAATGTGGCTGATACGGTCATTTAGAAAAACAAAAAAACAATTTGAAAATAAAAAAAATCTGATCTGAGTGTGGACAGATTTTTGTCGTGTGGAGCGATGTGTTTTACGCGCTTTCCCTAAACGCACCGCCAAGTGACTGACTGAAGAAACCTGAACCAAGATAGTATTGTCCTTGTAGACACTACAGACTATTTATGTTTTTATTCATGCCTTTATTTATGTATTTATTTATTTATTTTAACTTTTCCTTTCTCATTTTCACTGTACCCATTAAAAGGGAAGTAGAAATGAGAACCAGATGATGACATGAGCTGGTCAATGTTATTTTCAGAAGGCTTTGTCATGTGGTTACGTCACAGGTTGCAGATGATCAATTGCTCCACTGGCTTTTATTTTTTATTTACGACTTTAGCCTCTTTGCTTCTTTTTGTGAAGACCTGTTGCATGCTTTCAATCATCCAAGTCATTTACTGTAACTTTGGGCTAACTCTCTTGGCCCTCCGCAAAGATAAATATTAGTGTAATTTTGAGGTTTAGTTGCAATTTTCACATCTTGGCCGTCCTTTAATGCACTCAGCACTTTTGTTGATTGGTCACAGCGAGGCTGTTCCAACTTCCATTTCCAAAAAGACACAAAAGCAGGCTTCAATTCCTGCGAAAAGATCCTTGAAAATGAAGTCCAGGATGACTCACACAGTGAGTCCTGCTTTCGTTTGGCTGCCAGTTCATCTGCGTGAATATTATTTGCACTTTGTCATGGAAGATCGATATTTTGGAAGGAATTGGACCACTGTTGCATTTCTTTTTCTAAGCCCAATTTGTTTCCTTTAGATTAAGGGTGTCAGAAGTCAGGTTGGTTCGCGGGCCGCTTTAACGTCAACTCGATTTCATACCATTTCAGATATAATATTTAGATTTTTTTAAATAAATGGATCAAAAGAACTGATTAAAAGCCCTGAATATGCCGTTATTTTATAGATCTAAAACAATGTTTATTTTAGCTTTTTTTAAAATATATTTTTAGATTTTACAAAATGATTTTTGAACTAAAAACACAGAAAAAATGGATTAAAAAATGACAATTATTGATTTAAAAGGGGGAAAATCAGGAAATTTAATCATGATAACTAGCGTCCAGGTTAGGATTTACAGAAAATGGTGTTCAAAAAAGCTTCATTTTAGGCAAAAAGTCAGTTTTCAACATTCACAATCTTCATATTTAAATCGTGCTTTGTCTTGGCTGTCATTGTTATTTCTTCAATTTCATGACACATGAATAGATTTGACCGATTTTGGACTCGCATCACCATTGCGCCAAATCAAAAGTCATCATAATTATCAGCCAAATGACGGCATTTGAAGGAAAACAGCATTTCTGTGGAACTAAGTTCAAGGTTTTTTTTAAAGTCTTTGACCCAGACAAAAGACTCGTTTGCACAAAAAGCAAAGGACAAACATTGAGTGGAACTTACAAATCCGGTGGGGTTGGCGTCGATAGCCGTCTTGACGTTCTTCACCACCTCCCGTTCACATCCACCGCATTGGACAGTCAAGAGTGATAGCAAGAGCAAAACTGTCAGAGGAAACAATGAGGAGAGTCGGCATGGAAACTTTCTGTGGTTTGTCACCTTGTTTCACAGGAATGACCAGAATTGGCCAAAGCGCTCGCATGCCCTATTTAGCAAAAAGTACACTTTATGCTAGCTACACTTTTTACACCACTGTCTTACCATTACCACTATTATACCATTCTAGCTAGTATTATTTATGAAATAAACCTTTAATTTATCCTGCCTGCATGGTTGGTTCTTAAATAACTTGAATGCTTAATGTTTTAGAAAGCTATTTTAGGAAGAATTATGTTTTTTTCCCCCTCAAATGTTTTTTATTATATCCATAAAGTTTAGCGGTTTCTAATATGTGGACTAAGGGCAAATGCTGGTTCAATTTTTGGTGGCCCCTATTTTTGCCCGCATTTATTTTGGAATGGACAAAAAAAAAATTCATTGACGGATCCATTTTTGGGGGAAAAGTTGCATATAAAGATAGATTTTTTGGGGGGGAAAAAGAGAATAAAACAGCGCATGTTAAAATATGTGGTGAGTTGTAAAAATATATAAATTATGTTATTAAACTGAATGAATTAGAATAAAATGAAACCTAAATTAAAAGAAACAGAAAAATGTTTCATCAATTGTTTTTGTGACCACACATAACTTGACTTTCAGGCTGCAATTATCGGCAACAAACGTCCAATCAGTTTTAAGGGGTAGGGGCTAAAGCGATTAAATTGCTGTCAGGTGTTTTAAATATCAATTTCCCTCTTTTACTAATTACAACAACACTTACTCTGTGACCTGATCTGACTGTGAATGGAACTTTTGAATAAAACTGTCCTTTTAAGGGTCAAAATATAATTTTCAGTCACATGAATATGTATGTAAATCTCGCCTTTGAATGACTATACTCAATTGAAACAAATCATCAAATTTGATTTCCCCGCACCATTTGACTTCAACTAAATGACCAGGTTTAAAATATTTGCACTATCACATCTCAGCACTGTGACTCAAGTATAAAAAACACACTATATATTTTTGCCAGCAGCAATCATCTTATTTTGACCCGAAAGTAATTCATGTCAAATCCAGTCCTAAACATGCAACGTCAGAAGAATAACAAAACACGCCAGCTAAAATTCCGTCTAACAAACAACAGCCAAACATGACTTCCCACCAGCACAACAAGTTAAAGCATCACTTCCTGCCCGAACACGAAACTGCGTTCCCACTGCGTTCCCACTGCGTTCCCACTGCAATCCCACTGCGTTCCCACCGCAATCCCACTCCGTTCCCACTCCGATCCCACCGCAATCCCACTCCGTTCCCACTCCGATCCCACTCCGATCCCACTCCGATCCCACTCCGTCCCAAAAGCACTCACCTGGCAGTGACATCCTTTTGTTATTCCCAAAATGGACACTTCTCCATTTCTCAGGATGACAGCAATCCCTCACACGCCTCCACGCCGGCGCCGGCGCCCGGACGAGACGGGGGCCCTTCTGGCGTCAGTGGGCGAACGGCAAACTTTTTTTTTCTGGCTCCCGCCGTGGACCCCGCGTGCTCTGGGACCTTCTCCTCCCCTTGTTCAGCTCCCCGCCGCTGACATCCCTATATAGTCTGTGGTCACGGTCGGGTCGGGTCCGGTCCGGTCTCCCTTTGGCTTTTGGCACTTCCCCGCGTGGATCGTCTCACGCCATCCTCCTCCCTTCACTTTGGATTTTTCCCCACTGCAGCCTTGTCAAAGCTTTTGTTTCTCTCTTTCTCTTGGCCCCCCACCCGCCCCCCCCTGTTCCCCTGCTGACCTAGAAGCTTCCCCGAGCAGCCTAATTTCAAACCCCCCCTACCCGCCCCTTCCTTTTTTTGGAAAGTGGCTAATGGAGCCCGTCCCGTGCCTGTGGCCTTCCTCTCCACTCCTTTCCCTCAGACAGCTCAAAGTGAAAGTGCTCGGGCTGGTGCTGCTGTTCTGCTCCCTTTAAGTGGCCGCCCCTCCCACCACGCACACGTTTTACCTCACTATGGACCGGGCCGGCCCCCTTCCCCCTGCTCCCCACATTCCCTGAAACCCCCTCCATTCTCCTCCTTCTCCTCCTCCTCCTCCGCCATGCCGACGGATCGTCTGGTTTCCATTTGGACTGAAAACCCCTCACCGCCCCCCCCCGGCTCCGACACCTCCGACCGAATCTTTCTATCCCGGCGGGGCCCGCCCGTGCGTAACGTCCGCCTTGCCTCGTCATCCTCACATGATCCGGAGGTTCAAATCGGGAATATATTTAGCCAAAAGAAAACAATTGCGACATCGTCTTTGTTTCACGATGCATTGTTAGTCATCACCAGCCAGACATTTTCGTGCACAAAATCAGACGATTTGTACCCCTAAATGCCCGGTTTGACCTATGACCTTTAGTCGGTCATCTTGTATAGATGTTTTTTTGTCTTTTGTGAGACGTTTGACGTATCCGACCAATCGCGTTTTCTTCAACAGTGGAACAATTTGTGTTGGATTTTAGGTAAAAAATGTTTGATTGACTATTAAGTTACTTTTTAATGCTCAAACAGCTTTGCAGAAGGTTATTTAAGTCTTTTATTTTGTAGTTTTGTCTTTTGTAAGATGTTTCACGTATCCGACCAATCGCGTTTTCTTCAACAGTGGAACAATTTGTGTTGGATTTTAGCTAAAAAAATGTTTGATTGACTATTAAGTTACTTTTTAATGCTCAAACAGCTTTGCAGAAGGTTATTTAAGTCTTTATTTTGTAGTTTTGTCTTTTGTAAGATGTTTCACATAGCCCACCAGTCGCGTTTTCTTCAACAGTGGAGCAATTTGTGTTGGATTTTAGCTAAAAAAAATGTTTGATTGACTATTAAGTTACTTTTTAATGCTCAAACAGCTTTGCAGAAGGTCATTTGAGTCTTTTATTTAGAGCTGACGTATCCAGTTTATGCTACAAAGTCAACCATAGCCTGGTTTATGTAGCATACAGTATTTGTTACTGGTTTTGTTTATCGAGAAATGATCGTAAGATATATTCCCCAAAGTTTTTAATACTAGGAAATTAGCATTTAAGGCCTACTAGAGTTTAAAATTGACATTTTCCCACCACGACAGTGCCGATTTTCCTCGATAAGCCACGTTGTGTCTTGAGATAAGAGCTTAAAAAGTCAAATATAAGTGCACATTAGAGCACAACCGTTAGATGGCACCAACAACATCAAATTAGATTGTTTTCCTTACACAGGAAGGACGGATGAATTATTAATCTCCTTTCGGTCTAAAACTAGCTTATTATTAAGATAGTTTTAGACCGAAAGGATGTGGGAAAATATTCGTTAGTATAAATGAATTATTAATCTCCTTTCGGTCTAAAACTAGCTTAATTATTAAGCTAGTTTTAGACCGAAAGGATGTGGGAAAATATTCGTTAGTATAAATACAAATTCTTGATTAATGTTCTTTTTTTCTGTATTTGAAGCTTATGTGGAGAATGACTATTCTTCATACCTGTCAACCTCTGCCGATAACTGCCCTTATAAATGATTATGATTCCCCTTACAAACCCCCCAAAAACCTTACAAACACCGTACGACTAGTCGTACGGTGTTTGTAAGGTTTTTGGGGGGTTTGTAAGGGGAATCATAATCATTTATAAGGGCAGTTATCGGCAGAGGTTGACAGGTATGATTCTTCATGTGTTAATGTAGTTGTACACAACCCAATACTGTTGAGTTCAGTTTTTTAAAAACACTTTAGGTGCCTCTTTTTTACATTTTTAGGGTATATTCTATCTTGAAACCAAAATACGAGTACTACTAGGACAGCTTTGGCTTACTGATAGCAAAATAATGCTATTAAAGCTAGTCAGGGAAAATCTCAAAAGATAATTCAAAGAATTTCATTACATCGATGCTAATAATAACAACGCTAGCAATGCTAATGAGTGAAGCTAGTTGTAACAGTATCCCGCAATTGTTAACTCCTGCCTAGTTTTGTTTGACTAGTAACATGTAATTTTTAACTTATCAGGGCAAAGATAACCAGTTGAGGATTTTATTGATATGCTTCGAGTGCGCTAAAATAAAGTGCTAACATACGAAACGCTCAAGTTCCTTCAAGTTATCATGCCCGAGGCTAGCGACGAGAGAAACTTTTTCCCACCCTCATTATTATGCTTTCAAAAGCAAGAAAGCTTTCCAAAGAAAGTAAAAAAAAAAGAAAACGAAATATATATATATATATATATATATATATATATATATATATATATATATATATATATATATATATATATATATAAAAGCCCCCACAGGAATCGTTACAGTGCGACCTTTGAACCCACTCTTTGACAAAATCGTGTGTAAAATATTCCAGCCTTTCTTCCCGTTGGATTCACAAATGCATATTTGTGAAGTATAAATATGCAAGTGATTAGTCGAAACGGTACAAAATACGACTGTGCTTTTGTTATGGACCTTGTTAAACAGAAACAGATTCATTTTTTAAGAGTTCGCTCTCTCCCAGTGTTTACATGTGACATGCAATTTGCACACCCCCGCATTTAAATCAACAGCAGAATGTTTTAACTTATTTTTATCGGCTAAATCTGCAAATGTCAGCAAAGCAACATGACTTGTGCTATTAAAAAAACATAAGTCAACGTCCAAGATGTGGCTCATTAAAACGACGTGGCCGCTGGGGGTCATTGGATTCCAAATTGTTAACATGCAAACAATGTGTTTTCTTCAGGTTTCAAGTAAAACCAGACAAAGCGTCGGCTTAAATCACTTTTGATTTGTGGTTTGCTAAAAGCCGCCCAAAAGGGAGGAAAAAAAGAAATGCGTGGGAGCAGCATTCCTCCTTCATTTCATTCCATCGATCTATCCCTTGCTAGCCACAAGAGGGCACCAATTGTGGAACAAAAACAACAAAAACGTCATTCAAGTTGGACAGAAAGCTCAATAGTGTTTGGCACAACTGCCTCGCAATTTAAGTTTGAATCTTGACTCGGCTTCTTGGCAAAATTCCCTAAGCTAGCGAGTAGAATTCACTTAGCTTCAAGAGCTCACTTGCTAGCTAGTTCAATTCACTTAGCTTAACGTACTCACTTCCTAGCAAAATTCCCTAAGCTAGCAAGTTGAATTCACTTAGCTTCAAGAGCTCACTTGCTAGCTAGTTGAATTCACTTAGCTTCAAGAGCTCACTTGCTAGCTAATTGAATTCACTTAGCTTCAAGAGCCCACTTGCTAGCTAGTTGAATTCACTTAGCTTAACGTACTCACTTGCTAGCGAGTTGAATACACTTAAAGCTGCACGTACCCATGTGTGTCATGAAATCATTTTTTATTACCAAATCAGAAGATGAGGCTTTTGTAATAAATTAAAATGTACATTTTTATATCAGGGCGACACGGTGCGACAAGCGGTTGGCGCGTCAGCCTCACAGCTCTGGGGTCCTGGGTTCAAGTCCATGTTAGTCCACCACTTTGCATGTTCTCCCCGGGCCTGCGTGGGTTTCCTACGGGTACTCTGGATTCCTCCCACATTCCAAAAACATGCATGGTAGACTGATTGGTCACTCAAAATTCCCCTTAGCTATTGAGTGTGAGCGTAAATGGTTGTCCTTTGTCTCCTTGTGCCCTGCGATCGACTGGCCACCAATTCAGGGTGTCCCCCCCCCACCTCTGCAGCTGGGATAGGCTCCAGCACCCCCCGCGACCATAGTGAAGATAAAGCAGTTCAGAAAATAAGCTTTTGATATCATTGCAATACAAAAATACCCAAATCTAATCCGAGTTGGACAATAATCAAATAGAATTCTCATTACAAAGGGGGAAACAGGATGTCCTTTCATTGATTTCCAGTAAAAGTGGGCTGCTTTCATTTTCCTTTCCTCAACACAACGCCTTCCTCTTTGAGTCTAGATCACTGGCTGGGGCTCCTCTCCCCTCCCCTGACAGCGCTCATCAGATGGCTCTTGTAGGTTTTACTCAGCCCTGTCATCCAAAACTTGAGCAGCCTCACGTTGTCCTCCTCGCCGGCTCCCGTGGTGCCGAGCAGGGCCAGGACCTTCTGCGTGTCCTCCCTGCCTCGCCCGTCTACTTTGGAGAATTTAAATAGTACTTTGACCTTGCTGAAATGGGAGGAAGAACATGCCGTGTGAGTTGAGCGCTGACACGTGTGAGCGAGCGAGGCATAGCAACGGCAAAGGGGGTCTCACTTCATCCACTCCTCCTTCAAACACAGCAGACAGTGAGAAACCACGTCCACCGACAAGTTCTCGTTGGACAGCGCCACCTCCAGTTTGTTCAGTAACGTCGGTCCTGAGTGAGGAAGAAAAAAAAAGTCAAATCAATTATTTTAGGCTACAACACGTGTCAAAGTGGCGGCCCGGGGGGCAAATCTGGCCCACCGCATCATTTTGTGTGGCCCGGGAAAGTAAATCATGAGTGCCGGCTTTCTGTTTTAGGATCAAATTAAAATGAAGAGTATAGATGGATATTTAATTTCCTGATTTTCCCCCTTTTAAATCAATAATTGTCATTTTTTAATACATTTTTTTCTGTGTTTTTAGTTCAAAAATCATTTTGTAAAATCTAAAAATATATAAAAATAGCTAAAATAAACATTGTTTTAGATCTATAAAAAACTGAATATTCAGGGATTTTAATCCAGTTATTTTAATGCATTTATAAAAAAAGAAATCAAAATATTATATCTAAAATGGTCCGGCCCACATCAAATCGAGTTGACGTTAACGCGACCTGCGAACAAACCCGAGTCCGACACCCCTGGTCTACAGGGAGAATCAGAATTTTCAGTTAGTCACGTGATGCGTTTAGGGAATGCATGTAAATCGCAACCCCTCACATGTGAAAAATGTTTCCATTATCAATCATTCCTATGGTCTGATTTTTTTTTGTTTTCCAAAAATATTCAATTTTGCAGCTGCCTATAAAATCCAATTAAACCATTTGACAACATTACTAGGCCAGGTGGTTAGCGTATCGGCCTCGCAGTTCTGGGGTCCAGGGTTTGATCCCAGGTCGGTCCTCACTGTGTGGAGTTTGTGTGCTCTCCCTGGGCTTGTGTGGGTTTTCTCCAGGTACTCTGGTTTCCTCCCACATTCCAAAAAAATGCATGCAAAGCTAGCTGGTTGAACACTCTAAATTGCCCCTAGCATTGCGATTTAATGGTTAAGGGTTTAATGAGCTAAGTTTATAACGGAAACATTAGGCCAAGCATGACAGGTATGAACTATCTAACTTTTATTTCCCCATTTTACTGGGTTTCTCCCAACAAGGTATTTGAGCTCACCTTTATCTGTGGGTTGTGTGTTGGCACTGCTGATGTAGAACTGATAAAATGAAGAAATATTGTCTTGTGTCGGCGGGCTGTGACGGCCCGTTTCTCCGCTGACATCCACAAGCACTGAAAACTCTACAAGGACAAAACACAAGTAAATCGTCTATTTTTTCGCCCCCTATTTGTGTTGTAAGCCCCGGGAAAAAAAGTAATACTTAGCGATGTCCTGATCTGATTATCAGTATTGGCAACAGCGGCAATTGAATTCATTTTCCAAACAAAAACCCCAAATTCATTCGTAAAATCAATTTACCTGAAGAACTGACGTGTGCTGGAATGGCCACATCTGGGCTCAGACCCAAGAAGTTACACTTGTAGGCTTCTTCGTAGTGAGCACTGTAGGGAACTGAACGCAAACAGCCTACCGGGAGCAATGACTGACATGCGAGACAGAAAGACAAACAAAGTGGATTAAAAATAAATAAAAAACTGGGACCAAAAGACTACCTCAATTCGTACATGTCTAGTCATATCCAAAACAGGTCATGGGACCCATACGTATGAGGTCATAGCGATATCGGAATGTCATGTGACTAAAGTGTGATGAGATAGTTGTTCATCTCAAAGACGAACGAATAAGTCACAGAGAGTTCGCTTTCCGTTCGGAAATTGTGAATCCAAGCCAGTTGCGTTTTAACTTTGCGCCCTCCCCTCCCGAAAAAAAAGAGGGGTGGGCTGATAACAGCTGCTTGCCCCTCCTCTGGTGGAACCGGGTCAGAAACACAAGTCCAGGCAAGGAACGCATCAGGGTGCGGAACGTTAACAAAATAATAAAGTTAGAGGCCCAGGCGGGAATTAAAATCAACCTTTTTTTATTGTCAGTTATGATATCTAGTCTAGTCGGAAGCTTTAATAAATCGACCGAGTTCGAATTACATTTAATTTGACGATGACAACACGATCTGATTTCATCAGATTCATATAATTTGGTTCATATAATAAAAAAAAAAACAACTAACAAGAAACCTTCCTACATTTTCTGAACCGCTTATCCTCGCAATGCTCGCGGGGGGTGCTGGAGCCTATCCCATGCGGGCGACACCCTGAATGGGTGGCCAGCCAATCGCAGGGCACGAGGAGACAAAAGGACGACAAATCATAGCTCGGGGCAATTAAGAATGTTCAACCAGCTAGCCTAGCTTGCATGTTCTTGGGACGTAAACCGGAGTACCTGGATAAAACCCGCACAAGCCTGCGTGCCAGCATAAAGACCGACCCAGGCTCGAACCCTCGACCCCAAAACTGCGAGGCCGGCGCGCTAACCAGAAAACAATGATAAGAAATATCATTTTGGAAGACTTCCTGTGTGTGGTTCCAGTTTTTGTCCAACTTTACAATGTCTTTTTGAGTCTGTATCCGTTTTTGCTACCGCAACCAAGATGGCGCCGTTCAAGTGGGAGCCGGTGGCGGTAGCTCCATCCACTCTTGCTCGTTTTGTGTTTTTGCTAACTTTCTGTATTAATGATTTGATTTGGTGATTCTTAATGATCCCATTGACTTTGATTTGCTTTGTACTTCGTGCTTTTGCTTTGTTGTTCTGCGGCCTTTGCCACTGTACTGTCTAACTTATAACTATGCCTTTTCTTGCTACCGTCACAATGAAATTTCCCGAATACGGGATGAATAAAGTTATCCAATAAGCAGGCTTAGCAAATGTATACTTAAATACCTTGAGTACTGTGAAAGCAGACTGGATGAGCCAGGCGTCCGCTCCCCTCCAGATGACCTGATTTCCCATGAGCACATGCCACGCCACCTGGCGGAACTCAGCGGCTCCGAGGACCTACGCGGGACGGATCAGACCGTGACTCACAAAAATCTCCTCGTGGCTAAAGCGGTATGTCACGGGGGGGGAAATATGAATGTACTTTCCCCTCCAAATCCTTACTCATTGTTGTTGTTGTTTTTGTTCGTCGATTGGTCGTTACCTGTCTCAAATGGCGTAATGACCTGAACCTGGGCCCGGGGGGCTGGTCTTCTGAAGCCAGTTCGCTGTCAAATTGGTGCCCCCGTGGTTTGGAAATGCCTCCTTCGGCTCCTTCCCAGCAGCTCATTTCCTCCTCTTGTTCTTGTAAAAAGCAGATAAAAGACATTCCGAGCGTGCTATTACAACATAAGCGATATTGCGGTGGTGCCGTATAAAAGGCCAAGATAAAAACTATCAGATTATAAACACGCTATGACAAGCAGTCGGCGATTGTAAATCTAATCATTTATCATCTGAAATTAAAAATGTTATTTATTTATTTATTTTAGACGCCGGTTAAAGTCACGTTGTTGTTTTTTCTTGCATGAATAAATTTATAGAACAAAAAAACCCGGTCGGCCCATAGCGTAAATTGAGCTATTTTAGGGAAGATTTGTTGGACATGTACTTTTTTTTTTTTACAGCAAAGTTTGTTTGAATAGTGTCAATATAAATGGAGAAATATTCTAAAATATGCTGTATAGCTACAATTTTTTGCATTATGCTTATGAATCATTTAGTTATCGTATTTTCTCGCATATTAGCCACCTCCACGTATACATTGTAGCCTTAAAATCTCCTTAAAATAGTTGAATTTTACAATTTCTCTCGTATAAGCCGCCCCCTGATTGGCAATTTTCCCCTCCATATTCATAGTTTTAATAGGGTGTACAAATGTGTTACTTTGAAGGGAAAAGCTTAAGAAAAATCATCGCACGTGGTATTTCGGAGATACTGTGGGGTCGATTGGTCGCCGGTCTTTTGGTCACCCGGACCGCAACAACAGGCGACCAAAAGACCGGCGACAAAACAAGGTAAAACAACATGGTCTACGCATCAATAAAAGCCAACAATGGCCATGAGCAGTTTCACTGAGCCGACGTGTGAGTGTAGAAGAGTTTGTATGTACATGCGTTGTCCCTTTAAGAAGCTACGTCGTCAGTCACGGTCTTAACAAGTTCTCCAACAAAACACAATAAAAGTCCGGGAAATTTGGAGCTTTTCTTTAGCCTAATAATTACTAGGGCATTAAGTATGACTAAGTAGTAATTTGCAGTTTGTTTTTAGGGAATTTGAGCAACGATTTAAATGGTAATTATCAATAACCTTCCGGGCGACCCAAAGTCCGGCGACCAATCGACCTTGTACCGTATCGGCCACATTGTCTTTGCGTAATAGCGTTTCGTCTTTGTCACCTTGCAGTTTTGAGCACGTCAAGTCTAATTTGCGCACATATAAGCCGTACCCTTGATACAGTCATCTTTTTGCGACAAATAAGGCGTGTAGGCGAGAATATACGGTAATCCCCGACTTTAGTCACCTGTCTGTCTCTCAATGAGCACCAACGTGTCTTCGGTGGGGGCCCCTTCCAGCAACTTCTCCGTCAGACGACTACCGCAAGCCTTCAGCAGCCTGCAAACGGAAAAAAATTAAAAAGGTTTCAAATTAATAACATCTCACTTTTGCTGATGACAATGTTGAGATGACGGGTCTGGTACACGGTCGATTGGTCGCCGGTCTTTTGGTCGCTGATCTTTTGGTCGCCCGGAAGGTAAGTGATAATTACCATTTAAAATTGTTGCTCAAATTCCCTAAATACAAATTGCGAATTACTATTTAGTCATACTTAATGCCCTATTAATTATTAGGCTAAAGAAAAGCTCCAAATTTCCCGTACTTTTATTGTTTTTTGTTGGAGAACTTGTTAAGACCCTGACTGACATAGCTTTTAAAGGGACAACGCATGTACATACAAACTCTTCTACACTCACACGTCGGCTCAGTGAAACTGCTCATGGCCATTGTTGGCTTTTATTGATGCGTAGACCGGGTTGTTTTACCTTGTTTTGTCGCCGGTCTTTTGCTCGTCGGTCTTTTGTTCGCCGGTCTTTTGGTCGCCCGTTGTCGGGGTTGGGGCGACCAAAAGACCAGCGACCAATCGACCGCAGATGGACGGGTGTTTAAAAAAAGTGTTTCGGCTATTTAAAATGTACAAACGCCATTGATGGTCACCGATAACCGACTTTTTGGAAGTCATCACTTGATGAGAGATGGATGTTCGTTCTTAAGTCCTGACTCAAATGCGATGTAGCGGAGTAAAGCTATTGGCTAATTTGACGAGTGTAAACGCGAGTGGGAACTTCTGCGTGGGTTTGGCGGACTCACCAGCTGAACGAGGAGTGCAGGCTGGACCACAGATTGGGATGCTTTGTCAGCGACGTCAGGGAGCGCGCCGCATTGCCGCTTCTTTGGTGCGGAAAAATGGCGGGCGAGAAGACGCTGTTCATCCTCACTGCACGCTGGGGGCAAATGCCTTGCTCGTTTTCAAACACCTGATGGATTCGTTCAGAAATTGGCGTCAGAATGACATGACTATTTCTTCAAATTGTGGCACCTTAAAACCGAATTTTATTTTTTAAAATCTAAACATGGTCTAAATGCCCTTTTTTCAGGTTCTTAACTCGTGGGATGAACAGTCACAGCCAGTCTTCCCCATTTAAATAAATTTGACGTCTATTGTTGTCAAAGGCAGACAAAGAGTTAATGAATAATATTTTCTCATTTAAATTTGAAAAAAAGAAAAAGAAAAAAAAGACTATATTCTGCTTTGAAATATTAAAAAGACGATTTATTTTCTTTGGCTTTATCTAATAATATATTTACATTTGAAATTTAAAATAGTAAAGAAACAAGGCATTATCAAAGTTGAATAGTTTAAAAAAAAATATTGAAAACAAAATGTGTTTCTCACAAATGTCTCTTTTTAAGAAAAACATTCTTTAAAAAAGTTTCCATTTGTTTTAAAAACAAAAAATACAGTGTCTTTTTCATGCTTATTATTTCAATGTATTTCTTTTTGAATTTTTAAAACAAGGGAAACATAAAATATCTCTGATTTGTGTATGACTAAATCAAAGCATAATCATTTTATCACAGTAATCAATCTAAATGAGATCTTTACTAAAATCTGCATTTCCTTTGGAAACTGACAAAACTATGAACCCCAAATTTAGCCAAATAACCTCTTTGTGAAAGCACGATTGCGTTTGAACAGTCTAACCTTCAGAGCCGTGCTTTGTAGACTGTGTATGGTCAATCTAAGATGTCGTAACAGAAACGGCCAGGAATTAATGAGGTAGATCCGGTCCATGGCCACCATGACAATGCTGTACCAACGCTGAAAGCCTCTTGCCAGGCTATCCTTGATGAAGAAGGTGTGCGAGAACACAAAACCGTATTGTTCGTCCCCAAAGAAAATTGGGCCTTCGCGCCCGGGGCACACCTGGCGAATAGAAATCAGGATGAATATGAAACCATTTATAAAAGGCGACTGGACCCCCGAGTTAGGTTTGGGGGGTCCGCCGGACAGCGGTACATGGACAGTTACCTCACAGCTAAGACTGCGTACGCAAGCTTGGCGGACGACGCTGAAGAGCTGAGGTTCTCTGGGATGTTGATGGCTCAGGAAGCGAATGCCCGTCTCGTCGTCGATGCTCATGAAACCCGGGTGGGATGCGGGTAGGGAGCGGCACCCCTGTAAGGTTGATGGAATTTGTGAAAATGTAGAAAATATTGCACAATTTTCCTCTCGTGTCTGAGTTAAAACAAGACTTTCTTGAGTGGGCACATTTTTAGATGCAGAATTGATCAAGTTCAGTGAGTCACCACTATTTTGCACTATTATTATCTGTTTATGGTTTTCCTATTCAAGGTAATATTCTCATTAGATTAGTATTACACTTATTATTATACTTATTTTTCTCTTGGTTCTCTTCCCTATAATGGCCGAAAATTCTTAACTGCCGACAACATTTTGAAACCGGGACTAAAAACATGGCTGTCACCGCATGAAATATATTTATATCATACAAAGCGGTGCAATATTCATAATATCCATTTATCGCAACTGATTCGCTGCCATTTACGGCAATACATATTTTGATTTATCACTGCAAATGAGGTCATTTATTTCAGCAACACGCTTATTTATTAATTAACTTATTTATTACCTATTTATGTCTACAATATCTTTTGCTGTGTCTGTATTCTCACCCTCTTGCTACTGTGACAGTGAAATTTCCCGAATACCGGATGAATAAAGTTATCTAATCTAATCTATACCACAGTACATTACCTTCCATCCCCAGAAATCTAAGCACTATTATTGTTTAAATGTCGGTCATGATAGTAGTATGATAAGTGCAAAATGCATATACCATTGACTGGCATTGTCGGCGGTAGACGTCCAATCCATCCAATTTTTTGGACGTCTATCGCCGTCAACAGCAATAAAACGCAATTATTCACTGCCAGGTGAACGATGAGTTGTCCTTCTACCTTGATTTTAGCTCACCTCACACATTTCTCCTCTCTGGCTCGCCGAACTGTTGGCCCTCATCGTGAGTCCTTCGCCGTCCCGATCAACGTCGCCGTCCCCGGACACCGCGACGCCCGCCTGGGACGAAGGCGACGGGGAAGGAGGGTGCAAAGCCTCCGTGCAGAACAGTGTCCTGGGTCCATGAAGCTCACAGAAATGACAGAGAGCCACCAAAGCGTTCATCCTAAACGGATTATGAGCTCAAGTTAGAAATCGAATACAATGTTTACAAAGTAAACGTAAAGTTGGGTTTAGTCGTTGTCATAAGTGACAGCTGGTCTCACCTTCGACGTAGGGAAGTTGACGATCCACTCACTTTATAGAAATACTTCCATTATTCGTCGTGTCCCCCAATTACTTTGCGTAACAATAAACGGAATTTTGAGAAGTTAAAGAAAAAATGAATCTTTTATTTTTTGTGAGCGCTATAGCAATCTTCTATTGTTTACCTCAGCACTGTTTTGCTAACATTAGCATGACGTCATGTGACACGGAGTCACGCGCTCTGGGATTATAAGGTTTTTATTTTTATTTTGTGACTGATACTTACAATATTTGTTTTATTTTCTATGAATTATGTCCTGAAATTGTTATTTGTTTATATTAACATCTGTACACGTGGAAAACATCGTGTATTTTCAACTAATAACAAACGAATACTACCTTACCCATAATCCTTCACGGTAAAGCACATTTGGGGTCAAAACTTGAGTTCCGGAAACTTCTACTGAGGAGCTTGGTAATGCAAAAAAGGGCAATATTTATGTTTGTCTTTAACATTTACTAGATTATTTTATCGATATACTTACATATTTTATAACTCACATTATTTTTTTGTTCTGGGTTATTTCACTGGTCTCTTCCGCGTTGTACATTGTACGTAATTGTTAATACGTAGTCGCAATTTTACTAATTTCGGTCTTTTAAATCTACAGAATGGCGTCAGAAAACTGTGGATTTTCTTCAGAAATGATGAATGCAGATGTTGATACAGAAGTTGACCAAACAGGTGACGTCAAAATTGGTTTAACTTTTTCATTCTTTAGACGTGACTAAAGTACTCACGCCCTACTTCAGTAGCAGCTACTTGTCTAAAAAAATAATGTGCAAAGTTTTGTACAAACGTTGTGAGTTTTATATATGTAAAGTATTCGTGATTATAAACGGGTAAAAATCAATACAAAATCATTTACAAGTCAAATCAGAGTTTCATTATAAAGCACATTTAAAACGACAGCAGGCAAACAAAGTCCTGCGCACACGCTAAAATCAAGTAAAACAAAAGCAATATATATATAAACGACTACTTGAGTCAGCATTTTAAAGCACATTTTAAAAAAATAAATCTTCATTAGAGGAGTCTCTGTACTGTGTCTTGGTCTAAAACCAGACTGAATCTGGATTTGAATCAACTGCAGCTGGATTTAATCTCATAAAAATTGGGTGCAAAAGGCATCCTAAAATTAACAAGGATTTACAGTAACAACATATTTTCATTTTCCCTCCACTGCTGTTTTTGGGACAGTTTTAGATTCTAAACCCCTTGTATTCTGTGAAGAGACTATAAAAACGGCAATGTACATTTTGTAGTGTTTTGCAACCGCATATAAAGTTTAACAAGATAAATTCCAATATAACACGAGGGTCTGTACCAGTGTTGACTTATCTTACTGGAATTGAGGGAGGACAAAAAAAACAGCCCACCACATAAGACATCTCCTTAGTGAGGCAAGAAAACTGGACATAATATCAAGGTCTGACTAAGTTTCACAAACATTCACTTTTTGGAATCATTGATATGACTTGTCATGCAGTTTCTCTGGAAATTCCATTCCGGGATTTTTTTTGTCGACATAGTTCTTTAGAGTCATCATGAAAATGAAACCCACAATCATCATGGAGCTGAGTCAATGTTAAAATGTACAGTAGCCACAGTAGAGCCTCTTCATTTTTTAACATCCACCCAACATTTTCAGGACAATGATCTTCAAATGATATTCTCTAAATTCACATCATCTTTATTTTGCTCTCGCAGCATTTCAACAATGTTTATTTTGTCTGCTATGTTTGTGTTCCTTTTCCCAACCCAGGAGAGAATCAATACATGGCAGACACACTGACACGAGCATTGACCTTTGCACTTTCTCTCCTCGTACGGGTCTGACAGATGCGAAAGAGGTCGACGTGTGCCCGTTCTTCCTAGAGGGAAAATGTCGCTTTGGCGTCAGATGTCGTTTGTCTCACAGGTCCAGCCAGGTGACCTGTCAAGTACCCAGCAACAGCTCTGTGTAAGATATCCCTTTGTAAATGGCTTTTATTCCATAACTTTGATGACCCCTGAAATAACTCTCCCTTGTTAAGATAATTGCATTCTGGTTAAAAAACAGGCCATACAAAGTTTATATTAAAGTTATATGTACAGTTTTCATACCTGTCAACCTCTGCCGATAACTGCCCTTATAAATGATTATGATTCCCCTTACAAACCCCCAAAAAACCTTACAAACACCGTACGACTCGTACGGTGTTTGTAAGGTTTTTTGGGGGGTTTGTAAGGGGAATCATAATCATTTATAAGGGCAGTTATCGGTACGGTGTTTGTAAGGTTTTTTTGGGGTTTGTAAGGGGAATCATAATCATTTATAAGGGCAGTTATCGGCAGAGGTTGACAGGTATGAGTTTTTTCCCCCATTAGAGTCCGACTTCTTCGATTCATTCTCAGGTGCGACTTATAGTCCAAAAATACGGTAAACTCATTCCTTCTCTGTGCAAGATGCACTCTCCTAACAAGTTATGATTATATGTTAACTCTGTAGTTAAATTCTCCAAATTAAGATTTACAGAGATACAAAATTAGGTGAATATAATACAAATAGATTTCAAAAATCCTGTGTGAATTTATTAAACACCCCTTTTGCACCCTTTTAATTTACATTTATTTTTTAATATATTGAATAGTTTGCTGAATTTGGACCTATTATTTTATTCATGTCTACAGGGATCCAGCTATCGGCATTGGGGACGCTCTTATTCCTGATCACGATGAAGAACAGGTTCGAAAAAAACAAAAGAAGAAGAAAGCCAAGAAGTACAAAGCTGGCAAACCTAAAGAAAATGAGGGAGACGGTGATTTTTATTTCCAATTTCCCACATAGATTCACTTATGTTATTCATATTGTTGCCTTAGGCCACGGGTGTCAAACTAAATCCACAAAGAGCCAAGTGGGTGTAGGTAGGAGCAGCACCTGACCGCAATCACTTGATTACAATGGCAGAGCTGCCAATCGTTAAAAATCATATTTCGTAAGGGGTAAAGAGAATTTCCGGATTTTGGGATCCTTTTTTAAAAGTGGCATTTACAAGTGACGCGTCGTAAAATAAAGCTCAATATTATCTAATGCTTTTCAAATCGTTTCGTTTTTTTCTCTAGTTAACTCTTGCAAAGAAATAAAAAACACAAATTGACTCACGTTTTGGGATTAGCTAACATCACATCTATATAGCTTGAAACAAAAACGGAGGATTTCCACGTGTCGTTGAAAAGGAAGCGAGCACGCTACTTAACTTTCAAAATAATGCCATGTTTTGACAACCTACAAAATGCGGAACTTTTTTAAAACATGGCATTGTGTTCCAAAATGCATTTTTCTTTTTTTTTCTCCATTTTAAACTGCTGGAAAAAAACATTGCTTGATTTTTATTAATTGTTTATTTCCGTAGTTTTGATACAAAATGCGTATATGGTAGTTTGCTAAAGACTGGCGTAGTAGTCGTCATATTAGGCAGCTGTAAGAGAACAGATTGGTAAAAAGTTGGTGTCCTCACTGATTGGTATGAAAACCCGCACCCATCGTTTTGACTCCTGTGCCTTAAGCATTTTTTTTTAACGCCTAGATGTCAACAAAAAGCCTCGCATGCGAACAGCCGACGACATCATCTCTCGGATCCTCTGGGACCCCTCGGTGGACGCCTCCGAATTTATAGTGGGCTACGTGGACCGTTTCCTGGGCGTGCTGGATCGCCCCTTCTCCGACTTCAACTGGGACCTCAACCCGTACGACTGCGACTACACCACTGATCTGGCAATCCCCCGACACCGCATCCAGTACTTCAGCCACAGAGGGCACCGCGTGTGGGACCGCCACAGCAGGACCGACAGGGTGTTTGGCTCCACTGGTCAATCTCTGGCTCCCCCCTTTGGAAGGGAGGAGAAAGTAGAAGGTAAGCCGAGATGAGCTAATAAATGTTGCTTCCTTTCCAAAAAAAAAAAGAGACATTGCCGTCATTTTAAGGAAAGGAAATGCAGTCCGATGGCCAAGAGCAATAATTGACCGCATACCTGTCAACCTCTGCCGATAACTACCCTTATAAATGATTATTGATTCCCCTTACAAACCCCAAAAAACCTTACAAACACCGTACAAGTCGTACGGTGTTTGTAAGGTTTTTTGGGGGGGTTGTAAGGGGAATCAATAATCATTTATAAGGGCAGTTATCGGCAGAGGTTGACAGGTATGTGACCGTGACCTTTGACTCACCCCGAAACAGCTAAAGAGCAAGCCCCTGCTGTTACCGGGCAGAGAATGGAGCCAAGTCATGGTGAGAACGCACATCTGGAGCAAGAAGAGCACGACGGAAGGAGCGCTGGCGGTTCTGAGTCAGCGCAAGCGTGTCAGGCCCCGGCATGTTTTGCGGAGGAGGCGCCGAATAGGTCTGTTTTTCACCCTTGCTAGAAATAGAAAGCAAATCTCACCCGTCGCTGTTATCTTCAGCCCACATTTTTTCCTCGCCGTGCCAACTTGAATTGACTCGTTGAAACGGCTCCATTAGTAGCTTTTCTTTCTCTACTGGTTGTCATTTGGCTGAGGATTTCATGCACGTAACTCGTTTTGGTCGCAGGCCATATTTTTGTTGAAGACTACAAAAATGCATTAAAACATGAAGGCAATTTGCAGGATTTACCTTTGCGGCCCCACAAAATGATGTGGCAGGCCTGATCTGGCCCCCGTGCCTTGAGTTTGACACCTATGTTCATGTTTTTTGTTTTTTTTCCTTGTCGTGAAGCGCATAGAAAAGATTTGTGAGCTCCCCCTTCACTCAAATGCCAAAATGGATGAATGAGTCCTTGTTTTGAAAGCACATTTCCAAGCAGAACCAAGATATGGAGTAACCGACGAGAGGCCAGGCGCAGTGTTGCGTAATGACAAAGAAGCTTGCTCCCAATTGTCAAGTGGTGCACAATTCCTGAGAGACTCTGTTGAGTAATCCCCTTTATTTTCTCATTTTAGCACCAAGACATCCGCGGACAAAGAAGCACCCAATGTAGAAGATGGAGACACCAATGAAAATTTGGCAAAAGCGGACGAGAGTTTAGAAGGATTGAAGCATTTGGTAGGTTTTGGTTTTTCCACTTTTACCGCAGATGAATATCGACTTCAAATTCAGTTATCGGCCTCCTCTGAATACCATATACGTACTCAATTATAGCTACAAAAAAAATGATGACTGCATCAATTGTACGGATTGACAAACTAGACTGCTACGGACACCTTTCCTGGTCGTACTGCTCACATGACTTCCTTTTTAAAATCGTCCACGTCCAGGCAACACCCTTTCAGAATGTGCAATCCGGGAGACAATCTTTTCGATTCATACAGTATCTCAGAAATACTCACGAAGATTTTCCCTTCAAAGTAACACATTTGTACTCCCTATTAAAACCATGAATATGGATGTGAAGATCAGGGGGCGTCTTATATGAAAGAAATCGTAAAATTTAAAGCAATTTTAAGGGTGCGGCTCATACGCGGAGGCGGCGAATATGCGAGAAAATAGGGTACTCCTAATCCTATCGGTCCTGAAAAACCCATATCGGTTGATCATTGGAGTTAATGAACAATTTAGCATATAAAACACTACAGTCTCAGACTTTTGACACTATCAATATGAGCTAACATTGGTCCACCTTTTCCGCCCCAGAATCTTTCAGAATCTCCCGAACAAGGAGAGAACTTCCCAGGCTGGCGGCGTAAAAAGAGACCCACGCACTTCATCACCTTCCGGGCCAACACCCCCGCCATCCTCACCTGTTTCCAGCAACTCCAGGACGAGGTTAGCGCCCTCCTCCCGTCGTCCGCCCCTCACTGGCAAACCTCCAGCAGCCTGCACGTCACCATGTGCCTCCTGGTTCTTCGGACCCCGTCCGAAGTGGAGGAGGCGGTGGAAATCCTCGAACGCTTCGCCCGGTTCGATCGCAATCCCCCGGTGACTCTGGGCTTCCCCGTGAAGTTGAAGCATTTCAACGGCAGGGTGCTGTACCTCAGCCCGCAGCCTCAAATCCAGCTCCAGATGCTCAACGAGGGCCTGCAGGAGGCCTACTGGAGTCGGGGTTTCCTCCACAGGGACTCCTACAGCCCACGGTACCATCTCACCCTGGCCAAGGTCTGGGGCGACGACGGCGGCGAACGAATCTTTTACCACGTGGGCTCCCTGAAGGTGGGCAAAGGTTTAAATTTCGGACGTTTGCCCGTCAACACGTTGCATCTTTGCGTCATCGGGGAGGATGGCGTGGACGGTTTTTACAAGATTGTAAGTTCGGTAACTCTTAGATAATCCATCAATCGGCTGGAAAGTCTGACATCTTGGTACTCGGACGTTTCGTCAAAAGACGTTTGGTCCCCGGACGTTTGGTCGACTGGACGTTTGGTCGACCGGACGTTTGGTCGCCGGGTTGTTACTGTTGAAACCAGCTCTCAAAATTATAATCGTGAGAGAGAGAGAGTGAGTTTAATATTTAAATATCTAATATCAAAATATCAACAGTAAACTCTCTGTCATAATTTGACAGCGATCAAACCTGGCGACCAAACGTCCGTTCTACCAAACGTCCGTTCTACCAAACGTCCGTTCTACTAAACGTCCGTTCTACCAAACGTCCGTTCGACCAAACGTCCGTTCTACCAAACGTCCGTTCGACCAAACGTCCGTTCGACCAAACGTCCGTTCGACCAAACGTCCGCTCGACCAAACGTCCGCTCTACCAAACGTCCGCTCTACCAAACGTCCGCTCTACCAAACGTCCGCTCTACCAAACGTCCGCTCTACCAAATGTCCGCTCTACCAAACGTCCGCTCTACCAAACGTCCGCTCTACCAAACGTCCGTTCTACCAAACGCCCGTTCTACCAAACGCCCGGTCGACCAAACGTCCGGGGACCAAACGTCTTTTGACGAAACGTCCGGTCACGTTTTTTGCCTTTACAAGGATGACGATGCTCACTTTTTAGGAGGTTTTTGTTGCGCTTTAGATTTCTAGTTGAGTCCTACGCTGCTTTGTTTTGATTTAAGACAGGAAGAAAGAGTTAACTCAAAATGATTCAACGAAAAGTGCAACCACAATGATAACCCTATTTTTCAGTGACTATCTTTTGATCTTTGAGAGTATTTTTTATCATTGTAAAGGCAAAGTAATTACATTGATTACAATTATCAGCGATCAGGACTGCCACAAATGAAGAATCTAGCTAGTGTCGTGTAATTGCCTCGCATATAAATGAGGTGTCGTTTTATTACATTATTTAAGATGGAAATGTTTATCGGAACCCAAAAGTGTGCACTGAGTAAAATTGCGAAATGGTAAAATAATAATACAATAGATATTTTAATTTTTATATATAGTAATATATACATGACACTATTTTCATATTTATATTACTACTTATTCATTTTTAAAAATACATTAGACAAGTTAGTGTGCAAAAACCGATACACAAAATTTTAGAAACAAAGTAGTTTTAAGTACTACTCCACCAATGCGACACTAAAAGGAGATCTTTAGTATCAGGGAATATTGTGAAAATTTGTGCCGATACTGTGCTACATGTACTTTTCGAGATCTAGTTTCCAACTGCCCTACCTAAGATGGCCGCCACCTATGCATACTGCTATAAAAAAGAGCAGCTTTCACCCTTCTGCTGTGATTTTTCAATCAGCAGTAGACGTCCAATTCATTTTAAGTGCAAAAGAAAATAGATTTTGGCACTTAAAACTAATGTTGCACCACATTTTTGACCCTGAAAACAATTCCGATAATATATAAAAAAATAAAAAATTAAGTTTAGTTCAAACGAATTGGACGTCAATCTTTTTCAATGGAAGCCAAAAATGTCTCTAAACAATGAATGGACTAGCAGTAGTAGAATAGTGATAGATTATTTTGATAATCATCTCATTGTTGATTAATCACATTAGAGGTCAAATCCTGCCATCCTCCCAGAATGGATGGATTTGCCGTCTGTCACTGTTAATGGAGTGTGTGGTTGCTATCGCAATGTGTTTAAAAAACGAATACGTACATCAGATCATATTTGGTGAGAGTTACTTGTGGTAACTTTTGAATGTTTTTAAAAGGGGTTTAAATGAAGGGTCAGGTCATGAGGAAACTGTGTTAGGCTGCAGGACCAGCCAGGGTTTAGCTCATATGTTTGGAATTGATACTTTCATTTGATTTTATCCATGTCAAATTAGGATAATGAATGTAAACACTAGTAATGCAATCATTTGAATAAGAATTAACGGGAATCAAAGTATAGAGCATTTTGATTATTAGGGACATGCACTTTAATTCATTTTTCTTCAACATTTGCTTCTGTACCAATATATTGTTCCATTAATCAAATTGAATAAAACACAAAACATCCATGGAAATCGTCAGCCATTTTTTTCCCTCTAAAACCACGGCTGCCAATGACGGCGTTAAATGTCCATCCCGCTTGAACTGGGATCGCTCACCACCCGCCAGTCGCTCCTAACTCAAAGCGAACGGACATCCAATACCGTCAGCGTTCCAAAATAAACATAACCCCCGCTTTGTACGATCAAGAAAATGCATCGACGCCGCCTCCTATAAACATTTACGCCCGCCTCGTAAATACTTTACGAGGCAAAAAGATCGCCTTGACTTCACATCGAGTGCCTGTATTGTGCGGCTCATAATTCCAAGATTTATGCCATCTATTTCAGATCAACGCTGATTGGACTCGGAGCCACAAGTGCCGGCTTCCCTCTTTTTGAAATCTACGATCGGCCCAGGTAGTTAATTATTTACGCTGTTATGCCAGAGGTATTTTCCATGATGGATGGCCTGGATTAGGCCGCTCTGTGGTCGAGCGAGAGGAGCGAGTCTTGCATACGTAACGAGATTTCCTCTCTTTGCCCCCTTCTTCTAGGACACAAACACACACACACATAACACACTTTGCACACTATACATAGGCTCCATATGAGTCAGCGGGCATGCTCTGCGCCGAGGCTCGCATTATCCCTTCCCCCACTCTTTTTTTTTCTCACTGACACAGAAAACCAGCGCCCCCTCCCTCACCCATTTTTTTTTCTTGTTTGTTTTCTCCACTGGTGAATTTTTTTATTTTTTTCTTCTCCGGGTTTGGCCCTATGGGAGACTTTAAATCTTGGGGTTGCACACCAAAATTAAAGGGCAACATTTCAGAATATTGGGGAAAATGATCGGGAAATATTTAAAGAAAAGCTGACTGACGTGCAGTACAATGGTGCTTTGACATATGAGTATAATTTGTACAAGGACTTGGTGTGTATGTCAAGACAGATTTGTTGAATTGTGAGGTGGCACACCAGAAATGAAGGCCAGCATTTCAGAATATTGTGGAAAACAATTGGAAATATTTAAAGAAAAGCTCACTGCCATGCAGTACAGATGTGCCTTGACATATGAATATAATTCGTACAAGGACTTGGTGTGTATGTCAAGACAGATTTACTAAATTTTGGGGTTGCAAATCAAAATTATAGGCCAACATTTCAGAATATTGGGGAAAATGATCGGGAAATATTTAAAGAAAAGCTAACTAACATGAGTACAGTGGTGCCTTGATATATGAATATAATTTGTACAAGGACTTGATGTGTATGTCAAGACAGATTTACTAAATTTTGGGGTTGCAAATCAAAATTATAGGCCAGCATTTCACAATATTGTGGAAAATAGTCGGAAATATTTAAAGAAAAGCTGACTGACATGCAGTACAGTGGTGCTTTGACATATGAATATAATTTGTACAAGGACTTGTGGTTTATGTCGAGACAGATTTACTAAATTTTGGGATGACACTAAAATTAAAAGCCATCATTTCAGAATTAAGTTTTCCTGTGATGATCAGGTATATGTAAAGAAAAGCTGACTGACAAGTAGTACAGTGGTGCCTTGACATATGAATATAATTCATAGCAGGACTTGGTGTGTATGTTGAGACAGATTTTACTATAAAAGAACTAAGCGTAATAATTTGATGAAGTCGTTCCACGGCCCACAAATCTGAGATAATTCCTTAATGAATATTGCCGCTAATTGCAAACAGCAATTACGACTAACAAAATAAATAAATAGACAGTGACAGTGGAAACAAAGTGTGGCGGTAGAACATAAAACTTTTCTTTAAAACTAATATGTATACATTTGACAATATTTTTCACTCTTTTTTTTTTCTTCAGTGTCGATTTTGGGTCAAATTTTAAATTCCATGCTGACAAATTTTGCCTATGTTTGCATTCAAAAGGGATTCTCATCGAACAAAATTCACGTCAAAATTTATAAACTTACTTGATTGATTGGTCAACCCGTTAATTGACCTCTCTAGACGTCCAATCCATTTGGACTGACGTCCGCTTAGCACAGCCCACTAACTGCCGAGCCTCCCTTTGGACGTCTGGCGCCGTCAATGAGTTCAACAAGTTCCCTTTTCATGCCCTTACATTTCTGTAGGGGGCTACGCCCCCCCCCTCTCCCCGGCCACCCCCGGGGGGGGGCGCTATTGTAATTCTCCCCTTCCCCTCCCCACCCCAATTCTCCCACCTCATCACTCCATCATGTAGTCACACGTCGTCACTCTCGCGCAGTCTCCGCCGCCAAATCTCGATTCATTGTTCCCTCCATCGCCCGTCAGCATCCCTCCCCGGGAAAACCCAACCCCAGCCCACCCCGGCGCCCCCTCCCCCCCCTACATTCACCCAGAGTGCTTAGCTACCACTTCCACTCATTTAACGTGCACCTCTCGAGTACATTAGCTCTCCTCTTTGGCCGGCCCGCGGACTGTTTTGCATTTGGCATGTGAGCGGATTGCTAAAATGTCCCGCGCCGTTTCCCCCGTTAATCTGGTCAAGGTTCATTCCGCCGCGCAGGGTGGCGATTGGTCAAATTGGATCCCGGGTGGGGGTCGGAATAAGAAGCCGCGCGTTTAATCCCCGCTAACAGATTCATTATCTTTAGGCAACATGGCATTGGACGTCGACAATGAAATGATAGAGAGTCCCCGAGGGGTGTCTCCTCAATCTTAATCCCCTCTCTCTCTCTTTTTCTCTCTCTCTCTCTCTCTCTCCTCCTCTCTCTCGCTCTTTCGCTCGCTCGCCCTCACTGCGAGCTCCTCACCCATCCATCAACACGAGCGGCTCTCCACTCTCACCCGTCAAGCATCCAATTATCATCTATTTAATATTACCCAATGACTCGCCTTCCAGACGCATTTTGACTCCATTTTTTTTTAGTTTTTTGGGGGGGGCATCTCCTCAAGCTTTTTTTTTTCTCCCCCAGGATGTTTTTGCGAGAGCATCGGGCATCGACTGCCGGCGCTATACTTCTTTGAGCGGCTAAAAATCTCGCCGGCGGCGGACCACGACAAGACAAGGCTTCCAACGCGACTGTCCGAGGTAAGAAATGGATTTTTTTAAATTTTATCGCGCCAGGCACGTGAATACGAATTCCGCAGCCGTCACGTCAAACCCGTCCTGCGGTAAACGCCGCAACGATGCTGCTCGTTTATTTCAAGTCGGTCTATTTTACATCCGTCAACTTGCCGCGGCACCGATTGGCGGCGACTTACCGACCGCGCTCACTTTCGGGAGGAGAGTGCGAGGACGCCGATCACGCCGATGAATGTCAAGTGAAAAGGGTCTGGGGACTCCCGCCGAGGCTTTGCATACGAGATGAAGCCCGTAAACACACAACATGTTAATGAATGTCGTAAGCCTTTAATGCCCGCCTGTAAATTGCAGGCGAAAAGGTTGTTCTTAAGTGCTGCTTTCTATTTGGAAGGAGGAATGTGGCATCAAGCTCCTTTTAACGTGATCACAAATGGATATGCGTTTATAAAAGACAGCCATTTGATGGATATCGACGCCCTAGCCGTCCGTCCGTCCGTCCGTCCGTCTCCTGCGCCGAATTCGATGAAGGCTGGCGTTGTACGGCTTGTCCTCATTAGCCGCCTCCCAAAATGGCCCTTTTCTTCTTTCCCGTTGTACATTCAGACGTCACGGAGTCTCGCTTGAGGCCTCCAAAAAGCATTTATTCGTCTTTGCTAATGCAAGATAACAAGCGACAAGGCGAGACCATGTCCGTGTGACAAGCGTAGCTGCTGTTGTCCACTGCCCACCTGCACTCTGCTTTATTCATTTTCACCATTTTCGCTTCGTTTTGAGCTACAGCACCCTTTTTTTGCATTTTTTTTGTACACCACCCGCTGAAAGTCTTCTCATGTAAAACCTATATTTACAATATAAAGTCATTCTCATTCACAGGAATAAAAGAAAGCCCCAACAACTCGTAAATTCTCATTTTTCACACAGACCTTACGTCGCTAAAAGTCCGCAAACAACATTCTGTCAGGGGATGTCATAATAAGTCATTTATTTCTATTTTATTCCACTGATTTTAGAATTTTTTTCTGCTAAGATGACTTCAATTTATTAATATTACCGTATTTTCACGACTATACGGCGCATCGTATTTTTAGCCGCAGTGTCAGTAACGAGTGCTATTTCTGTATTTGACACGCACAAAGGACGCACCGTTTTTAAAGACGCAGCCAGGCATGGCAAAACATACACCAGTTTAAACATACGGACACACGCTAAAAACACGTTTTTAAAAAGGCAACAGAATCAAAACTGAGTTGGGTTGTACTTTATTTAGCCATTTTACAATGTACTCAGGTCATCATCACCCACAAATTCATCAAAGTCCTCATTTTCTGTATCCGGATTGAACAATTGTCCAAATGAGTCATTGAAAACGCTGAGTTTTATACGTTCGTCCAGGCGGCCACAATCCTTTCGCAAATAGTAGCTAGCTAGTAGCTAGTGTAACTATTCCGGCGCTGCCTTCCACGCTTCGTAAAGCTGTGTTGATGTCGATGTCCAGGCCACAATCCATTGGGTGTATTGACAAAAGAACTACATATCCCAGCAGTCACTGCGCAGTACTTTTTCTACGGGGAAAATAGTAGAGTCGGGGGCTGCTTGCCGTAGTTGTGAAAGCTGTAGAGGATGGTGTACCCTATCGACTGATTTATTTTATTTTATTGTGATAACAATTTTAGTATTGGTTCATATATAAGGCGCACTGGATTATAAGGCGCCCTGTCTATTATGGAGAAAATTAAAGACTTTTATGTGCGCCTTATAGTCGTGAAAATACGGTATGTAAAAAAAAAAAAGTAGTTTTCAGCCAAAAGTCAGTGCCCGTGAAACCAAACAACTTCCGGTCATGTGACATTAAAATTAGGCAACAATAATATTGAACATTTCCATATTACAATATTGAGTTATTCTTCATTATCGTTCAATTTGAATCTCGTAATATTCCAAATTTTCTCCCGGAATATTATGACGCCCCACTTGTTGCCAGGTAAATTCCCGTGGCTCCCCTCACCTTCGTTCACTGCACACATTTCTACCAACCTATGAAAGAATAAAACCTGCCAGTCCTCGCAGTCAAATAAGTTAAGATCGCGTTGCAAACAGGTGATCCTCATTCCGTTTCATTTGACCGTTTGGCCGCCATTTTTGCGCCTCATTTGTCACCCCTTCTATTGCCGTGTTGTCACCCATCAGCGGAAATGCTCAGTAGCTCATTTCGCCAGGCGCTCATGTAAACAGACTGCCTCTGCTTTGCTTAGTGACTCATTCCCGTAGTTCGCTACCCACACGTGCCCATAATGCAGTGCGGGTGTGCGTAAGAATGTGCAACTTAAAATCCTGTTGCTAATCAATGAATGTCGTTGGAAAATAGAGGCGGGGATAACAAACTCACAATGGGATTGCGCTTTTTGGCATTTCAAATGCTTTGGCCCATTCATTTTGGGTAATGCTTATCCTCACGAGGGTGCTGGGGCCTATCCCAGCTAACTATGGGCAGCAGGCGGGGGAAACTCTCTGAATTGGTTGCCAGCCAATCACAGCACACTGAGACAAAGAGTCATTCACACTCACATAAGTTTATTTTCAACGTTCAACCAGCCTACCATGTGTGATTTTTTTTGGGGGGGGGGCATGTGGGAGGAAACAGGAGTACCCGGAGAAAACCCACGCAGGCACGGGGAAAACACACAAATAGGAAGGTCGGAAACTGCGAGGCGGGGGTGCAAACCACTCATGCGCCGTGACGTCATTATCAAAGTTATTTGATATAGTTGTCAAAATCCATCGGTATTTTCTCGCATATGCACCGTATTTGTCGCTCAAAAAATTATGACCGAATTGAGGGTTTATATACGGCTTATATGCGCACAAATTAGACTTGAAATGCACGAAACGCCATAACGCAAGTCAATGCAGCCGATATGGTCATTTATTTCAAAATAGAGAAAAACTAAACAGATAAAAGGCTAAACCAAATTTATTTTGATGTCTGTGAATTGAAATTTAAGGAAAAATACACCGTTTCTCATAATACGTTTCGTATAAAACGTGAAAAAACTCACTTGTGCCTGCCATTGCTCGCTCAGGGCGCCGCCATCTTATTTAGGGATGTCAAACTAGACCGCTATGGACACACTTCCTGGTTGTACTGCTCACATGACTTCCTTTTTGAATTCGTCCACATGCAGGGAACCTCCTTTCGGATTGTGCAATCCAGCAGACGATCCTTTCGATTCATACGTTATCTCAGAAATACCACGTGCAATGATTTTTCTTAAGAAGTAAAACATTTGTACTCCCTATTAAAACCATGAATATGGAGGTGAAAATTGTGAATGAGGTGGCATCTTATACGAGAGACGGTAAAATTCAACGAGTTTAATGATTTTAAGGGTGCGGCTTATACGCAGAGGCGGCTAATATGCGAGAAAACACGGTAAAGCGTCGTACGATCGCTCCTAGTCGAAAAGGATTTGACGCCTATCGCTGTCAATGTTAAAATGGGCCTGTAAACTTTTTGGAAAGTTAAAAAAAACCAATG
This sequence comes from Stigmatopora argus, assembly GCF_051989625.1. NCBI lineage: Eukaryota > Metazoa > Chordata > Actinopteri > Syngnathiformes > Syngnathidae > Stigmatopora > Stigmatopora argus. Next base: position 17,978,822 of record NC_135390.1, on the reverse strand, counting down.
TCAACTACATGTCCTCTAGGGAAGAAAAAAAACAAAAGAGCTGATCAGCTTCCATTTTAATAAGTGAAATGGAGCAATTGATTTGCGACAGTTGGGCCACCGGAACCATTAGCACCAACGAGCTGATTGAGACGCGCTCACGCTCGCTCCCATCCGGCCCGCTGCGTGCTTTTAACTGCCTTTTGTTCAATTTGAATGAGGAAATTGTCTGCCTTTGACGCGTTTCTCCATACAAACTTTTATCTTGGATCGTATTGAACGGCGTGGCCCGCTGTGCGCATCGGCGGGGAGGGCCAAATGCTTTGCCCGTGCTGAATATCGACCCTTGTTTGGCTGGAATAATAGCCGCCATTAAATCGTTCAATCAAACATTTAGTTTCAAGGCATCTAAAATTCGCGAGTTGCACGCCGGCTTTGTATGCGAGTATGATTGGAGCTCTGTGTCGCGGTACAAAATGTTTTTTTTGTAGGCGGCGACGCTGGTATCAGACGCCGAACGGGCTGCGTGTTAGCCTCGTTGGGTAACCGGATTTGTGTTTACCCTCATTTCGAGTCCACTTGGGTGGATTTTAAAGACGCCGAGGACTGGACGCAGAGCCCGAATGGCGTCTTCTCGTATTGTTATTGTACGAAATTGGGTTATTCCCCCTGTTGGTGCAATTGTGGCACTGCAAAGACCTAGGGCAGGGGTGTCAAACCCAGTTTGGTTGGCGGGCCACATTCATGGTGACCAAATCTCATGTGGGCTAGACCATTTTAGATATAATATTTAAATTTTTTTTAAATAAATGGATTAAAAGAACTGGATTAAAAGCCCTGAATATTCATTTTTTTATAGATCTAAAACAATGTTTATTTTAGCTTTTTTAAATATATTTTTAGATTTTACAAAATGATTTTTGAACTAAAAACACAGAAAAAATGGATTAAAAAATGACAATTATTGATTTAAAAGGGGGAAAATCAGGAAATTTAATATACATCTATACTCTTCATTTTAATTTGATCCTAAAACAGAAAGTCGGCACTCATGATTTACTTTCCCGGGCCTCACAAAATGATGTGGTGGGCCAGATTTGGCCCCTGGGCCGCCACTTTGACACATGTGACCTAGGGTCTATAAAAGCCATACGACGGCTTGCTGTTATTTTTCTTGTTTGGACTGTTGAGGCGTTTCGTAAAACACAAATTTTCATTCGCAATATAGCGTGATTTGGATGTTTAACTTTCAGTACTAAACACAGTTTAAGGCAATTCCAGGCTATGTAGTTTCATACATACTATTAAAAAAAAGCTGTTTCAAACATTTTTGTGCATGCAAAATCCAAAAGTGTTTTGTCTCGATCATGTCAGCTTTTTGGAACTGGATTGCTGTTTATTTGAGGAAAAAAAAGGAAAAATGCAACGTAAAAATTGGAGCAACACCAAAGCAAAATTCACATTGCAAAAGGTAGTTCACTACTTAGTAAGAGAGATCCCCTTCAAAATAAAACTGCGGACTAGAGATTTTAAGTGATATACCGAAATAGCCACGTGATATAGAGAGTTTTAATACAGTATTAAAACTTGTTATGGGCTAGCTTTGCTTCTTACCTCAGCACTAAACTGCTGAAAATACACCTAATCGTAAGACAACACTTTTTACAGTGTTCCTTTGTGCCGGTTTCATTTTTTTCTTAAACAATAACAGCCAAATGCTACTGTATTCTGTTAACTTTTCACTCACCATTTAAAGTTGCTTTAAAACCGACACATAACGTTACAAAAATGCTCAACCATATTTCATTTCCTCTCCAAAAAGTTCAACCGTATCCTGCTTCCATATTTTCACAATAAGACAACCAGCAAACTTCTATGCCTAAACTACCCTGGCTTTAATTTGACTTTGAACTTAAAACGAACATCTCAGCAGCTTCCACTGTAAAAAAAAAAAAGGTGCCCCGCCCCCTTCCAGTTCTTTCCCAGTAAGTACACCTGACCTCTTGACCCCGGCATCTCTCGGGCGATGCCGCCGCTCTTAAATTATCCGACGTATCCTCGCCGGGACCTCCGACTCCGCTCGTCCCCGCGACCCTGACGCCGCGTTCTCCTTTCCGCAGGGTGGAGGAGGGGCTCCGGTGACGGCGGACAATGGCTGCCATGACGACGGTGCCCAGCTATAGCCCTTCGCTGTGGGTGCGGATGTGTCACGCTCTCCCGCGGCTGGACCTCAGCATGCAGATGAGGGACAACCTCTTCGCCCCTGACAGCTGGGAGTACCAGCAGGTAATAGAAGAACACACACAAACGAGCTCTCACACACCATTGCACACACTTTTTTTTTTTATAAAGTGGATGTCATGCAATCTGTCACATCACAGTGAAAGCATTTTTGGAAAATTCCCCCCCTAAACATTCTTCAAGCTGGGTTTTTTGGCTTCACGCTAGCACATTTGGGTCATTTTTTTTATTAACTTAACTTTCTAAATGAACTTTTCAGGTTTTTTTTTAGCCTTTATAGGGCAAGCGACAATATTTGGTTCTTGGAAAAAGATGGAAAGTATTTGTTTGTGTGTGGTGGGGTGTATGTATGTGTATATATATGCATATATCGTATTTTCTTGCATGTATGCAGTATTTGTCGCTCCAAAAAATGATGAGTGAATCAAGGGTAGGGCTTATATGTGCACAAATTAGACTTGAAATGCACGAAAGTGGAAGGTGCAAGACGAAACGCCATAACGCAAGACAATGCGGCCGATACGGTCATTTATTTCAAAATAGAGAAAAGATAAACAGATAAAAATAAAATTTAAGGGGAAAAAAACGTATCTTGCATAAATCGTGAAAAAAACTCACTTCTGTCTGCCATTTCTCACTCAATGTATATTGACAGTATATTCCCTTTGTCTTTAAATTCAAGGGTGTCCCCTGACTACTGCCTGTAGTTGTCTAGGATAGGCTCCAGCACCCCCGTGACCTTTATGAGAATGTAAAGGACAGAAAAGGACTTAATATACATAAAAAAATGACTAAATATACATAAAAAGAAAAAAGTCACTCAATACAACAAAAATAAACACATGATTTTTTTTAAAGAATATTGACAGTATATTCCCTTTGTCTTTAAATTCAAGGGTGTCTGTCCCCTGACTACTGCCTGGAGTTGTCTAGGATAGGCTCCAGCACCCCCACGACCCTTGTGAGAATGTAAAGGACAGAAAAGGACTTAATATACACTTAAAAAATGACAAAATATACATAAAAAAGAAAAAAAGTCACTCAATACAACAACAAAAAATGATTTTTTGTTTTTTTTTAAGAATATTGACAGTTTATTCCCTTTGTAATTAAAAAAAAACATCGTTTTGACATTCCTGCTCTCGACATATTTGCGTGTTTTATTTTTTTGGTGTCATACTTTGCCAGGTCACTTAGTTGCACCTGCTCCTTTGCGTGCGCGCAGCCTATTATCAACTAAGCGTTAAAATCCAAATTGCCACCGGCAGCACGGACCTGGATTTTGGTGCAAAGTGCATGGTTTCACCAACTCGGAAAATTCTCGACCCGAAACAAACCCTCACAATGCGAGCCTGTGACGATCCCGTGACACAAAAGAGAGGACGCGCTTGGCGTTGGCCTCGGCGAGAGAGTGCAAATTATCCCGGGGAACGCCGAAACAAAAGCCACTCCGAGTTTTCGGAGAAGGCGAAGGGAGGGAATGACTAATGCGAGGTGCTTGCTGAGAGCGGCTTCACTGCCAGCCAGCCAGAGTCGCACTCAAAAGTATTTAAGTAGGTCACACATTATTAATGGAGATTCAGCCGTGGATAGATGGAAAGAAACGAGAGGCTTGAGTGGGGGGAGAAAAAAAAAGAGAGACAGAAAGAGAGAGAGAGAGGTAGTAGGGAAAGAGGAATGGGAGGGGCCTGCCTGGGAGATGTAAAAGTGGGAGTGGCAGACGGCCAGATGGACCAGAGGATAATACAGGGAGACGTGCGTTGATAAAAATGCATTTCAGTAATGTTGACTTCATGACACACGACCCGATCAAATGCTTGATATGGCTTAGCGACATGGCCGACTCCCGGGTGATACGTGGGTGAGCCGGTCACGAGAGAGCGTGTTGAATGGCTCCCATGTGGCAAATGCGGGAGTCCCGGCCACGTTCTCCGTACCAGCAAAGCCAAATACAGCGGTACCTCGAGATACGAGCTTAATTTGTTCCGGGACTGAGCTCGTATGTCGATCTTCTCGTAACTCGAACGAACGTTTCCCATTGAAATGAAGTAAAAACTAATTAATTTGTTCCAACCCTCTGAAAAAACACCAAAAACAGGAGATTGGATTGGAAAAAATGTTTTATTTCTTCTAATTCGCCATCTGTTAACAAAGTAACACATAACTAGTGGTTTAATAGTACTAAAGTTATACGGGTTTCGAAGGGGGGAAGGAGAGGGGGCGCTTTTTGTACGGCAACACACTCGTTTAATAACAAACAAATTTAAATGAACTTGTATTACGATGCAGACACTCAAAAATAGGTTTAATCTAACCTTACATTAAACTTAATTCTAATTTTGTATTTAAGTTTGATACCGGCCGGGTTGGCTGTATTTGCCCCGCTTCCACCCTGACTTTCTCGATCGACACAAATGTCCTCACAATAGGATAACGCACGACCACTTGCCAACAAGAAGTAATATATACTACTCCTCGTACTAGCGATCGCCATTCGCGCTGAGTGACGGGAAAAATAACACTGAAAAAATGCAATGCTCTGCCCAGTGCTCGTAGATATCTGTTATACACGGAAGAGATGCGGCAAAAAAGACAGTGCGCTACAATGATAAACAGCCTCTCATGTCTTGGCCACCTGGCTTTCTCGTATCTCAAAATTTTTCTCGTATTTAGAGATAATTATTTGCTCGAAATTTTCCTCGTATCTCGAGCATCTCGTAGGTAGAGCTGCTCGTATGTAGAGGTACCACTGTACAGTCGTACCTCTACTTACGAAATTCATTTGAATTTTTTTTGTAACTGGAAAATTCTAAAACTACAAGCCCGTTCTACCAGGGATGAAAGCCGTCTACTTTGTAGTACATTTTAGACTTTTATGTGGGCCCTATGTGTGTGTGTGAAAATGCACAAACCTTGCATTTTTAGTTTTTAATCGCTTAATAAGGGGAATTCAAAATAAAATAATGGATAAGAAAATGCATTTATTTTTGGGGGGATTTCGTAACTTGGATCTTTTTCGTATCTCGAGTCATTCATTTGCATATAAAAATTTCGTAACATGAAACTTTCGTACTGAGAGACATTCGTAAGTAGAGGTATGACTGTATACTTATTACTTCAACCTTTAATATTTATTCATGCTTTTTGATAAATTAAATGCGACTTATACACCAGTTTGACCAGTTTTATATATTTATTTTTCCCCACTGTGCATTCTTTAGCGGCTTCCGAATTCCAGTTTGTAAAATCCGCCAACTGTTTCCGAAAACCAAAGCTTTTTGAGAACCGCCGGGACAAATTATGATGATGACGGACACGTTTATTAATACGAGGAAATGAGTTGAACTATCGAATGCGTGCTGAATTACAAAAGCATCATTTCCCTTTTTACATCCGCGGCGCTGTAAATGACATTCCACGAGACGCTGCGTGACTCCCCGTTTGAATATCTTTTCCAAACGCAATCAAAGGCGCCCCGCTAACATTTTGCATTTTGTGTCAACCCTCTTCCTCAGACCCTGCTGGTCTTGTCCAGCGCGTCGGCCATCGCCCTGGTCATCTCCCTCTTGGTGATTCTCTCCTTCCTCATACACTACTGCTGCTGTCACCGCGGCGACCGCGGCGAGGGATCCGAAGAGGAGGAGGAGGACGAGGACGGCAGCGCCGGTCACGGCTACGGCGGCAAGAAGGGCCGGGGGATCTGCTGCGTCACGTGGGTGGCCGTGGCGTCCGTCACGTTGTGCTGGTGAGAAAAATCGCAAATGGTGGTGATGCTACAAAATGGGAAAACATTACTTAATATTATCTCAGCCTAATGGTCAGAGAGTTAGTTTTTTTTTCTTCGTATTTGACCATTTTTATACGGAAAACTCTTTATTATTTGATCTACAACGCAACAAATGTTTATAAGATTTCGTACCGTAGCGGTCGATAAAAATCTTTGTTCAAACTTAATCAAGTCAAAAGCCTTTATTGTCATTATACAACAACTGCGTATAACGAAATTAGTGGTGCTACTCCACAAAGTGCGTGTTTCCCAATAAAAATATAAATAAGTAATTTTAAAAAGTCAAGATAATAGAAAAAACATGTTATTTTTTCTTATATTATTATATTATATATTATAATATTATATCATATATTATATTATTATTATATTTTATATTATATTATTATCATATTTTATATTTTATTATTATATCATATATTATATTATATATTATATTATATTCTTTTTTTGTCTGATAACAACTCCAGAATTTTTTAAAACGAAATTAGTGGTGCTTCCTCCACAAAGTGTGTGTTTCCCAATAAAAATATAAATAAGTAATTTTAAAAAGTCTAGATAATAGAAAACATATTTTATTTTTATGTTTTATTATATTATATATTATATTATTATATTATATATTTTATTATTATTATATTATATATTATATAATATATTATATAATATATTATTAATATATTATATATTATATTGTTATTATTATATTATATATTATATTATATTATTTTTTTGTCTGATAACAACTCCAGAATTTTTAAAAACGAAATTAATGGTGCTACTCCACAAAGTGCGTGTTTCCCAATAAAAGTATAAATAAGTAATTTTAAAAAGTCACGTCCGGGCAAGATAATAGAAAAAAATATTTTTATTATTTTTTTTAATCTTGTTTGATAACAACTCCAGATTTTTTTTAGCTGGAGAAATTTACAACATGGCACTTCATACTGTAACAAATCAACTGCTCTGAAAAATCACTAAAAATTGAATGGCCTCTATTTTGAAATGACGCCAAAATGCCATTGCGAACATATTGGACGTAAACAAAAGCTGGCATATTGGACTACTTTGCTTTATTTTACAATGAAAAGCACTGTGGATTGTGGCTCCGTTTCAATCCAATCTCTCTAACTCCGCGGATCAAATACTCTCTGACATGTCAGCGGCACTTTAATTCATGACCTTTTAACAAACGCCATATTTCTCACGCTAGTCGTGTTTGTGCACCGGACATCTAAAAGATCTGCACGCGTGTTCAAATGCCATCTTTTGATAAGGTGGAAACATTCCAAAAGACCCTTCCAAGGCTGAATCAGACATAACTTTCCCCCCAAAATCATCACATAAAAAGATAACTGCAGCATATATCATATTCGAATAAAAATAAATAAAAAATCTGCGATGTAGTGAAGCCGCGCTATTCGAGGGATTACTGCACTTTAAACCAACACAAATAAACGCTTTAAAATCTTAATATTTCCAAATTTTGGCATTATTAACCCTTAATGAGGGACTCCTATAAATGACCATTCCTAAATGATTGGACACCCACGCATTTCAGATATTTTCTCTTCACGCATAAGCAAATTAAAACTAAAACAAACACCATCATAATCTGCTTGAACATACACGATCATAAAACCGCCCACCCTCTCCACGTCTCCCCCTGGTGGACAGTGGCAACATTGTCATCATCCATTATCACATCCATTGGACAATTAATAGCTTGTTGACACAAAACCGGCTTTTCTATGCAGATGGCAGCCTTTTTGGTGGGAGAGAAAAAAATTAAAAAAAAAAAAAAAGCGCCCAGCCCGCATTGGCCACGCAGAACGCAGACGTTGGTTTCCTCCCTTTTCCCCCTCCTGCTTTCTAATCTGGGTCACATCCTTATACGGGGGATTGGGTCCTACCATTCCTCTCTGCTCGGGGGGGATTTGACGAACATCTGGCCCCAGTCTTAATCTGAATATTTGAATAAGCGAAGCGTGTGTAAACACGGCGCTCCGGCGGACGTGGCGCGTTTCGTCCTCGGGTCCGAGCATGCGCCATCGCACGTTTCGCCCGCCGTCAAATGTACAATCAAATATTCACGCCTCTGCTCTCTCACAGTCTTTTCGCCTGTCCCCCGCCCCCCCCCTCCTCTTTTGCAGTGTTGCCATAGGCATCGGTTTCTATGGCAACAGCGAGGCTAATGATGGGATGTATCAGTTGACCTCGTCTCTTCTCACAGCCAATTACACGCTAGCTTCCATCGATTTGCTGGTGAGTGCCGCTTCGTGCGAGGGAAATGTCATGCAGCTTCCTTTGCGTGTGTGTGTGTGTGCGTGCGTGTGCGTGTGTGTGTGTGCGTGCGTGTGCGTGTGCGTGTGTGTGTGTGTGGCATACAAATCTGTCTGATTGATTCCCCCCCATTGGTCAAACAGTGGTTAGTGTGTCACGCTGCTAATTGTCCTCCTTCCAAAGCGTGCTGCTAATGTTACAGGTCAGTCTAATCCAGTCGGTGTACTGAAATTAGGGGTTTTAATCCCATTTGAACCCTTCTCGGGGCGCTCGGCGACGGCTCTGGACGTCGAATTCCGAATGAATGTTCTTTAACATGAGGCATTTTTTGTCAATGGCAGGCAATGTGTTCAATACTATGAATAATAATGGAAAAAAAACCTTTATGTTTCACCATTATGGCACTGGGTCAACTCCATTGACAGCGATAGACGTCCGAACCATTTTGACTGGGAGGGGCGGCTGAATGAATGAATGGAAAATAAGATCTCCAAGCCAATGTGCCCTTTTTAAAGAAATTGTTTTTTTTTTTACTCTATTAACCCTTTGTAGCAGGGGTGGCTAACATGCAGCTCTCGAGCCACATGCGGCTCCCGGCCAAAATGCGGCTCTTTGCTTCTTAGCATATTTTATATACATATACTGTGGCTCTTTGCCGCATTTCATGTTTCTTTTATTTTTATCTCTAAAACACACTCAAATTCATCAAAGCCCATTAAAAACAAATCATAAAAATACCTATAAAAAATTATTTGGCAGATTTGATTTTTTTATGATGCTTTTGAAGTAAGGTGGGCGTCTTTGACTCTCACAGTTCAACATTTTTGGCTCTTTGTGTCTCACTTGTTCGCTACCCCTGCTTTTATAGCGCCCTCATTTAACTCATTGACCGCCATTGACGGCGCTACACGCGTCCAGTAGGATACATTTTAAATCATTAATAAGATAAAACCCCTCTTCTAAGAGGAGAAATCCTCATTCATTGCCTTCAAGTCAGGAAAAATCAATCCTTTTGTACATAAACGAACGTATCCGGAGACGGCCAAAAGTGGAGTAGCGTTTGCGGTCGAGACTGAAAAAAAAGTTGAGTGCAAATCGGAGCGCACTTTGACGGCATCCCCACTTAGTGGTTTTGCGCTCGCATCCTTTTCAGATCTCCGACACCATCAACAGCCTGCAGCTGTCCGTCTCGGGGCCCCTGACCACCATGGAGGACATGTTTATGGGCAGCAAGCCCTTCCTGGTTTCCACGCGCAACTGCCGGAGGTTATCCGAGAACGTCATCAGCCTGCTCTCCTCCATCTCGGTGGCCCGTTCCGGCCTGGAGGCGGGGCTCAACGACAGCGCCGTCAGCGGGGCCTCCATCATCCCTTTGACCCCCGTGCCGCCTTCGGTGGCCCCCACCCTGGCGCCCTCGGGCGGGCTCTTGCCCGGCCCCTTTTCTCCTGGCTGGGCGGCCAACACCTTAATGATGAACGAAGACTACAGGTACTTACTTGAGTTTCTTTTTCAACTTTTGCCAAATGGAATGCTTGAACTCTTACATTCATTTTAAAACTATAACTGTGATGACGCGGCGGCCCGGCGGATGAGTGGTTAGCACGTCGGCCTCACAGCTCTGGGGTCCTGGGTTCAAATCCAGGTCGGTGCACGTGTGGAATTTGGATGTTCTCCCCGGGCCTGTGTGGGTTTCCTCCGGGTACCCCTAATGGGTACAATTGTTTGTGTATATGTATATATCTATATATACATAGACATACATACATATATACATAGACATACATACGTATATATACATAGACATACATATATATAAATATAAATACATACATATATATATATATATATACATAGACATACATACATACATACATAGACATACATACATACATATATATATATATATATATATATATATATATATATATATATATATATATATATATATATATATATATATATATATATATATATATATATATATATATATATATATATATATATATATATATATATATGTGTGTGTGTGTGTGTACATATTAGTGGCCCTGCGGCCTCACAGTTCTGGGGTCGTGGGTTCGATCCCAGGTTGGTCCTCACCGTGTAGAGCACAAGTGTCAAAGTGGCGGCCCGGGGGCCAAATCTGGCTCGCCGCATCATTTTGTGCGGCCCGAGTAAGTAAATCATGAGTGCCAACTTTCTGTTTTAGGATCAAATTCAAATGAAGAATCCATTTTTTTCTTTTGGTGTTTTTTAGGTCCAAAAGCATTTTGTAAAATGTAAAAATAAATATATAAAAATATTTTCGGTTTTCCACTTTAATATTGAATATAATTTTTAAAAAAATTCCATTTGAAATGAAAAACAAATGATTATTAGATGTTTTCCCTTACTAACAAAAAAAAGGTTCAAATAATCAGTTTTAGATCTATAAAAAACTGAATATTTAGGGCTTTTGATCCAGTTCTTGTAATCCAATAAAAAAAAAAATCTAAATATTATATCTAAAATGGTCCGGCTCACATGAAATCGAGTGGATGTTATTTCGGCCCGCGAACCAACCCGAGTTTGACACCCTTGGTGTAGAGTTTGCAAAGTTCTCCCCGGGCTTTAGTGGGTTGTCTCCGGGTATTCCCTTTTCCTCCCACATTCCAAAAACATGCACGCTAGGCTAGCTGGTTAACACTCTAAAATGCCCTTAGCCATGATTATAGTCTGTGATTCAGGCTCCATACTTGGCTGGGTTAGGCTCAAGCACCCCCCTGCCACCCTTCCGAGGGCCCACCTCCCAGTTCCAATGGATTTAGTTCATCGACGTCATCTAGTTGGCTCGATACACTTTTTATACTAACTTTTACGCCTCCATGTCAAATTTGAAGCTTAATCAATGACATCTTCACATAAACCACAAACACACAGTCCGGGAAAGAGGAGGCTTGAGCCCCCAAACGTCCTCACCCCACAACATTCTTGATGTCAGGAAGTGATGTGTGTGCCTGATTTATAGGGGAAAAGGAACATTCTTTGTTGTTTTTTAATTTGGGTTGTTTTTAGGTGGTTGTCATACGTCATGCTGCTGCTGCTCGACCTCATCGTGTGTCTCTTCATCCTGCTGGGATTGGCCAAGCAAGCGCGATGGCTTCTCATTTTGTACGTAAACCTTCCACGCGTTGGCTTCTTTGTCCACAAGAGGCTTTTTTACGATGTGTGTTTGTGTGTGTGTTTTTATTTTTTTATTTTTTTGGTGCAGAATGACGGTGCTGGCGTGGCTTGCTCTCTTTCTAAGTTGGGGCTCGCTGGGTTTGGAGACGGCCACAGTTGTGGTGAGTAGGCTCCATAATACTTAAAAATATATATATGCCATGCCTGGCTGCGTCCATAAAAACGGTGCGTCCTTTGTGTGTATCAAATACAGAAATAGCACTCGTTACTGACACTGCAGCTAAAAATATGATGCGCTGTATATTCGTGAAAATACGGTAGTCATTTTCGACATTTGGAATGACAAACTTTCTTTTTAGATAAATCGCATATTAAAAAGATATGCTGTTATTTATCACTAGTAGACATCCAATCCATCAGAACTAGGACTCATTCGCTCTCAGCCCTCCCAGTTCTAATAGATTGGACGTCTATCGCCATCAATGTCCAAAAAAAGACCCTCTTTCGCTTCATTTTTCCATCTCGACCGTGTAAACAGCATCCGCACATATCGTGTGGAAGGTACAACTTCCGAGGGAGCGCCGCAGTGACGGCAGATCCCCCAAAAAAGCCCGAAAAATGGGGCAGAGATTAAAAATTCAAGACGCGTGCGCATAAGCGGCGTCTGCGAACAAGAGCGCTACGGCGGACGCGTGGGCGCCTGGCTCGGAAACGTTAAGACACGAGACGGAGAGCGGGAAAGGAAGGAGAAGCTCGCGTTTGATCCCAAGGCCACGCCGCCGGAGGGCAAATGGGCGAGGGCCAAACTCGCAAACGGGAGGATGTGGTAACGCGCCATGTCCGTTTGCGGCTTTTCCACCGCGGAAGAATGCGCAAAGAGGCCAAATTGTGGCTCTTTTTTTTTTCTTTTTCTGCTCCGCTGCTCTTTTTGTACCACGCGGAGCCGTCCCAAAGGCCTCTTAGTCCACACAGAGACGCTCTGTCCTTGGCTACTGAGAAGGAAACAAAGGGAGCGCTGTGCTTGTCTCTCTCTGGGACGATGGCACCCTCTTGTGGCGGACATGCATCGGTTCAATCGGAAAAGCGACGATGGATACGTTTTTTTTTAATTGGATCGGAAATCGGGGTCAATCTTGTCGTTTTCAGGGAATCGCATGACTTTTTAACATTTGTCGACAAATATATTTTCTTCACCAAATTTATTTAATTTATTTAATTTAAGAGTTGTAGTGTAAAAGAATACAGCAGTGATATCATTAAATAAAATGGAAACGACAAATTTTGCTTCCATTTTCTGCATCAAGTCGATGGTCGTTGCGCTACTCTGGATTTTTTCGCACGTTGGCCACTAGGGGGCAGTAAAACATGGAACCTTTCAGGAAATTTGGGAGGTTTGGTAGTTTAATAGTTTCTATTTTTATTAGATTTGAGTGGTTAATTCAGTGTTCCCTCGCCATTTCACGGTTCAAGTTTCACGTCCTCGGCGTATCGAGGATTTTCTCTAACATACAGAAACCTACAAAACATTTATTGGTTGGCAGTACACAGGTGTCAAAGTGGCGGCCCGGGGGTCAAATCTGGCCCACCGCATCATTTTGTGCGGCCCGAGAAAGTTAAAATTGAAATGTGAACTATACGCTATATTACATCTATATGGTTCTTTGTTTGACCTTTTTTCATCTCCCTTTTCAGGCCCTCAGTGACTTCTGCACCGATCCCAACGTGTTTGTGCTCAACTCCACCAACTTCAACACAGGGACCAGTTCAGGTAGCCTTTATTTATTTATTTGTATTTTTTGCACGGCCACTCTGCTGTTGTCGTCGCTCTTGTTGTTTTGCCGCCACATCAGCAGATCGCTTTATGGCGATGCTTGATAATCCCACACGACCTCCATTGTGTTGTGGCTCTTTGTTTTCCCACTCAGATGTGCTGGATTATTACCTGACCTGCAGTCGACGCATGAATAGCCCGTTCCAGCAGGTACGTTGACTAGAATAGAATCCATCCGGACAAGGTTACCACGGCAACGACTTTCAACAAAAAACTCAAGAGTGTTGCTGTTATTTGGGAAAAAATTACTTGACATAAATTATTGTATTGTTTTTGACATACATTTACAATCAAAACTATTTTTGATGTATTCCACTAATGAAAACGTACCTTAAACACCACTGCTACTACACATTTATTCATTCGCTGCCATCCCTCCCATTTGAAATGAAATGAACTTCTCTGTGTCAATGACAATCAATGCGTAATACGAATGCATACCTCTGCCAATTGCTCCCCTTATTAATGATTGTATTTTTGTATGACCCTACTGACCTTCTTCATCCTCATTTTCCTATCAAACTCTGTCTTCAGCTCCTGACTCAGTCACAGAGGGCGCTCTCCAACATCCACAGCCATCTTTCCAGCGTGGAACGCAACGCCCTCACGCAGTTCCCGAAAGCCGAAGTAAGTTGGAAAAGTCCTTACGATTACTGTATTTTCTGGACTATAAGTTGCACCTGCCAAAAAATTCATAAGAAGGAAAAAAACATAAGTCGCACTGGAGTATGTATGTATATATATATTCATTTTTTTCCAGCAACAAACCTATCTATTTATATATTTATTTATGTATTTATTTATTTACTAATTTATTTATGACCTATTTATTTATGTCTAAAAATGCCTTTCCTATTTCTGCATCCTCACCCACTTGCTCCTGTGACAATGAAATTTCCCGAATACGGGATGAATAAAGTTATCTAATCTTATCTAATCTAACGTCACACCTTCCTCACAGAAATCACTCAGGGATGTTCAACAGATCCTTAACAGCACAGAGGGCAACTTCCATCAGCTGGTGGCGCTGCTGAACTGCCGAGGCCTCAACAAGGTGAGAAGGATAATAAAATAACACCAAGCTACCACTTTACAATTAGAAAATTTCAATATTTAATCCGATCAAAGACTAATAAAACCTCACTCAGAGCCACAGCTATTAAAGCATTGCAATGAAAATGTTTTTGAGAACGGTTTGCTTCTGCATAGTTGAAACTCATGACGTCCCATAGAAGATGATTCCAGGGAGATTTTACTGTACCGTATTTAATTTATAGTGCCTTTTCAGCGGTGAAAAGCAATACAAGTAAGTGTTCTTATTGTCAGTGGTTGGAAGAAAATAGAGCTCCAGCGTTTTGCCAAGAGGTCATTGGCCAGGCAGCCACCTTGAGACTGATTGGAATTCACCGTGTGTCCCACAGGACTACATCGACTCGCTGAAAGGCTTGTGCTACGACGGAATGGAAGGACTGCTCTACCTCTCCCTTTATTCCTTCCTCTCGGCTCTGGCCTTCACTGCCATTCTTTGCTCTCTGCCTGGCGCCTGGAGGAGCTTTCCCAGGTGAATACCGTGCTAGCATGCTAACATAGCATCTTGGTCATAGCACACTACGGCTAGCTTAACTTGCCCTTTCCTAATGGCACTAAACATTCAATTATTCTCCGCTAAAATTATTTTTGTGTCAAATAAGCCTGGCTAGCAGCATGCTAGCAAACGCTAAAATTATTTTCGTGTCAAATAAACCTGGCTAGCAGCATGCTAGCAAACACTAAAATTATTTTCTGGTCAAATAAGCCTGGCTATCAGCATGCTAGTAAACGCTAAAATTATTTTCTGGTCAAATAAGCCTGACCAGCCGCATGCTAGCAAACGCTAAAATTATTTTCGTGTTGAATAAGCCTGGCTAGCAGCATGCTAGCAAACGCTAAAATTATTTTCGTGTCAAATAAGCCTGGCTAGCAGCATGCTAGCAAACACTAAAATTATTTTTGTGTCAAATAATGCTAGCAAATGCTAAAATTTTCGTGTCCAATAAGCCTGGCTAGCAACATGCTAGCAAACCGTACTTCCACTTTTATTGTTCAAATCGGTCAAATTAGCCTGAAATTGTCCTCCCGTAGTGGCGCTAAGGTTCAAAACGTTGACACGTAGATAACCTTGCCTCGCTAAAAAACAGAAAGAGAGAAAAGGAGCTATTGGTAATCCGGAAAAATCCAGTATTCTCCATCTTGTTGGCGTTCCGTCCGTCCGTCCGTCCTCACACGCGTCCGCCTTTCTGTCTTCCATGGCCGCCGTTGGAGCAGCGATTCGGAAGAGTACGAGGACTCGGACAGCGAAAGTGAGGACCCCTTCACCTCCCATCAGGCACGTAGACAGACGGCTTCTGGGTCTCAACGCGGGGCCCCCTTCTATAATTACCCGGGGGCCGGGTGGACACCCCCCTTTTCTAGCGCGCCGCCCCTCCCGTGAGTAACACCAGACACACGGACACGCAGACAGAAAGACAGACAGACAGACAGACAGACAGAAGCTTCCAGTTGTCGCAGGGCAGTCCACATCACATCAGGACACACACACATGGCGACGGCGACGGACGTCCAAAATCAAAAGCGGATTTGGGCGCCCGTCGCCGTGGGCTAACGGGTCGACATTCGAACGCACGCACGCACAACCGCAGGGCCAGCAGACACACAGACAGGTCAACATGGACGACAGTGTAGACAGAAGAGCGGACGCAACTGCAGAGGCCTGTCTGTCCGTCTGTCTGTCCGTCCGTCCGTCTGCCCGTGTGTCTGTCCGTCCGTACGTCCGTCGTCTCCGGTGGTTTAAGGATAGACCGCGTAGGTCCTCGTTGATTTAATATCGGGCCGTCACCGACTTTGCCTAGCAACACCACCGCTTTTTTTTTGGGGGGGGGGGGGGGGGGGGGGCCTGGCAAATTGGCAAGAAAACCCCAGCGACGGTCCGCAAGTTTTACCGTATCACTCTTCATCACTTGTCCTTTCACTGTGATCTTTCCTGACTTTTTTTTTTTTGCTCTTCTAACATCTTGTTTGAGTCCCACAATGGAAAACTGTTGGAGCATTTACATTTTTCAAGTGTTTTTAAGACATTTTTACATATTTGGTCTACAAGTACATACAGTTTAACAAAAAAAATCTCCATACCTGTTGTCAACCTCAGGGAATTCCCCTTATTAAGCGAGAATAAACCGTACTAATGCAACGGGGCATTTATTTACTCACTTAGGTTGCACCTAAAAGTCTCAAATTTGTGGACGTAGCACCCAATCAGTCAGTGCGCCTTTTTTATGGACTAAATAAGTGCTAACAGTGACCGAGACCATCCAGATTAGAGCCAAAATGAGATCCGATTTGCAAAAAAACGTACTAGTAAGTAAATAAATAAACATAAAAAAATCTGTCCAAATGTTGTTATATGGCGTACACAATTTGAAATGATCAAAAAATGTATAAAATACGGAAAAAACCTAGAAGTTGACAGGTATGAATCTCATCACACATTTGAAATTGGATAAAATTGCTTAAAAAGTGTCATGTCAGTAACACATAAATGCTTATTTTTGACTTTTTTCATTTACTTTGTGATAAGCAAAAAATACAAAGATGTGTTTTCAATGTCGATTAGATTCTGACGATCCAATGCTATTTTCCATTTTGCACCCGAGTAGACGTCCAAAACATTAGCATCCGCGGCGGCCAATCCCTGAGTCGGAAACCAGTAACGCCGATTTGTCAAAGAAAAAAATATATAAATAATTGTGTGAGTGTGTTTAATCTTTGATAAACTGTGTGTGTGGAAAAACAAGTAGCTGCTTGTAACATGTACTCATTCCACTTTAAATATTTAGTTGTACTTGTAAACTAAAAGTGAAAAACTTTTGTTGGTACTACAAACTAAGCGACTGCCCCCGTTCACAGACGCAAAAGAAGGATATGAAGTGTTGCTCCCTGCATTTTATCTTGAAACACAGGGAGAAATAATCACTATAGTGATTCGTTGTTGCTTTCTCAATGCAGCTTTACTGATATCTTAATCAACACAAAACCCCATAATATACAATTACACCTATATATATATATATATATATATATATATATATATATATATATATATATATTTATATTAGCAACACGTTAGAACCCAAAAGATTATGTACCATTACACCCGTTCAATATATGGTCGTAACTTGTTTTATCTTTTTACAACTTCGAGAAGTCCTTCTCAATTATTCAACAGGGTAAACAATGAAATATCAATAACATAAATTCCTTGCTATGACCGTCATAGACAGACACGCTACTAATAATGGTAACGGTAATGGCGGCCGAAGGTAGCGTACCGTGTTGGTCAAGCCACTTGCATAAGGCATCAACAATCGAACACGACATACACTTTAACACGTCACACTTGCCATGTGGATCAAGGCATCAATAATCGAATACCGATAAACACTTCAGCATGTCACAGAAGCATGTAAACAAAATGCTCCAACAGTTTTAATCCTAATTTTAGCACGGAAGACGGACGGTCCCACGTCATAGCCATGTGCAATCTCATAACAATAATGCACAATGTCCTCTACGATAAAACTAGAAAAATCCACTACAATCTACTGCTCTAAATCCCACATTGGCTTGTACACTAACAAGCTAAGTTGCACTAACACTTTTCCAGAGTTTCATTGAACACATCACGACGACTTTTTGGCCTTAAATGAAAGTGACAGAAAGAGAAAGTGTGTGTGTGTATGTGTGTGTGTGAGAGAGACATGTTTTGTGCGCTTGATGTCTAACCGCTGATTCTCCCTCTTCCCTTTTACCCATCGTGGACCCCCGACCCACCGCCACCCGTCTTTTCTGGACGTGTCTTTTTCATCTTCCATCCATCTTGTCCTGTCGTCTCCTCCTTCCTTCCTTCCTTTTCCTTCCCTTGTCTTTTTCTACTCTCTACGCAGGACTCCAAACGTTTCCTCCAATGGCAACCCTGGCTATGAGAGCCTCCCTTTGACTGACAGGCAGTCCCCACCCCCTTCTGTGAGTTCCTCTGTTCTCGTCTGTGCCATTTTCTCATCCTGACCATCACTAGCGTAGGCGTGGCCAATCTTTTTCCAATTACAAAGAAAAAAGAGACAAAAAAATGGACTACGTACGGGGAAAAAAAAATCATATAATGCGACGTGATGTGAAATTAGTCACTTTAGTGCAAGATTAAAGTCATATTTTGATTTAAAGGTCATAGGGCGAGCACAAAATCGTAATATTGTGAGATGCAAGTTATTATATTAAGGGATTAAAATGGTTATATTACCAGATTTAAGTCATAATATGAGAAAAAATGGTGTATTACGAGATTCAAATTGTAATATTACAGGATTAAATTGGTTATATTACAAGATTGAATCGTAATAATATTATGAGAAAAAAATCGGATCGTTACGAGATTAAATTAGTATATTACAAATCATATTTCGAAAAAATCGGATTGGTACGAGATTAAATTAGTATATTACAAGTCATATTTAAAAAAAAATCCTCAGTAAAACTATGGCAAAATGTCATAATATCACGGTATTAAAATGGTTATATTACCAGACTCAAATCATAATTTACTAGAAAAAAATCATATTACAAGATTAAAGGCGTAATGTTACAAGATTCGGCAAGATTTTGCCAAAATGTCATAAAAATGTCAGATTAAAATGGTTATATTTTACGTATCTTTACATGTACGGACGCAGCGAGTCTAATTTATGATCAATTATTCACAACATATTCTTTGAAAATGAATGCTAATGAAACGGCCAACTGGAATCACATCTGGGCCACATTTGGCCCGCAGGCTGTGGTTTGGACACCCGTGTCAATTCTACAAAATATCATAAAATTGCACAGATGACATCAAGTGTATTGAAATAACCCATTTATGCTCTTTCTCCACAGTATTCTCCCAGCATGCTGACTGGTTACGGGGGAAGTCAATCACACCCAAACCCCGCCCATTCAAGAAACCTGTATTCACGTTGATAACTATTTTTAGCAAATGTTTAGTTTTCATACGAACGGACACTTTCAAAACAACGGAAACTAATCCTAAAAAAAAGGAAGGCTTTAGTGTCGCATAGAACGTCGGTGCCACCGAGTATTATATAATTCTCAATTATTAAAAGCACTTATGAGGAAAAAAAAAAAGCAAAAGTGGAAAAGGACTGCGGCTCGCACTGGTAGGATGCGAAATCGAACCCTCCCCCCCCGTTTGTCCAAAACTGTGTAAACTGTGAACAGTGGTGAGGGAAGTGGAGAATGGTATTGACGTGACTACGTTATGTCGTTTTATATTCTTCATTGTGTCACCCGTTTCTTCGAAAGTTGTTTTATATAATATAATATATATATATATATATAAACAAATATGAAATCGTTGTAGAAAAAGCACTGGCACGTAGCAACAAAGCACATTTTTTTTCTGTCAATGGTTATGCAGTCCCCCCTCCCCCACTTGGTATACATTTTTTATTCTTACTTTTTATAGTTGGTAATTCTGTACTTTCTGTGTATGACCTTATGGTATTATATATATATATCTCACTGTCTATATGGGAATAATACTCATTGCATACATGCATAATATAAGAAAATAAGCACAGTTGTAGGCTAAGAGAGCCTCTTTTAAAAAACAAAAACAAATTCCACGCAGCTAAGGCAGGGGTCGGGAACCTTTTTTTTGACGGACAGAGCCATAAACAATTCATATTTTGGCAATATTATTCCTGCAGAGGTTTACTCGGAATTTAAAAGTCAAAATACATAAAAATGTGCATTGTTTTTAGTCGTTTCACCACTTTTAAAGTACAAAAATAGTCTGAATTCTTTTGACGACATTGTTACGCTCTTGCTAATTAACAAAGGTATGAGTGAAAAAATATATATATATTTTAGCTCACAGGTTAGCGGAGAGCCACATATGGCTCTTGAGCCATAGGTTCCCTACCCCTGAGCTAAGGCAAAGCAATAAAAGTGAACGTAAAAAGTGGTTGTAAAAAGTCCATCGCCTTCTGTTTGAGTGACAGATGGGGTGTGTAGACTTTTTGTATCCGCCACATAGCACAAACTTGGGTCTCCAAAATGTTTTTGTGTATATTGGTTATGTTGGAGATGAAGATTGAAGCCCCGCCCCCTTAACACACACATTCCCCCTTCACTTGATTGTGTTATAACCCCGTCCAATTGAGTTTGTACAATGCTCCTTTTGAATGGCATCCTTTTACACTCAAGAGTCTAATATGAATAATAAAGAGTAATTTAAAAAAAAGACAATAAGATTGACACTAGATGTGTACTCACTCATTTAAGTTGGAAATGTGAGAAAAATCTGCGGTGGGTGCTGACCATTTTTATACCGTGCACTGGAGTATAAATAATACTTAATTATAACGCACACGTGAATATATGTGTCACTACACAATTTTTTAAATTGTAATTAGTACCGCATTTTTCGCATAAAAAATTTAAGAGTATGTTGAATTTTAAATTAAATAGCGCATTAAAAAATGAAGTACTGGGTCGCATTTAAAAAAAGTTGCCTTAAAAATCGTATGTTACATTAAAAAATCCGTATTAAAAGAATTCAGAGTATGCCGCATTTGATTTTTTTTTTTTTTAGAGTATCGCATTTTTATAGATTTTTTTAAAATCAGAAACACATTGTAATAATAGTAAAATGAATACCAGCATACTAAATAGGCAAATATAACAGTTTTGCACTCAAATATAGTAAAAAAACAACATAACATTCTGTCGGTAGTCAAATAGAGAAAGAAAGTGTGACTTATAGTCCACAAAATCCGGTACATTTTTAATTTGCATTCTAAAAAAAAATTATTATATTCTCACATACCTCATCCACAAAATAAAACAGCCAGAAGTTTTAAAACAACAACCAACTTTATTATAAATACAACATTTCAACATTATAAATGTCAGTCAATGAGTCACGAACAGACACTCATTTTTTTATGGATATGCATAGATCAATAAGAAATCTAGGATCGGCCATTTTTTTTTCCTTTCTGATATTGTCAATTCTTAAATGACGTTAACGCTCAACGCTAGGACGCAAAACAGTAGAAAAGTCACCCACGGCATCTTTTAAGTGCTTTTAAACCAACTCAAAAAAAAAAGCCACATAGCACACGTTACTCATCCAAATTTAGAAATAGTGCATTAATTTAACTTTGAAAAATTTGAAATATAAATATTTTCTACCCTTTGAAAACGGGTTGGAAAACAACAATCTAACACCGTAATGCATGCGCAAAATCAGTCCCCCCCAAAAAAACCTGGTGCATAGAAAGTAAACACAAAAGTGTTACATGTTGACAAACGTATTTTCTTTAATGACAGTGTAAGTCAAGGTCCCGGTTAACCTGCTGAGAAACTTTAAGTCTCCAAAGTTTGTTTTTTCATGATCACTATTTAATATCGCTGTTAATCCATCTGTTTTTTTTACAGTCCTTCCGTGTGTAACTGTTAGCACACACTTGCCGTGAAAAGTCCAAGCTAGCTTGAAAAGCTAGCTAGCTCCTTTCCATAATTACAATCATTGGAACACAAACGTGAGCGTCTTCTCTTTGGCGTGTGTTTGTGAAGCGCTCAATGTTTGTTCCCTGAAGGAAAAAAAAAGGAAAAAAGAAGTCCTTTGTTTGGCTCTCACGGTGCACTGTTGGCCCCCTCGCCGGCAATTTCGGGGTTCAACCAGGAGCCGTCCTCCTCCACCTCCCGCTGTACCACCAGGAGCATCTCGGCCACGTCTTGAGAGAGCTGCTCGCCCAGGAAAGTCCTGTTTGGAAGTTACCACAGGAAGTGACCCGTAAATACCCGGAGAACAGGAGGAAATGGTGTGAAATCCCCCCCCCAAATCTGCAGGACGTTGCGCAAAATGAGGAAGTTTGTCCCCAAAGGGACTCAAAATTGAAAGGAAGTTAATTGAAGATCAACAGGAAATGAACTGGAATCACCTTGATTTTTTTAGGGAGTGGCTTCCACACCCCAAAAACATGCAAGCTAGGCTAGCTGGCTAACACTATGTTGTCCCTAGCTATTATTGGTTGTCCTTTGTCTCCCCATGCCCTGCAATTGGCTGGCCACCGATTCAGGGCGGCACCCATGGTGGGTTGGGATGGGGTCCAGCGCCCCCACCCCCCAGCGACCCTCAAAGGAATGTTTGCTACGAGACAGAAAGATCGAGTAGCGTACCGTAGCTCGGCTTCCCCTCCGATGCACGCTGGACTCTTGAGCTTGGAGTCCAAGTTGTAGAATTGGCCGTTGACTTGACGGACGGCGAGCCAGTGGCGTCGGCGCAAGAGAGGCAGGGACAGGACGCCGAGCGAGACGCACGAAGGGACGTTGAGGATGAAGCCATCCACTCTGGAGACGCAAAGGCTCCGCACTGGCCTGAAGGGAGAAAACAAGACAACAAACATACTTTAAAGTAAAAAAAATAGTTCAATGCAGAAAAACAGGCTGAATGTAACATACAAAAAAACATAACAAAATTGCGATAGTCAGAGAGAGGAAAAAAAAAAAAACGACTTATAGTCCGGAAAATACGGTCATTTCATATCTGTTAACTCCGTGACTGCCATAGCAAGTGACCGTGTTTTAGTGACATTGACGCGACCAGTGCTTGGCATCATGTGACCGGGGTGGGATCGATCACTGCCAGCCCTCCCAGTCAAAATGGATTGGACGCCTGTGACAGCTCATGAGTTAATGCTCAAAAATGTGAAGGACTCAATTTTAAAAAGCCGAACTTTTTTTTTTTTTTACCCGATTCCGCTCACTGGCACGACGTGGACATCGCCAACCTATATTCTGCGGACCCACCTGCGTTTGTCCCACCACACGGCCGCCAAGTCCCTGCTCTGTAACGCCGCCATGATGACGTTGACGTCGTAGTTGCCCGTCCCCAAGACGGAGCGATGGGGGTTGACCACACACTGAGGGGCCAGCCTGCAAAAAAAAAAAAAAACAAAGCACAAAAATATTTTTTTTAAAAAAGGGAATGACTATTACATGGTTTGAATTCCTGGAATTTTAATATCTGGTCGCTGAGTCATTCCATTCAAATGCGTCGAAGGACAATGATTGTATTCGGGTTAACTTTGGCCGCGTGTTGACGTTATTCATGTGATTCGTTTTTTTTCTTCCTCCTTTTTTTAAACTGGCAGCTTGATTATTAACCAACACATGACTTTTGTTTCCGTGAGTATCGGTGTGTGTGTGTGTTATTGGCTGTAACTGTCAGTAGCTTGAGTCCACTTCCAAAGTAGAGTTTATGTTCTAAAAACAGATTTAAAGAATTATTTACAAATTTAAATAATGATTTTGGACCCTATTGGAAATTTAGTATGAAGAAAAAAGTCAAATAAAATGCACATGTAAAAAAAACATGCATGGTAGGCTGATTGGACACTAAATTGTCCCTAGCTGGGATAGGCTCCAGCACCCCCGGCGACCCTAGTGAGGGTAAAGCGTTTCATAAAATGAGATGAGCTAAATTATTTAATGTAATTAACAATGTACTATCCAAAATATATTCCGTTTGTATCTAAAAAATGCACAATTTTATTTTTGAATAGTAGGGTTAACTTAAAAAACAAGTTTTGCGAATTTCGAAGAAATATTCAAAATATTAGTAACGTTAAAAAAGATTTATCTAGAAAAAAAATGTAAACAATGTGTTTTACCAGGCTTTTGGTAGTATTACAAATGTAATTAAAAAGGAAAAATGAAACGTCACATGACAATTGCATGTTTAAAAATGAAATGAAAATGACAAACCCTATATTTCCACAATAAATACCTTTACATTTTATTTAAAAAGTAAACAAAAAATCTAAATCGAACGAAGGCTTGTATGCCTGCTATTTGAATTGAATGTTTTTCTAAAGGTAAATTAAATGGATATATAGAAATAAACCGAATAAGGAGCAAAAACCTAAGTAAATGTTTTTCCCGAAATTTTGTAGACGGATGCAGTTTTTTTAATTTAATTTTTAATCACTTTATACCAGACGCAAATGAACATGAAATCATCGCCGTACCGTTTGCAGATGTCGTCGGCTGTTTCCTTGGTAAACACCCGCTCCTGGAGCACGTTGTTCAGCGCGTGGATGGCGCACAGCTCCAGTCGCTGCTTCTCGTGGAAAACCTCCCCTTCACTCATGGTAACATTAATAATAAAATATATATTTTAAAATAACTTCGACTTCAACAGACCGAAAGCCAAGTAAACAGAGGCGTGTTGCAGCCCACATTTACAGTTAGCTAGCTCCCATGTTAGCTAACATTCACAACACGACGCGGGCAAGGCTAAAGAATCATTTAAAAAAGAAACTTAAGTGAAGGATTTTGTCTTATTTCTACGAGGCGTGTGTGGTGTTGTTTCTAGAGAATGACAAGCTGCCGACGAAGCATTTTCCAGACAAAAACATGAGAGGTAATACGCGCTTGGCGCTGTTTTTCTTTAATCCCACTGAGGTTCTAGGCAAAAGGGCGTTTGCTTACGGGATGGATCAGCCAATCAGCCCTGCCTAGAACTCGGTGGGGCGCACACTGGTTTGACAGCTTCCGGGTTTGCATGGACAAATAAATGCTTGTTTATTTAATTATTAGATATTATTAAAGGGTGTTTTTCCTCACTTGTTTATTATCCAGGGCGTACGAATCCCTGTTTTGAACCCGATCTTGAACATGAGCCATGTTTAAATATTTGAATCGAACCCTCGACCCCAGAACTGCGAGGCCGACGATCTAACCACTGATCCTCTGGGCTGCCTGTTTGGTGACATCTTAGAATCTTAAAAAAACGCTGGTGATTCGGTCTTAAATTTATGTAACAAAAACAGCGAGGAAAAAAGTTACTTATGTTTACTTATTTGCATAAATATTGCCTAAATTCCTTCCTTTGCAGCCAAGCCAGACGCGTCCTCTAGTGTTGAGTGTTTGTTACCACATTTTCTTAATTTAGTAGTTGAACGATGCTCTGGAACCAGGATTAGTATTATTTGCTAAACTGCTGAGTGGACGTTTTCTTTTTGAGTGATTTTTTTTGTCAAAATATATTTCTAATTTTGTATTTCTTTTCCTTTTCTCATTTTCCCTTTTCTTTTTCCGTTCTTATTGGTGGAGTTTTGTTTTTTCAAACGGACCAATGACCGACAACTATTAGCCTTTAACAATTGGATGATTGGGCGTCTGCTAATGACGTTTAAGACCCCACGTTCTGATTGGTTAAATTCAAACAACCGACCTCACTGTCGTGATCCGATTGGCCCATCCTGTCAGGTTAACCGTGCAACGTATTTTTGTTCCTGTGTCAACGAAAAAGGGGGAAAACAGCAGCTAGTGGGACCCCAGGAAGTTTCCGTTAAATATTTATTTTATTCCCACGTTAGCGGAAAGGCTGTATCCTGTAATTTAAACCACGCCGTTTTTGAAGAACTCATTTTTAAGATGGTAAGACACGTCAACGTTTGCTTGTACGGCTAGCCGGAGTTAGCTGTTAGCTTGTTTCGGTGTTTCTTCGTCGCTAGGCGTCGAATATACCTCCCCCAAAGTCTTCCTAAAACACAATTAATGGCGTCTTTCAAATGTTCTGACGAGTTGGAATTTGTTTTGGTGTGCCGATCGGTCAAGGGTGATAAACTCACTAATTGTGATTCGTGTTTGATGAGGCTAGCGTAACCACCGTGACGTCAATTTAAAACCCAATCTGATGTATCCTGGCCCTTTCAAAGACTTAATATTAACCATCGACTTTCTTTTCTTCGTAAAATACACTATATTTGTGTATTCAAACGTATTAAAAGGTCACACGAATCCTCCATTTGGTCAATTGAAATGCACCCGTTACTATAAATTACCACACCTGTGTCAATTGTTTTTTTTTTTGAAGAATTCGATTTATTAGTTTCCCTTTTCTTTTCCAGAGAGCAATTATTGTTTTGTAACTCTCCTTTATTAACACTTACTCCATGAGACTAAAAATAGCAGGTTTTGTTCATGTTTAATGGTAAAAACAGCAAAATCCAATATTTTCTAATGCAGTTTAATGGTAAAAACAGCAAATTCCAATATTTTCTAATGCAGTAAATCCCCCCCCCCCCCGTTTATCACAGGGGAAATGTTTCTATAGCAAAATAATTTAAAATTTTGACACCTGTTCCACGTGCAAACCAAACAATACATTGATCGATCAGGCCGCTACCAAATCTATCGAAGTCTTGAAGCAAAGCTGTTTTTTTTGCCAATGGTGCAACAACAACAATCAATTTAACTCCTTTTTTTTTTCTTCCCCCAGAACTCCAATGTGGAGAATTTACCCCCTCATGTTCTTCGCCTGGTGTACAAAGAAGTTTCCGCTTTAGCTGCAGACCCACCAGAAGGTATCAAGATCTACCCCAGCGACGAAGACATAACCGAACTTCACACGGCCATCGAAGGACCCGGTAAGAGGCCGCGTCGCTGCCAACCTCTCCCGGTTAAGCGGCTTGGACGTCTATTGCCATCAATGGCAGCCAATGAGTTCAAACCTCACCCCACCCCGTCGTACCCCGGTCTTTACTGTCCTGCCTTTTCAATGCGGGCTGAGACCGATCGCAGTAAAAGTTGAATTATTCACACATGCTCTGTTTACACTTTGGCAGAGGGTACGCCGTTCGTCGGCGGCGTTTTCCGAATGCGCCTGGTCCTCGGGAAGGACTTCCCCGCCGTTCCACCCAAAGGGTATTTCCTGACCAAGATTTTCCACCCCAACGTGGGCCACAAAGGAGAGATCTGCGTCAACGTTTTGAAGAGGGATTGGAAGGCGGAACTGGGGCTCAGGCACGTTTTGCTGGTGAGTACGTGCGTTCTGATGTTTTTTTTTTTAGGTAAATACAAACTCGGCGTACCGCTGCGATTTGGTAGACGGGCACTGACAGAGTTGTAGAAGCAGTTAGAGGGAAAATGCTAAGTAAAAATAGTTTTAATAAATTACCCAAAAAAATGGGGGTAAATTTTAAAAACAATTTATTTTTTATTACTAACCAACAGTGCACATTATAGATATGCAGAGCTGCCAACTCCTTCAGAATTTCAGGTGTACCAATTTTTTTTGGGGAAGCAACTATTTTGGAAAAGATCCATATTTCCAATTTAAATGCCTTGAAATTCACACTATTGCTACGGCTTCCACCATCATACTAACGGATTTGATTCAACTGCACTGTAAACAGGATGAATTCGGTAATACGAGTGCATTGTCAATCATCATTTAAAAAATATATATATGGAATTTGCGCTGATCGCATTCACTCCTGATGAAAATATAAAACTCCTGAAAAGGGGTCGACGCACGTTGGCAGCTCTGGATATGGTTTTCTGAGGGCATTATAATTCCCGGCATTATAATTCCCGACTTCCCAAACAATAAATCGTCAGCTTTCAGTAATCAAATGAATCGACGATGCATTCAAGACGTTGTTAACCTTTAAATCTTATATGTATCCCCTTTTTTGGAGCCTGTCCATACCAAAAATGTTTTTCTTTTTTATTAGTTTTCCAGTTTTTCAGAAAAAAGTAAATTCCCTTTTTAAAATATACAGTATTTTCTTGCATATACGTCGTATTTGTCGCTAAAAAAATGATGCCTGAATCGAGGGTACGGCTTATATGCGCACAAATTAGATTTGACATGGACGAAACTGCCAGGTGACAAAAACAAAACGCCATAACGCAAGACAATGTGGCCATTACAGTCCTTTATTTCAAAATAGAGAAAAGATAAACAGCTAAAATGCTAAACAAAGTTTATTTTGATGTCTAGGAATGAAATTCTAGAAAATAAACATATTTTGCATAAAACATGAAAAAACTCACTTGTGCCTGCCTTTGCTCGCTCCGGGCGCCGCCATCTTACCTAGACCGCTACGGAAACACTTCCTAGTTGTACTGCTCACGTGACTTCCTTTTTAAATTTAACTTCTTTATGATAAAATACCCAAATAATGTGCAATCCAGCAGAGGATCATTTCGATTCATACAGTATCTCAGAAATACCACTTGGCGATTTTTCTTACGATTTTTCCCTTCAAAGTAAGACATTTGTACTCCCTAATAAAACAAAGATTATACAGGTGAAAATCGTGAATTAGGGGGCGGCTTATACGCGAGAAATCGTAAAATTCAACGGTTTTAAGGCAATTTGTACGTGTTATACACTGAGGCGGCTAATATGCGAGAAAATACAGTGTATATATACTTTTTAAATAAAAAATAATAATTAAATATTCATTCTCAACACATTATTTTTACGCTTTTACGAAAAAAAGTGAAAGCAAAAAGCAGCAAAATTCTCAGATTTTTTTTTTGCAGTACTTACGACTACGAAAATGTTATTCAGAATTTATTTTAAGGTCGAACGTGACGTCGAGACACGCGATTGGATGTTAATTTTGATACCCTTGTATTTTTTAGCGATATGGATGCTATTTTCTAACTGGCAATGTCCCTCCCCCTCGCAGACCATCAAATGTCTCCTCATCCATCCCAACCCGGAGTCGGCCCTCAACGAGGAAGCGGGTCGCCTGCTCCTGGAGAACTATACGGAATACGAAGCCCGCGCCCGTCTCCTCACGGAAATCCACGCCATGACGGGACCCGCCGGCTCCTCGGGGGCCTCGTCGGAAGCCAACGACGGACCCCAGCCCAAGAAACATGCGGGCGACCTGGCCAAGAGGACGGGAGGCGGAGCCAATGGCGGCGGCGTGGTCTTGCCTGCCGTGCCCGCCGCTCTAGGAAATGGCGCCAGCAGTAGTAGCTCCATCAATAACATAGCGGTAAAAAAGAAAGCGGATAAAAAGCGCGCCTTGAGGCGACTTTAATGCTTTTTATTCAAGCTTTTCAGTGTGTTTGACTGCGTGCGTGAGGAAGAGTGTAAATAAAGATATGAGTTGTTTTAAGGTGCTTGATCACCATTCATTTACGACAAGGAAAAAGTAGCATTTTCCCCTTATCGTACATTTTGAAGGCCCTTTAAAGTGAGTAAAAGATGCTTTTCAGGGAGAAAATTATTTTTTCTTTATTAAATTTCATATATAAAAAAGAAATCTTCTGTCACACACTTAGAAAACGTTCATATACACATATTGTACAATTTTAAACAGCTGCATAGTTGAGCATTTGAACTTTTAACAAACATTTTTTTCCTTACTGGAGTATCAGGGCCACAAAGGAAAAACAATACAGGATGTTCCAAAATGTTTGACCCCATTTCATAGGCTAATCATTTTGAGAATTTTCGTCGGGATGACTTCAAATTTTCACAGCTTGTTTAAAAATGTTTGAAGTTTTTGTGTGTAACATTTGGCATTTCTATCTTTTCAGGTTAAGAAATGCGGCTGACTTCAAAAGAAAAGGCATCTTGCGTGTAAGAGTGCTCAGATTCAATCACCCAAGCAAGTAAGTACACATTTTGCAAAGAAGACACCAACTACAAAACAAATTAGGACTTGGCACCAGGAAAAGAACTGCAAGGTGAGTTTCCACACTTGCTCTTCTGAGGGCTACGCATGAAGGAGGCTTCACCAACCTGCTCCACTGTCTCAAAATAATTGGCTTACAAAATGGGCTCAAACATTTTGGAACACATGCACTTAACTGGTAAAAGTTGACTTTTGCTAAAATTATAAGTGCTCCTCAAAATATTGGATATTAGTAGAGCAGGTTGGTGAGGCCTTGCTGCGTTGTCCTTGGAAGAAGAAGTGTGGAAACTCGCATTCCAGCCTTTTTCCACAAATGTTGGCTGCCAAGTCCTAATTTGTTTGGTAGTGGGTGTCTTTTCTGCAAAATTTCTACTTACTTGCCTGGGTGACTGAGTCCGAGCACGCTAACAGGCAAAATGCCTTTTCTTTTGAAGTGAGATGCATTTCTTAACCTGAAAAGAAATAAATGCCAAATGTTGCACACAAAAACTTGAAACGTTTAAGGTCATCCCGTCGAAAATTGTCAAAATTATTGGCCTGTGATATGGCGTCAAATATTTTGGAACACCCTGTAGACTAGAGAAAAGTCATATTCACAAGAATAAAATAATCTTATGAGAAAATGTGATACTATGGAATGTGGCAAAGCTAAATTGTAATTTGACAACTTTAACCTTAAATGCAGTCTTATGACTTTTCTCATAATTGGTTAAGCTGGCCATAAAACTTTTAAAAATAGTTTCAGGGAGTTTAGGTGTAAATGCGTGAAGTTCCACGTCCCAAAAGTTCCATTTTGGAAAAATTCCACGTGATTTCAGATCGATCCTAGCGTCTATTTCGCAAAAGTCTCAAATGAGAGAAACTCAAGTCTGCCCCTGATGGTGAGTAAGGTAGCCCTCTGTTTTACAAGAGCGCCCCCCGCGGGTGGTCATACATCTCACTCAACGTCTGGAATTTGGGCCCCCAGCGTGCCAGGCGCTCCCGCGGCACGTGGCCGTCGCGCTCGTCGTCGCTCCCGAGCGAGCTGAGGCTCCCCGCCGGCGTCCCGGCGCCCTCGTCCCGCCAGATGTGGAAGGCGTCCTCCGGCAGGGCGGCGTCGTCGCGATCGGCTTCCCGCACGATGCGCTCCACGTAGCTTTTGAAGTGGGCGTGCGAGCGAGGCGAGGAGTGAGGAGCCTGTGTGCGGAGGCGCGCTTGCGGCACGCTCAGGTAGGGGGCGCCGTGGGGAGCCACTTCCTCCTGCGAGCCCGGGGACGACTTGATGAGCGGCGCCGTGGTGCACGAGGACGACTGGGACAGACTGCAGCGCAGCGGACGCTTCAATTCCGTCATGTCGTAAGCTTTCTGGAATGGGAAAGGTGATTGGACGCCGGTCCCAGGGGGGATTGGTCGCCGGTCGCCACCCATTACCTGATCCTGCTCTCCGCCGCCTTCCTCGTTGTAGTTGAGGATGTTCTCCCGGACATCTTCCCAGCTTTGGCGCTCGGCCGGGATGTGGTAGACGCCACGCTTGCGGAATTTGTTGCGGCTGCCTTTTTGGTTCCACACTGTCACCGCCACTAAAACCGCTATGTATGGAAAAAAAAATGGGTGGGGGCAATTGTTTTCAACGAGAAGGTTTTTCTGGATGAAATGGAAACATTGTGACTTCTTGACAATCCTGAAAACCAAATAAAACCTTAATGAATATAAGTTATTTTCTTTTTAAACAAAAAATGCTTTACTACATGGTCTTTTTTAAAATTTAAATTCCTTAATATAGATGGTCTTTTTTTTTTAAACAAAAAATGTTTTACTACATGGTCTTTTTAAATTTAAATGCCTTAATATAGCTGGCCTTTTTTAAAATGCCTTACTATACATGGTCATTGTTTTTAACGAAATGAAACCTTACTATACACGGTCATTGTTTTTAACAAAATGAAACCTTACTGTGCATGGTATGTTTTTAACAAAATGAAGCCTTACTATACATGGTATGTACAAAAAATGTCCAATTATACATGGTATTTTTTAACGAAATAAAACCTTACTTTACGTGGTCTTTTTTTAACGAAATAAAGCCTTACCATACATAGTCTTTTTTTTAAAGTAAAAAAGCCTTACTATACTATGTCGCTTTTTACGAAAAAAGCCTTACTATACATACTATGGCGTTTTTTTCAAGAAAAAGCCTTACTATGTCGTTTTTTTTTTTTAGGAAAAAAAGCCTTACTAAACTATGTCGTTATTTTAGGAAAACAAGCCTTACTATACTATGTTGTTTTTTACGAAAAAAAAGCCTCACTATACTATGTCGTTTTTTGAAGAAAAAAAGGCTTACTATACTATGTCGTTTTTTTAAAGAAAAAAAGCCTTACTATACCATGTCGTTTTTTTACGAAAAAAAGCCTTACTATACTATGTCGTTTTTTTACGAAAAAAAAGCCTTACTATACTATGTTGTTTTTTACGAAAAAAAGCCTTACTATACTATGTCGGTTTTTTACGAAAAAAAGCCTTACTATACTATGTCGTTTTTTTAAGAAAAAAAGCCTTACTATACTATGTCGTTTTTTACGAAAAAAAGCCTTACTATACTATGTCGTTTTTTACAAAAAAAAGCCTTACTATACTAAGTCGTTTTTTACGAAAAAGAAGCCTTACTATACTATGTCGTTTTTTTACGAAAAAAAAGCCTTACTATACTATGTCGTTTTTTTAACGAAAGAAAGTCTTACTATACTATGTTGTTTTTTACGAAAAAAAGCCTTACTATACTATGTCGTTTTTTTAAGAAAAAAAGCCTTACTATACTATGTCGTTTTTTACGAAAAAAGCCTCACTATACTATGTCGTTTTTTGAAGAAAAAAAGGCTAACTAATACTATGTCGTTTTTTAAAGAAAAAAAGGCTAACTAATACTATGTCGTTTTTTAAAGAAAAAAAGCCTTACTATACCATGTCGTTTGTTACGAAAAAAAGCCTTACTATACTATGTCGATTTTTTACGAAAAAAAAGCCTTACTATACTATGTCGTTTTTTACGAAAAAAAGTCTTACTATACTATGTTGTTTTTTACGAAAAAAAAGCCTTACTATACTATGTCGGTTTTTGAAGAAAAAAAGCCTTACTATACTATGTCGTTTTTTTAAGAAAAAAAGCCTTACTATACTATGTCGTTTTTTTACGAAAAAAAAGCCTTACTATACTATGTCGTTTTTTTACGAAAAAAAAGCCTTACTATACTATGTCGTTTTTTACGAAAAAAAGCCTTACTATACTATGTCGTTTTTTTACGAAAAAAAAGCCTTACTATACTGTCGTTTTTTTAACGAAAGAAAGTCTTACTATACTATGTTGTTTTTTACGAAAAAAAGCCTTACTACACTGTGTCGTTTTTTTACGAAAAAAAAAGCCTTACTATACTATGTCGTTTTTTTAACGAAAAAAAGCCTTACTATACTATGTCGTTTTTTACGAAAAAAAAGCCTTACTATACTATGTCGTTTTTTTTAAGAAAAAAAGCCTTACTATACTATGTCATTTTTTACGAAAAATGCCTCACTATACTATGTCGTTTTTTGAAGAAAAAAAGGCTAACTAATACTATGTCGTTTTTTAAAGAAAAAAAGCCTTACTATACCATGTCGTTTGTTACGAAAAAAAGCCTTACTATACTATGTCGTTTTTTTACGAAAAAAAGCCTTACTATACTATGTCGTTTTTTTTAACGAAAGAAAGTCTTACTATACTATGTTGTTTTTTACGAAAAAAAGCCTTACTATACTATGTCGGTTTTTGAAGAAAAAAAGCCTTACTATACTATGTCGTTTTTTTACGAAAAAAAAGCCTTACTATACTATGTCGTTTTTTTAACGAAAGAAAGTCTTACTATACTATGTTGTTTTTTACGAAAAAAAGCCTTACTATACTATGTCGTTTTTTTACGAAAAAAAAGCCTTTCTATACTATGTCGTTTTTTTTAACGAAAGAAAGTCTTACTATACTATGTTGTTTTTTACGAAAAAAAAAGCCTTACTATACTATGTCGGTTTTTGAAGAAAAAAAGCCTTACTATACTATGTCATTTTTTTAAGAAAAAAAGCCTTACTATACTATGTCGTTTTTTTACGAAAAAAAAGCCTTACTATACTATGTCGTTTTTTTACGAATAAAAAGCCTTACTATACTATGTCGTTTTTTTTACGAAAAAAAAGCCTTACTATACTATGTCGTTTTTTTAAAGAAAGAAAGTCTTACTATACTATGTTGTTTTTTTACGAAAAAAAAGCCTTACTATACTATGTCGTTTTTTTACGAAAAAAAAGCATTGCTATACTATGTCGTTTTTTTACGAAAAAAAAAGCCTTACTATATTATGTCGTTTTTTACGAAAAAAGCCTTACTATACTATGTCGTTTTTTTACGAAAAAAAAGCCTTACTATACTATGTCGTTTTTTAAGGGAAAAAAAGCCTTACTATACTATGTAGTTTTTTACGAAAAAAAAAGCCTTACTATACTATGCCGATTTTTACGAGAAAAAAAAGCCTTACTATACTATGTCGTTTTTTAGGAAAAAAAGCCTTACTATACTATGTCGTTTTTTTTTGGAAAAATAGCCTTACTATACTATGTCGTTTTTTCCAAAAGCCTTACTATACTATGTCGTTTTTTAGGGGAAAAAAGCCTTACTATACTATGTCGTTTTTTACGAAAAAAGCCTTACTATACTATGTCGTTTCTTACGAAAAAAAGCCTTACTATACTATGTCGTTTTTTTAAGGGAAAAAAAGCCTTACTATACTATGTCGTTTTTTACGAAAAAAAAGCCTTATGAGTAAACTACATAGTATATACTACATAGTATAGTAAGGCTTTTTTCATAAAAAATGACATAGTATAGTAAGGCTTTTTTTTCTAAAAAACGACATAGTATAGTAAGGCTTTTTTTTCTCGTAAAAAACGGCATAGTATAGTAAGGCTTTTTTTTCGTAAAAAACGACATAGTATAGTAAGGCTTTTTTTCCCTTAAAAAAACGACATAGTATAGTAAGGCTTTTTTTCTTCAAAAACCGACATAGTATAGTAAGGCTTTTTTTCGTAAGAAACGACATACTATAGTAAGGCTTTTTTCGTAAAAAATGACATAGTATAGTAAGGCTTTTTTCCCCTAAAAAACGACATAGTATAGTAAGGCTTTTGGAAAAAAACGACATAGTATAGTAAGGCTATTTTTCCCAAAAAAAACGACATAGTATAGTAAGGCTTTTTTTTCGAAAAAAACGACATAGTATAGTAAGGCTTTTTTCGTAAAAAACGACATAGTATAGTAAGGCTTTTTTTCTTCAAAAACCGACATAGTATAGTAAGGCTTTTTTTTTCGTAAGAAACGACATAGTATAGTAAGGCTTTTTTCGTAAAAAACGACATAGTATAGTAAGGCTTTTTTCCCCTAAAAAACGACATAGTATAGTAAGGCTTTTGGAAAAAAACGACATAGTATAGTAAGGCTTTTTTTCCCAAAAAAACAACATAGTATATATAGTAAGGCTATTTTTCCCCCAAAAAACGACATAGTATAGTAAGGCTTTTTTTTCCTAAAAAACGACATAGTATAGTAAGGCTTTTTTTCCTAAAAAACGACATAGTATAGTAAGGCTTTTTTTTCTCGTAAAAAACGACATAGTATAGTAAGGCTTTTGGAAAAAAACGACATAGTATAGTAAGGCTATTTTTCAAAAAAAAAACGACATAGTATAGTAAGGCTTTTTTTTCGTAAAAAGCGACATAGTATAGTAAGGCTTTTTTCGTAAAAAACGACATAGTATAGTAAGGCTTTTTTCTTCAAAAACCGACATAGTATAGTAAGGCTTTTTTTCGTAAGAAACGACATAGTATAGTAAGGCTTTTTTCGTAAAAAAACGACATAGTATAGTAAGGCTTTTTTCCCCTAAAAAACGACATAGTATAGTAAGGCTTTTGGAAAAACACGACATAGTATAGTAAGGCTTTTTTTCCTAAAAAAACAACATAGTATATATAGTAAGGCTATTTTTCCTAAAAAAAAACGACATAGTATAGTAAGGCTTTTTTTCCTAAAAAACGACATAGTATAGTAAGGCTTTTTTTCCCCAAAAAACGACATAGTATAGTAAGGCTTTTTTTTTCTCGTAAAAAACGGCATAGTATAGTAAGGCTTTTTTTTTCGTAAAAAACGACATAGTATAGTAAGGCTTTTTTTCCCTTAAAAAAACGACATAGTATATAGTAAGGCTTTTTTTCTTCAAAAACCGACATAGTATAGTAAGGCTTTTTTTCGTAAGAAACGACATAGTATAGTAAGGCTTTTTTCGTAAAAAAACGACATAGTATAGTAAGGCTTTTTTCCCCTAAAAAACGACATAGTCTAGTAAGGCTTTTGGAAAAATACGACATAGGCTATTTTTCCTAAAAAAAACGACATAGTATAGTAAGGCTTTTTTCCTAAAAAACGACATAGTATAGTAAGGCTTTTTTTCCCCAAAAAACGACATAGTATAGTAAGGCTTTTTTTTCTCGTAAAAAACGGCATAGTATAGTAAGGCTTTTTTTTGTAAAAAACGACATAGTATAGTAAGGCTTTTTTTCCCTTAAAAAAACGACATAGTATAGTAAGGCTTTTTTTCTTCAAAAACCGACATAGTATAGTAAGGCTTTTTTTCGTAAGAAACGCCATAGTATAGTAAGGCTTTTCCCCCTAAAAAACGACATAGTATAGTAAGGCTTTTCCCCCTAAAAAACGACATAGTATAGTAAGGCTTTTGGAAAAAAACGACATAGTATAGTAAGGCTTTTTTTCCTAAAAAAACAACATAGTATTTATAGTAAGGCTATTTTTCCCCCAAAAAAACGACATAGTATAGTAAGGCTTTTTTTCCTAAAAAACGACATAGTATAGTAAGGCTTTTGGAAAAACACGACATAGTATAGTAAGGCTTTTTTTCCTAAAAAAACAACATAGTATATATAGTAAGGCTATTTTTCCTAAAAAAAAACGACATAGTATAGTAAGGCTTTTTTTCCTAAAAAACGACATAGTATAGTAAGGCTTTTTTTCCCCAAAAAACGACATAGTATAGTAAGGCTTTTTTTTTCTCGTAAAAAACGGCATAGTATAGTAAGGCTTTTTTTTCGTAAAAAACGACATAGTATAGTAAGGCTTTTTTTCCCTTAAAAAAACGACATAGTATATAGTAAGGCTTTTTTTCTTCAAAAACCGACATAGTATAGTAAGGCTTTTTTTCGTAAGAAACGACATAGTATAGTAAGGCTTTTTTCGTAAAAAAACGACATAGTATAGTAAGGCTTTTTTCCCCTAAAAAACGACATAGTCTAGTAAGGCTTTTGGAAAAATACGACATAGGCTATTTTTCCTAAAAAAAACGACATAGTATAGTAAGGCTTTTTTCCTAAAAAACGACATAGTATAGTAAGGCTTTTTTTCCCCAAAAAACGACATAGTATAGTAAGGCTTTTTTTTCTCGTAAAAAACGGCATAGTATAGTAAGGCTTTTTTTCGTAAAAAACGACATAGTATAGTAAGGCTTTTTTTCCCTTAAAAAAACGACATAGTATAGTAAGGCTTTTTTTCTTCAAAAACCGACATAGTATAGTAAGGCTTTTTTTCGTAAGAAACGCCATAGTATAGTAAGGCTTTTCCCCCTAAAAAACGACATAGTATAGTAAGGCTTTTCCCCCTAAAAAACGACATAGTATAGTAAGGCTTTTGGAAAAAAACGACATAGTATAGTAAGGCTTTTTTTCCTAAAAAAACAACATAGTATTTATAGTAAGGCTATTTTTCCCCCAAAAAAACGACATAGTATAGTAAGGCTTTTTTTCCTAAAAAACGACATAGTATAGTAAGGCTTTTTTTTCTCGTAAAAAACGGCATAGTATAGTAAGGCTTTTTTTTCGTAAAAAACGACATAGTATAGTAAGGCTTTTTTCCCCTAAAAAACGACATAGTATAGTAAGGCTTTTGGAAAAAAACGACATAGTATAGTAAGGCTATTTTTCCTAAAAAAAACGACATAGTATAGCAAGGCTTTTTTTCCTAAAAAACGACATAGTATAGTAAGGCTTTTTTTCCCCAAAAAACGACATAGTGTAGTAAGGCTTTTTTTTCTCGTAAAAAACGGCATAGTATAGTAAGGCTTTTTTTTCTCGTAAAAAACGGCATAGTATAGTAAGGCTTTTTTTTCGTAAAAAACGACATAGTATAGTTAGGCTTTTTAAAAAAAAAAAACGACATAGTATAGTAAGGCTTTTTTTCTTCAAAAACCGACATAGTATAGTAAGGCTTTTTTTCGTAAGAAACGACATAGTATAGTAAGGCTTTTGGAAAAAAACGACATAGTATAGTAAGGCTTTTTTTCCTAAAAAAACAACATAGTATTTATAGTAAGGCTATTTTTCCTAAAAAAAACGACATAGTATAGTAAGGCTTTTTTTTTCTCGTAAAAAACGACATAGTATAGTAAGGCTTTTTTCCCCTAAAAAACGACATAGTATAGTAAGGCTTTTTTTCCTAAAAAACGACATGGTATAGTAAGGCTTTTTTTCCTAAAAAACGACATAGTATAGTAAGGCTTTTTTTTCTCGTAAAAAACGGCATAGTATAGTAAGGCTTTTTTTTCGTAAAAAACGACATAGTATAGTTAGGCTTTTTTTTTAAAAAAACGACATAGTATAGTAAGGCTTTTTTTCTTCAAAAACCGACATAGTATAGTAAGGCTTTTTTTCGTAAGAAACGACATAGTATAGTAAGGCTTTTTTCGTAAAAAACGACATAGTATAGTAAGGCTTTTGGAAAAAAACGACATAGTATAGTAAGGCTTTTTTTCCTAAAAAAACAACATAGTATATATAGTAAGGCTATTTTTCCCCTAAAAAAACAACATAGTATATATAGTAAGGCTATTTTCCCCCCAAAAAACGACATAGTATAGTAAGGCTTTTTTTCCTAAAAAACGACATGGTATAGTAAGGCTTTTTTTCCTAAAAAACGACATAGTATAGTAAGGCTTTTTTTTCTCGTAAAAAACGGCATAGTATAGCAAGGCTTTTTTTCCTAAAAAACGACATAGTATAGTAAGGCTTTTTTCCCCCAAAAAACGACATAGTGTAGTAAGGCTTTTTTTTCTCGTAAAAATCGGCATAGTATAGTAAGGCTTTTTTTTCCTCGTAAAAAACGGCATAGTATAGTAAGGCTTTTTTTTCGTAAAAAACGACATAGTATAGTTAGGCTTTTTTAAAAAAAAAAACGACATAGTATAGTAAGGCTTTTTTTCTTCAAAAACCGACATAGTATAGTAAGGCTTTTTTTCGTAAGAAACGACATAGTATAGTAAGGCTTTTTTCGTAAAAAACGACATAGTATAGTAAGGCTTTTGGAAAAAAAACGACATAGTATAGTAAGGCTTTTTTTCCTAAAAAAACAACATAGTATATATAGTAAGGCTATTTTTCCTAAAAAAAAACGACATAGTATAGTAAGGCTTTTTTTTTCTCGTAAAAAACGGCATAGTATAGTAAGGCTTTTTTTTCGTAAAAAACGACATAGTATAGTAAGGCTTTTTTCCCCTAAAAAACGACATAGTATAGTAAGGCTTTTGGAAAAAAACGACATAGTATAGTAAGGCTATTTTTCCTAAAAAAAAACGACATAGTATAGCAAGGCTTTTTTTCCTAAAAAACGACATAGTATAGTAAGGCTTTTTTTCCCCAAAAAACGACATAGTGTAGTAAGGCTTTTTTTTCTCGTAAAAAACGGCATAGTATAGTAAGGCTTTTTTTTCTCGTAAAAAACGGCATAGTATAGTAAGGCTTTTTTTTCGTAAAAAACGACATAGTATAGTTAGGCTTTTTTTTAAAAAAAACGACATAGTATAGTAAGGCCTTTTTTCTTCAAAAACCGACATAGTATAGTAAGGCTTTTTTTTCGTAAGAAACGACATAGTATAGTAAGGCTTTTTTCGTAAAAAACGACATAGTATAGTAAGGCTTTTGGAAAAAAACGACATAGTATAGTAAGGCTTTTTTTCCTAAAAAAACAACATAGTATATATAGTAAGGCTATTTTTCCTAAAAAAAAACGACATAGTATAGTAAGGCTTTTTTTTTCTCGTAAAAAACGGCATAGTATAGTAAGGCTTTTTTTTCGTAAAAAACGACATAGTATAGTAAGGCTTTTTTCCCCTAAAAAACGACATAGTATAGTAAGGCTTTTGGAAAAAAACGACATAGTATAGTAAGGCTATTTTTCCTAAAAAAAACGACATAGTATAGCAAGGCTTTTTTTCCTAAAAAACGACATAGTATAGTAAGGCTTTTTTTCCCCAAAAAACGACAGTGTAGTAAGGCTTTTTTTTCTCATAAAAAACGGCATAGTATAGTAAGGCTTTTTTTTCTCGTAAAAAACGGCATAGTATAGTAAGGCTTTTTTTTCGTAAAAAACGACATAGTATAGTTAGGCTTTTTTAAAAAAAAAACGACATAGTATAGTAAGGCTTTTTTTCTTCAAAAACCGACATAGTATAGTAAGGCTTTTTTTCGTAAGAAACGACATAGTATAGTAAGGCTTTTTTCGTAAAAAACGACATAGTATAGTAAGGCTTTTGGAAAAAAACGACATAGTATAGTAAGGCTTTTTTTCCTAAAAAAACAACATAGTATTTATAGTAAGGCTATTTTTCCTAAAAAAAAACGACATAGTATAGTAAGGCTTTTTTTTTCTCGTAAAAAACGACATAGTATAGTAAGGCTTTTTTCCCCTAAAAAACGACATAGTATAGTAAGGCTTTTGGAAAAAAACGACATAGTATAGTAAGGCTATTTTTCCTAAAAAAAAGACATAGTATAGCAAGGCTTTTTTTCCTAAAAAACGACATAGTATAGTAAGGCTTTTTTTCCCCAAAAAACGACAGTGTAGTAAGGCTTTTTTTTCTCGTAAAAAACGGCATAGTATAGTAAGGCTTTTTTTTCTCGTAAAAAACGGCATAGTATAGTAAGGCTTTTTTTTCGTAAAAAACGACATAGTATAGTTAGGCTTTTTTAAAAAAAAAACGACATAGTATAGTAAGGCTTTTTTTCTTCAAAAAACGACATAGTATAGTAAGGCTTTTTTTCGTAAGAAACGACATAGTATAGTAAGGCTTTTTTCGTAAAAAACGACATAGTATAGTAAGGCTTTTGGAAAAAAACGACATAGTATAGTAAGGCTTTTTTTCCTAAAAAAACAACATAGTATTTATAGTAAGGCTATTTTTCCTAAAAAAAAACGACATAGTATAGTAAGGCTTTTTTTTTCTCGTAAAAAACGACATAGTATAGTAAGGCTTTTTTCCCCTAAAAAACGACATAGTATAGTAAGGCTTTTGGAAAAAAACGACATAGTATAGTAAGGCTATTTTTCCTAAAAAAAAGACATAGTATAGCAAGGCTTTTTTTCCTAAAAAACGACATAGTATAGTAAGGCTTTTTTTCCCCAAAAAACGACATAGTGTAGTAAGGCTTTTTTTTCTCGTAAAAAACGGCATAGTATAGTAAGGCTTTTTTTTCTCGTAAAAAACGGCATAGTATAGTAAGGCTTTTTTTTCGTAAAAAACGACATAGTATAGTTAGGCTTTTTTTTAAAAAAAACGACATAGTATAGTAAGGCTTTTTTTCTTCAAAAACCGACATAGTATAGTAAGGCTTTTTTTCGTAAGAAACGACATAGTATAGTAAGGCTTTTTTTCGTAAAAAACGACATAGTATAGTAAGGCTTTTGGAAAAAAACGACATAGTATAGTAAGGCTTTTTTTCCTACAAAAACAACATAGTATATATAGTAAGGCTATTTTTCCCCTAAAAAAACAACATAGTATATATAGTAAGGCTATTTTTCCCCCAAAAAAACGACATAGTATAGTAAGGCTTTTTTTCCTAAAAAACGACATGGTATAGTAAGGCTTTTTTTCCTAAAAAACGACATAGTATAGTAAGGCTTTTTTTTTCTCGTAAAAAACGGCATAGTATAGTAAGGCTTTTTTTTCGTAAAAAACGACATAGTATAGTTAGGCTTTTTTTAAAAAAAAACGACATAGTATAGTAAGGCTTTTTTTCTTCAAAAACCGACATAGTATAGTAAGGCTTTTTTTCGTAAGAAACGACATAGTATAGTAAGGCTTTTTTCGTAAAAAACGACATAGTATAGTAAGGCTTTTGGAAAAAAATGACATAGTGTAGTAAGGCTTTTTTTCCTAAAAAAACAACATAGTATTTATAGTAAGGCTATTTTTCCTAAAAAAAAACGACATAGTATAGTAAGGCTTTTTTTTTCTCGTAAAAAACGACATAGTATAGTAAGGCTTTTTTCCCCTAAAAAACGACATAGTATAGTAAGGCTTTTGGAAAAAAACGACATAGTATAGTAAGGCTATTTTTCCTAAAAAAAAGACATAGTATAGCAAGGCTTTTTTTCCTAAAAAACGACATAGTATAGTAAGGCTTTTTTTCCCCAAAAAACGACATAGTGTAGTAAGGCTTTTTTTTCTCGTAAAAAACGGCATAGTATAGTAAGGCTTTTTTTTCTCGTAAAAAACGGCATAGTATAGTAAGGCTTTTTTTTCGTAAAAAACGACATAGTATAGTTAGGCTTTTTTTTTTAAAAAAACGACATAGTATAGTAAGGCTTTTTTTCTTCAAAAACCGACATAGTATAGTAAGGCTTTTTTTCGTAAGAAACGACATAGTATAGTAAGGCTTTTTTTCGTAAAAAACGACATAGTATAGTAAGGCTTTTGGAAAAAAACGACATAGTATAGTAAGGCTTTTTTTCCTAAAAAAACAACATAGTATATATAGTAAGGCTATTTTTCCCCTAAAAAAACAACATAGTATATATAGTAAGGCTATTTTTCCCCCAAAAAAACGACATAGTATAGTAAGGCTTTTTTTCCTAAAAAACGACATGGTATAGTAAGGCTTTTTTTCCTAAAAAACGACATAGTATAGTAAGGCTTTTTTTTTCTCGTAAAAAACGGCATAGTATAGTAAGGCTTTTTTTTCGTAAAAAACGACATAGTATAGTTAGGCTTTTTTAAAAAAAAAACGACATAGTATAGTAAGGCTTTTTTTCTTCAAAAACCGACATAGTATAGTAAGGCTTTTTTTCGTAAGAAACGACATAGTATAGTAAGGCTTTTTTCGTAAAAAACGACATAGTATAGTAAGGCTTTTGGAAAAAAACGACATAGTATAGTAAGGCTTTTTTTCCTAAAAAAACAACATAGTATATATAGTAAGGCTATTTTTCCTAAAAAAAAAACGACATAGTATAGTAAGGCTTTTTTTCATAAAAATTGACATAGTATGTCGTTTTTTATGAAAAAAAGCCTTACTATACATGGTCTTTTT
Source organism: Stigmatopora argus (assembly GCF_051989625.1). Lineage (NCBI taxonomy): Eukaryota > Metazoa > Chordata > Actinopteri > Syngnathiformes > Syngnathidae > Stigmatopora > Stigmatopora argus. The sequence goes on along the minus strand of NC_135390.1, from coordinate 17,935,567 downwards.
TTAACGAAATGAAGCCTTACTATACATGGTCTTTTTTTAACGAAATGAAGCCTTACTATACATGGTCTTTTTTTAAACAAAAATGCCTTACTATACAAGGTCTGTTTTTTTTTAATAAAAATGCCTTACTATAGAAAATGCAAAATGGCACTAACCGAAGAAGACGAGCAGACACATGCTGATGGCCAGGATGGAGCTGGGGCTGAGGGCTGCCAATCTGCGGCCACGGTACTGGCCCAGCTCGCAGCGCCGCCCGCGGAAGCCCGGCGGGCAGCGGCAGCGGAATCCTGAGGCCGATAGCGCCTGGCACGCGCCGCCGTTGCGACACGACGCCGCCCCGCACGGGGACGGCGCACAGCGCCGCCCGCCCACCTCCTCCTCCTCCGCCGCCACCGCCACTTGACCATCGGGGCACCTGATGGCAAATGTGATCAGGCTTTAAAAAATCACCTGGACTCACATTTAAAATTTCTCATAAATATTTGAAAATTGAAAACAAAGTTTCTCCCCCGCCAGTTCCCATAGTTGGCAGGGATAGGCTCCGGCACCCCCCGCGACCCTTGTGAAGAGAAGCAATTTGCAAAATGAAGATAGAATTACATTTAAAATCTCTCTATAAAAAAAAAACGCTTGTTGACGTCCATCCAGCAGACGAATGAACAAATGTTAGCTTTTCCTTCGCTGCCAACCCTCCCACTTCATACGGATTGGACGTCTATCGCCGTCAATGGCAGCCAGCTTAGTTCATCCTTAAAAATTCATTGGGTCGGAGTAACGTTAGGTGAGTTTCACCTGCACTCATGTTTCCTCCACAGGTCAACGCAGCGAAGCGGCTCGGGGCAGGGCTGATCCCGGCAGGCGTCGCTGGAGCACCCCGGGGTGACGCCCCGCCTCTCCAGGACGTCCACCGACTCGCCATCGGCGCCATCCAACGGGAGCGCCCGGCCGTTGAGACGAACGTCGCGCAGGCAACCTGAACACACACGAGTTGAAACTCCAATGAATTTGGTGAACATTCATTTGTCATTGGACATCTTGCAGCTAATCACTTGACAAGTTAGTCCCCACAAAATGTTCAAAAACAAACAGGAAGTGACCCAAAATCAACAGGAAGTGCCATAAATGAAACCAAACCATTGTAAGTGGGGGGGACTTTTTTCTCGTAAAAAAACGACATAGTATAGTAAGGCTTTTTTCGTAAAAAATGACATAGTATAGTAAGGCCTTTTTTCTTTAAAAAAACGACATAGTATAGTAAGCTTTAAAAAAAAAAACCCGACATAGTATAGTAAGGCTTTTTTTCTTAAAAAAAACCACATAGTATAGTTTTTTTTCCGTAAAAAACGACATAGTAAAGCTTTTTTTTCTCGTAAAAAACGAAATAGAATAGTAAGGCTTTTTTCATAAAAAAACGACAGTATAGTAAGGCTTTTTTTCTTTTAAAAAACGTCATAGTATAGTAAGGCTTTTTTCCGTAAAAAACGACATAGTATAGTAAGGCTTTTTTTCGTTAAAAAACGACATAGTATAGTAAAGCTTTTTTTTGGTAAAAAACGACAAAAAACCTTACTATAGTTTGTCGTTTTTTACAAAAAAAGCCTTACTATACTATGTTGTTTTTTTACAAAAAAAACTTACTATACTGTCGTTTTTTATTTAAAAAAGCCTTACTATACTATGTCGTTTTTTACGAAAAAAAAACCTTACTATACTGTCGTTTTTTAACGAAAAAAAGCTCAAATCAACAGGAAGTGACCACCATAATCCCCCCCAAAAACACGAGCTTTTACGTCGGTTAATTAGCAAAGCCATCGACGGCGGTGTATGTTCGAGCCGTGCTCACCGTGAAAGGCTCCGCCCCCCACGGTGACCCCGGCGGGGTCCAGGGTCATCCGGCGGCTATTCCCCAGGCGGGCCCAGACCTCCCGTTCCCCGCCGCCCCGCTCCAGCTTCAAGGTGAAGAGGTTGTCGCGGCGACTGAGGCTGACCGGCACCCACTGGCCCACGTCCACGCGCGGGCCCGTTAGCCGGAGCGCCTGGGCGCCGTCGCCCAGGTGCGCCCGCACCGACAGAAAACCCTCGGCGATCTATAGCGGGAAGAAAGCGCCGGGTTAGCGACGGGTTCTTGCTCGTCCGAAGCTTTTTTGATTTCTCGGCGCACCTCCAGCACCACGTAGTGGTGGGCTTCTCGGGACGTGACGGACAGCAAAGTGCCGGACGCGGCGCGGGTGCGCAGGAGCATCTGGACGTCGGTGCGCCGGCCGTCTCCCATGGCGCCTCCCACGTGGAACCTCAGCACGCTCTCCGAGTCCAAAGAGAACTCTGGAACCACTGCGAGGAGAAGGAGGAGGAGCAGGACAGCTTTGAACGATCGCCACCAGATGGCGCAAACCCAACTTTTACATCAGGCAAGCTAATGGCTAATAAATAAAAACAAACAGGAAACGCAGTCAAACAAATGCTAGAAAACATAATGGCACACATCACACAAAAAATAACACACAAAAACTAACAGGCACGCACAAATACATGCACAACAACTGCACATGACACAACAAAAACACGATACACAATAAAAACACACATTTAAATATACATATCAACAATAGTACACAACACAATAAAAACACAATTCGACACACAAACAAGTATACAACAACAATTGCACAACACACAACAAAAACACAATTCGACACACATTTAAATATACAACAATTGCACACCACACAATAAAAAACATAAGACAACAAAAATACAATTTGACAAACACACACACACACACTTAAACATACAACAACAATTACACATCACACAACAAAAACACAATTCGACACATTTAAATACACAACAATTGCACACCACACAATTAAAAAAAACATGATAACAACAAAAACACAATTCGACACACACTTAAACATATAACAACAATTGCAAATCACACAATAAAAAACATAACACAACAAAAATATAATTTGACAAACACACACACACTTAAACATACAACAACAATTACACATCACACAACAAAAACACAATTCGACACACATTTAAATATACAACAATTGTACACCACACAATAAAAAAAAAACATGATAACAACAAAAACACAATTCGACACACACACACACTTTAACATACAACCACAATTGCACACCACACAATAAAAACACACTTTTTTTCGGGCAACCCCTCACCTGCGTCGCATTTGTGCCCGGCGCGTCCCGGTTGGCATTCGCAGCTGAAGGCCCCCCAGTCGGCCAGGCAGGACGCGTGGATCCCGCAGGAGGGCCCGGCCGCCGTCACGCAGGCGCCGTCCGTGGAGGCGCAACCCGGACGGCTGTCCCGGCTTTCGCCCGCTCGCTCCAGGTCGTACGCCTAGAAGGCGGGCGAAGGGTTGGCCGGGGTGTCGGCGGGACGGGTGGCCGCGCCCCCTCGACGGCTGTACCTGCGTGTCCAGCCGCAGGTTCCGCAGGCAGCCTCTGAACCCGGGGTAGCGGGGTCCGTGTGTGGTGGGCTTGACGCCCCCCAGCTGCAGCGGCTGATGCACGTTGAGGAACCTGAAGCGCAAATACGCGGTCAGCGGTCATCCGCCGAGCCGTCGCGGGTGTCGTGGACGTTGCCCGCCACTCACCTGTCGTTTCCCGGCGTTTGCCCCGCGACCCTGCAAGCCGATTCGTCCGCTTCTCCAGAGTCCGGCGTGCTTACCGGTGCCCCCGAGCACAGATCCAGAACCAGCTGCACCGCCTAAAGCGCACATTCGTCAGGTTAAAGTAAATTTATTTAGTTTGTTATTAAAATAAAAAAATGAAATAAAGACAATGAATTTAGCAATAATAATCAAAAACTACTATTTTTTTCTATATAATTATTTAACATTTAGCAACTTTTGTATTAAAAGAGGACGGCCCGGTGGACTAAGTGGTTAGTCAGCCTCACAGCTGTGGGGACCTGGGTTCAAATCCAGGTCATGTCCACCTGTGTGGAGATTGCATGTTCTCCCCGGGACCGCGTGGGTTTCCTCCGGGTGTTCCGCTTTCCTCCCATATTCCAAAAACATGCATGGTAGGCTGATTGCACACTCTAAATCACGTGTGAAAGAGGTGGCCCGGGGGCCAAATCTGGCCCGCCGCATCATTTTGTGTGGCCCGGGAAAGTAAATGATGACTGCCAACTTTCTGTTTTAGGATCAAATTAAAATGAGGAGTATAGATGTATATTAAATTTCCGGATTTTACCCCTTTTAAATCAATAATTGTCATTTATTAATCAATTTTTTCTGTTTTTAGTTCAAAAATCATTCTGTAAAATCTAAAAATATATATCAAAAAAGCTAAAAATAAACATTGTTTTAGATCTATAAAAAAATGAATATTCAGGGCTTTTAATCCAGTTCATAAAAAAATATCTAAATATTATATCTAAAATGGTCCGGCCCACGTGAAATCAAGTTGACGTTAAAGCGGCCCGCGAACCAACCCGAGTCTGACACCCCTGCTCTAAATTGTCCCTAGCTATGAGCAATTGGTTGTTTGTATTATCGTGCCCTGCGATTGGCTGCCCACCAATTCAGGGTGTCAGCTGGGATAGGCTCCAGCACCCCCGCGAGCCTAATGAGGATAAAGTGGTTCAGAAAAAAAATCTTATGTATTCCTCCAAATCTTTATGTATATTGGTCAAATGTAAATGAAGTTTAGTTGAAGTTTAAGTCAACTTGATTTGAAAGCCAGTCCAAATTGATGGCACGTCCACTTCCTACCTTTCCGTCGTCGATGACGTCCAATCGATGCCAGCGACGGTCGGCCACGTTGGTTTGGGGCGGCAGCTCCAAGGTGAGTGTTCCCGACCCGTGGTCGACCTTCAGGACCGGACTGCCGTTCTTCAACTCTGTGGTAGTTTATTTTTCCACGTGTTAATTTCACAAACAAACACCAGGGGGCGGCAAACAACTCCAAATTTCAATAAGGGCCGCCGCGTCAGTTGCCAATTTCCATTTCAAAAACAACCAATCAATCCATTTTTCCGTCACCCATCGACCGTCATTAACGACAAAAGCTCTTGGGCGATCGATGAGGCGGCCATATTTGATTTCCCCGCAAGCCGGCTTAATTACGTCACGTTAACCGGTTACGCAAGACGTGTCTGGGAAAAAGGCCGGGGGCGGAGCCAATTCGATAACGACGCACGACGACCGCCGGGAACTGACGTTTACGTCCCATGATGCTCTTTGTTTGCCGACTGGCCGCGTTGATCCGGTAGCGAGGGGAACAAGACGATCGGCGTTTTGTAAGTTTGCCGAACACAAAAGAAGCCAAAAACATAGCAAGAATAAATCAATTAGCATAAATATGCATACTTTACGGAACAATACGACATTGTATTTGTAATGTCAACAATATTACTATGTTTTTATTCTTGTAAATGCTGCACTATTGACTTTTGTTATATGATAATTTTGTCTCATAATACTCTGTATACAATAAATTGAAATTGCGTAACATTACGATTGTAAACTAAAAACTCTTGATATTCCTACTTTATTCTCATGATAGTAAATTTTTACCCTCGAAATATTCCCACATCATTTTTTGCCATTTTAAAACGTATATCTTGTGACATTATGACATCAATCTCGTCATACGCTGACCCTTTTCCACGTAATATTCCCACTTGTAATATTGTGACTATTCTCCGAGGGTCACTCTCTTTATTTTTTCCGCGCGGCCCTCAACGGAGTAGACGTACTCACCGATGGAAATGAAGTCTCGGGGCTGGCCCGGGTGGGCAGCGCCCGCCAGCGGCCCGTCGTAGAGGAGCAGCCCGTCACCTGCCTCGGTCAGGAAGTCCAGGGAAATGTGGCTTTGGAAGCACGGCGTCAGCGGGGGGAACCAGGCGTAACCTTCGCCGCCAAAACTGCGCTTGGTTTGCTGGCACTCGGGTCCGTCCAACATGGGCGGACACTCGCACCTGAAACGCATCAAAGTGCTAATTAACTCCAGAGACACAAGCGTCATCGGCCAATCAGATTGGCGTCGAAAAAAGATTCATGTAAATATAAATATTATATTTATAGAGAATGATAAATATTTGTCTTTTAAAATAAATTTTTTTTCCCATTTAAATAATGTTTATAGACCAGAATGAAAATGAAAAAAAAAAAAAAAAAACAGAATATGAACTGTATTTTCTTTTTAAAAATGAAAATAATATTAATAACAGAATATGAAATGTATTTTCTTTTTTAAAAAATGAAGAAAAAAAAATAACAACAGAATATGAAATGTATTTTCTTTAAAAAAAGATAAAAATAATAATAATAACAGAATATTAACTGTATTTTCTTTAACAAAAATAATAATAATAACCTAATCTTAACTGTATTTTCTTAAAAAAAATGAAAAAAAAAAACAGAATATTAACTGTATTTTCTTTTTTTTAAATGAAATTAATAATAATTGCAGAATATTAACTGTATTTTCTTTAATAAAAAAGAAAACATTAATAATAATAATAACAGAATCTAATTGTATTTTCTTAATAAAATAAAATTAAAGCTGCACTGATACTTTTTTGGGGGCTACCAATATTGATTACAATATTACTTTTATATAATTTTTTTAAATAAAAAAACTGAAGGAATCATCTGATGGTGTACTGCTAGGAATTTAAAAAAATTCATAGGCAATATATATATATAATACTAAATTTATAAACCTGAATATATTGTGCTTTAGAAGTTATTTGTATCTGTATCATTTATTTTATCACGGCGTGGTCAGTCATTGCTTAACTGCCATTGACGTCAATAGAGGTCCAATCCATTTGAAGCGAACAAACATTTTTTTTGTTTATTCATTCTTCAAATGGATTGGACGTCTACAAGTGATAAAGCTATAACGATTCGCGGCGGCGCCGACATTTTTCCACACCTGTATCCCAGGGGTCCGTCCCGGCACACGCCCCCGTTGAGGCAGGGGTCGGCGGGGAACGCCGAGCAAGGCGGGTGCGCGGCCCGCCGGGCGTGGCAGCCGCATTGCGCCTCCGTCTCGGCCGGAAGGGAAATCAAAGATACGTCGCCGGCGTTGAGCGCCGTCGGGGTGGGGCCGAACGTCACCCGGGTGGAGCAGCCGCCGGAGGGGGCGCAGTCGGCGCGGGGGCAGTCGTCCACGCCCACTTGGGAGACGGAGGCACCCAGCGCCGTTTCCAGCTGCCAACACAAAATCCGTTAGCGGGCAAGCAGACGTGAGTCATTCATTCGTGACAAGGCTCGCGGGGGGTGCTGGAGCCTATCATAGCTGAATTTGGGCACTCTGAATCGGTGGCCAGCCAATCGCAGGGCTCAAAGAGACGAACAACCAATCACGGCTAGGGGCAATTTAGAGTGATAGCCAGCTAGCCTAGCATGCATCTTTTTAGGATGTGGGAGGAAACCGGAGTACCCGGAGAAAACCCTTGCAAGCCCGGGGAGAACAGTTGTGAAGTCACCTTGGTTTTGTGAGCCACCACGTAGCCGTGGAGCTTCTCGGCTTTATAGTACGACGAGCCGTGCGCGGCAAACCACACGTCGGTCTCCCGATGGGGGCCGTGGGCGTCCCCTACCGAGAAGACCTGGACCTGCTCCGGCGTCGTTCCCAGGATCTCGGCCAGCGCTGCAGCCAATCGCGAGAAGCGGCTTTCCTCGCCCTTTCTGGACCGGAACAATTCTTCCACGCTCATATCTTAGAATAAATAAAAAATATATATATTTAAATACATGTATATATTTTTGTTTAAACTAAAGAAAGATATTTATGTATATATTGAGTTTGATTTATTTAATATGGGGAAAATACATATTACTGAACAAATACATGTTTATGTTAATGAACACGTAAGTATGTAAGATATTTCATTTTAGATTTTTTTCCTAGACATTTTTTTAGCCCCTTGATTTCTGAATTAACGTTAAAATAGTAGGAATTTCAAAAACTTAAAGTACATACAAATTAAAATGATAATTATAAAAATATATAGACAATTAAAGTGAAAGTTACAATTTAAACCCCAAAAGCCAAACAGAATAGAAGTTAAAACATTGAAAACATAAAAAAAAGTTATTTTGGAAAATATTAAAATAAAATTAAATAGTTTTTGAATGTTTTTTTATATTTAAATTTTTTTTAGCTTTATTTTTTAACAAGCAGGGGGGGCCTGGCTTCTAAAAAATAAAGCAAAAAAAAATAAATATAAAAAAAAAACATTCAAAAACTATTTAATTTAATATTTTCCAAAATAACTTTGCTTGTTTAGAACCAAAAGACAATTGTTCTCTTTTGAAAAATGAGTGTTTAACAAATAAAAGATTGAGTTTACACACTTAGAGAAGGTGAAGAAATTCAATCACTCGTCTATTAGGATCCGACAGCCGTTTCTGGCCACCATAAAAAAATTAAACTCTCTACGTTGCACGGTTTGGACAAACGTAGCAAGAGAATCTTAACATACACACACACACTCACATACCCATAGATCACACTTTGTAAGGATTCAAATCATTGGTTATTCTTGTGGACATCCTAGACAGCACCAGAAACAGGATTTCCCGTGTTCCAGCCCAATTTTGGCGCCACTTACTGCGAATCCGGAGCGAAGCGGCGTTGATCAGCGCATCCCGCGGGAGCTCCACCACGTCCACCTGCGCCGTGGACGTCACGTCCGGCCAGGCGGGATCGGACACGCGCACCTGGAGCTGGTAGGAGCCGGGCGGGACGCCCTCCTTGATGCTCAGCTGGCCCGAACTGTGGTTGACGCTAAACAACCTGACAAGAAAAAAGAAAAAAAACTTTTATAGACGATAAAAGCGCCGCTTCATTTCCTCCCGCAAACTCCCAAATTAAAAACAATATTTTCCCGAGGCTGCGCTCGCTGCCACTTTTGCATAATTGCATAATTAAATTCTTCCCGTTTAATTACTTTTTTTCTTCCCTGGCAGCCGCGCACTTATAAATATGTAACTAAGACACCAATATACTTTTATGCGCATACTTTTGGAATCCCCGCTCGGCTGTTTCGGCTCCAGGAATAACAAGGATCGCAAATTGAAGGCGTATTTTTTTTTTAGCGATGTCATAAAAAATTTAAAAAATAGCGCCTTGGTTGCCAGGGCAACCAGGCAAGGAAGACTTACCGTATTTTCTCACATATTAGCCACTTTCGCGTATTAGTCGTAGCCTTAAAATAGTTGAATTTGCCAATTTCTCTCGTATAAGCCGCCCCCTGATTCACAATTTTCACCAGAATAATCAAGTCTAATTTGTGCAATATAAGCCGTACCCTGGATTTGGTCATTTTTTTAGCGACAAATATGGCGTATATGCGAGAAAATATGGTAGGTACAGGTCGTCAACTCATTTAAAACGTGACGGTGATAGTTGTCATTTGCTGGCAAGTCAATTTTGACCTAAAAGTTGATGAGCGTTTAATCAATGGCAGCCATTTCTAATATCTAATATCTCATACCTGGATGGTTTCCCTTCAAATCGGTACGTCTTCTCGCTCCAGTCGTCCAGATCTGGGGATGGGATTTGACCCAGCGCCGTTGTTGGCAGGACACCTGCTTTCCAATGGGGGGCAGACAACAAGAAAAGAGGTCAACTTTTAGCAGGAAGTGACCCCAAAATCAACAGAAAATGTCCTCCAGTGCTGGATTGGACATCGAGTGATAAACATATTAAATTCACAACAGAATGTTAAAAAAACCTTGTTTTTTTCCATTAATTACTTTACGTTATTGTTACTATTCATTCTGCATCCTCACCCCCTTGCTACTGTGACAACAAAATTTCCCGAATACGGGATGAGTAAAGTTATTCAATCCAATCCAATCCAATTTTCTGACCCGCTTATCCTCACAAGGGTCTTGGGGGGTGCTGGAGCCCATCCCAGCTAACTGGGACACCGTGAATCAGTGGCCAGCCAATCGCAGGGCATCTTGACAAAGGACAACGAATGGTAGCGAGGGGCAATTTAGAGTGTTAGCCAGCTAGTCTAGCATGCATGTTTTGTGGATGTGGGAGAAATCTGGAGTACCCGGAAAAAAACCCACGCAGGCCCAGGGAGAACATGCAAACACCATACGGTGAGCACCGACCTGGGATCGAACCCAGGACCCCAAAACTGCAAGGCCGAGGCACTAAACACTTCACCACCGTGGCGCCATTATTAACAACAAAAGTCATATTAGACATTGGTGCGCAAAAGTTCAAAAGAGGAGCCTATAAAAAGTAAAAATAAAAATTGGTCGGTCCTGGCAGTAAGTTAGGATTGCTGACAGCTGGTCCCAAGAACTAAATAAGTCATGTGTTCCGCAGCGAGACATCGGAAGCACTCGACTGTGACAAAGACGTCTTATGAGCTCAGAAGTGGCTAGGCTAGCTGCTGTAAAAGACACGCTGGGGGGAAGTCAAGGTCAGGGAGACCCGGCACAAAAGGTTTTTTTTTCTCCCCCAGAGTATTACCTCGTTGTGTGCCATTGAAGGACATAGACGTCCAATCCTTTTTGAGTGGGAGTGGGCAAATTCTGTGGTTGAATTTTGGGTTCTAAAGGTCAAAGTTCTCAGACGCCTGAAAAGCTATTTTGCAATATCTTGACAACAACAACAATAGGGATGAATTATTATCAGATTATCTGGTATATGCTTGGAATATGAATGGAAAAAACTGATAATCATTTTATTTATTGTACAATTCCTATTCTGACTTCTGTGCCCTTTGACTTCATGAACCTAAATTTCAGTCACCTCTTGGGTTTAATATTACAATCATATTCTTAAAATGTGTTAAGAATCCCTTCATTTTTTGTTCTGGAGTTCCTGCACAATTCCTTTCTGACCTTTGTGACCTTTGACCTCATGAACCCCAAATTCAACCACCTCTTGAATTTCATATTAGATTAAATCATTTTTCTGAGAATCCCTCCATTTGTTTTTACCTTATGGCACACTCCCTTTTGTGACCTGAGTGACCTTTGACCTCACGCCCCAAAATTTGATATTCAACAATATTTCACTTTCAATCGAGATCGTCGTTTAAGCTCGTCAACGTTGCGTCCACTTGAAGTGGGAGGGTGAACCCAACGTTGATTTACCGCCAGCCCTCCCGCCTCCAACGGATCGGACATCTAGCGCCATTGGTGGCGGGCAATGAGAAAAAAATTGTGGCCTAGGCGAATGCCAACGTGAAGTCGCTTGACCGCCAAAGCCTCGAACATGGCAAAAGGTCGAAAAGTAGCGCCCCAAACCCGGACGCGGCGTACCTTCGTAGCTGTACACGACGAAGTGGGCGTGTCCCGGCGAGTGCGGGTGGTCGTTCCGGTCCCCGATGACCACGGTCAGCGTGCCGGTGGAGCTCATGACGGGCGAGCCGCTGTCGATCATCAGGACGGCGAGTCGGTACTCCTTCTGCCGCTCGCGGTCGAACGTCGTCAGGGCGGTGACGGCGGCGCTCCCGTTCCGGAAGTCGGTCAGGTTGAAGTGGGCGGCGTCGGCCGACAGCGGCAGCAGGCGGATGGAAAAGGGCGCCCCGTTGACGGACAGGTCGCGGTCGGTGGCGTGGAGCAGCCGCGAGCTGGCGTTCATCCACACCGCCTGCGGGGACGCCGCGTTCTCCCACGCCACCGGCCTGTACGGCGCCTCGAACTCGGGCCCGTTGTCGTTGACGTCCAGCACGCTCAGGGCCACCACGGCCGTGCCGGTCAGGGCGGGCTGGCCGCCGTCGGTGGCCAGCACGGCCAGCCGGTGTCGGGAGATCTTCTCCCGGTCCAGGGGCTTGGCCACCACCACCCAACCGGACTGGTCCACCAGGAACTGGTCGTAGGGGTCCGACTCTTTGGCCACGCTGTAGGAAAAGCGTCCGTTGGGTCCGGAGTCCAGGTCGGCGGCCGTCACCTGGGCCACCACCGTGCCCACGGCCACGTCCTCGCCCATGGGCGGCGACTCGTAGAACTGTGGCAGGAAGACGGGGGCGTGGTCGTTGGCGTCGCGCACCCGCACCAGGCAGTGCGCCAGGCTGAAGAAGTCGGCATCCTCGGCTTTGAGGGTCAGGTTGAAGGTCCTCTCCTGGGGCTTCTCGAAGTCCACCTTCTTCTTGAGCCTGATGACGCCGCGCCGCTCGGCCTTGTCCGTCTCCACCAGGAACTTCCTGTCTTCGTCGCCGCCCACGATGCTGAAGGTGACGAAGGCGTTCTCGTCCTTGTCGCCGTCGGAGGCGGAGACCACCAGGACCTCGCTGTTTACCTCCAGGTCCTCAGATACCTAGAGAAGGCGGTTATTTTATTCTCATTGGGGTCGCGGGGGGTGCTGGAGCCTATCCCAGTGGACTCCGGGCCAGAGGCGGGGGAAACCCTGAATCGGTGGCCAGCCAATCGCAGGGCACGATGATACAAACAACCCACGCAAATGATATTTTTGGATCGTCTGCCATTGACAGCATTAGACGTCCAATCCCGGAACAGAACGCAGTCAGAACGTCGTCTCACCTGAGCCGAGTAGAGCTCCTGGGAGAAGACGGGCGGGTGGTCGTTGACGTCGGAAACCAAGATGGTGGCGGTGCCGGTCCCGGACAGTCCCCCGCCGTCCCGCGCCTCCACCACCAGCAGGTAGCGCTCTTCGACCTCGCGGTCCAAGGAACGCAGCACGGTGTAGATGGTCCCCGTGGCGGCGTTGACGGAGAAGAGATCCAGGTTGATGTGGTTGCGGACGTTCTCCACGATGCTGTAGGTCAGCGCGGCGTTGCCGCCCCGCTCGCCGTCGTCCAAGTCGGCCGCTCGCATCTCCATGACGGAGGTGTGGGCGGGGGAGTTCTCCGCCACCCGACCCACGAAACAAGCGTCGGCTTCCGTCGCCGGGCAGGGGAAGAAGGGCGCGTTGTCGTTGACGTCGCCCACTTCCAGCAGCACGTCGGCGAATCCCGTCAGCCCCGCCCCTCCCTCGTCCGTGGCCAGGACCAGGAACCTCCAGGCCGGGCGCTCTTCGCGGTCCAGCCGGCGCCGGGCGTAGATCCTCCCGCTACGCTCGTCGATGGTGAACTCGCCGCCGGCGCCGGCGCCTTGGCCGTGGAGCGAGTAGCGAAGGGCGCTTTGGTCGGCGTCTTGGTCCGGATCGCTGGCGGAGACCTGGAGGGAGGGAGAGAGAGAGAGGGATGGTCTGGTTTGTCACGGTGGGGGTGCCGGAGCTTTGTTATTTTTGTTTATTCATTTGTTTTGAGTTTAAAAAATGGAGTAAATTGTCACACTTAAAAAAAAAATTCACAACCTTAAAAATAAAAGCAAAAGAGGGAAAATCAATAAACAGGGTGGGGGTGCTGGAGGCTTTCTTTGGTTCATCGCCTTGTTTTTTTTTAGCAAAAAAAATCTGTAAATATTCTGTTATTATCAATTTATTGATACTTTAAAAAAAAATAATGGTCATTCCTAAAAATAAAATCAAACGAGGAAAAATCGATAAATATACTTTATTCTTTTTTTAACCAATTAAAAAAAAAAAACTTTCTTTATTCAAATCGTTTTTATTTATAAACATAATAAATAACCAGCCAGAACCAATCACAGATTTTCTTTGTTCGCTCTCTTATTTTTTCATTGGATTGAAAGTCCTTGATTTGTATCTATTTTAATGAATATAATATATCTACTCACTGCAAATGGCAAAAATGCACACAATTAACTTGGGGGCACAATTTTAACGATCCTTTTCCTCTGTTACCGCTACTCGGACCAAACAAAGCAATCCCCCTCTTGGTCGGACAAGCCCCGCCCCCTTCTTATCGCCACTTTTTCATTAAGCAGCCCCATAAAAACAAACATTCCCCCTTCGGCACGGGTGTCCTTTTTATCTCCCCCCGGCTGTCGGCGCCCAATTAAAAGTTAATGTCAAAGTCGCCGCGTAAAAGAAGGCCAAATGACACTTTGGAGTCCCCGACTTGTTTACGAAAAGCTTCGATGATTTGATTCCGTCGCCGCCTTTTGCGCCCGCCCGGAAAAAATGGGTTGCCGTGGTTAACGGATCCCGTCGCCATGGCAACCCATTTTTCGGGCACTTTCCTTTTTATATATTTATTTATTTTGACGGCCAGGGGGGAACATTTTGAGGTATCCTGTTGATTTCAGGCCACTTCCTGTTGGTTTTGGGACATTACTAGGTCACTTCCTGTTGATTTTGGGGGACATACGGGCCACTTTCTACAATTTTGCCGCATTCTGGGGTCATGTCGTGTACATTTTGGATCAGTTCCTACTGGTTTTAGGGCATAACTTCTGGTTGCCATGGTGACGATACCTGTTTATTTTGGGAGATTAATGATTTTAGGTCACTTCCTGTCTGTTTTAGGGCATTTGTGGGCCGCTTTCTGTTGTTTTTGTTACATTTTGGGGTATTCTGGGGTCCTTTTCTGTACATTAATGATCATTTCCTTCTTATTTTAGGGCACATGTGTCAAAGTGGCGGCCTGAGGGCCAAATCTGGCACGCCGGATCATTTTGTGTGGCCTGGGAAAGTAAATCATGAGTGCCGACTTTCTGTTTTAGGATGAAATCAAAATGAAAAGTATAGATGTATATTAAATTTCCTGATTTTACCCCTTTTAAATCAATAATTGTCATTTATAATCCATTTTTTCTGTGTTTTTAGTTCAAAAATCATTTTGTAAAATCTAAAAAATATATTTAAAAAAAAGCTAAAATAAACATTGTTTTAGATCTATAAAAAATTGAATATTCAGGGCTTTTAATCCGTTATAAAAAAAATCTAAATATTATATTTAAAATGGTCCGGCCCACATGAAATCAAGTTGACATTAAAGCGGCCCGCGAACCAACCCGAGTCTGACACCCTTGTTTTTAGGGCATTTTCAGGTCATTTTGTTGTCATTGGTTGATTCCTGGTGATATGTGCGCATTTCCAGAAAACATCTCGTTAATTTTGGGACATCACTAGGTCACATCCTGTTGGTTTTTGTGGGCATACGAGCCACTTTCTACAATTTCGGGTCATTCTGGGGTGTTGTGGACATTTTGGATCCTTCCCTGCTAGTTTTAGGGCATTTGTGGGCCTTTTTTTGTTGTTCTTGTGACATTGTGGGGTATTACGGGGTCACTTTCTGTTCATTAATGATCATTTCCTTCTTATGTTAGGGCATTTTCAGATAATTTCGTTTTCATTAGCCAATTCCTAGTGATTTTTGGGCAATTCCAAGAAGCTTCTTTTTAATTTTGGGTCGCTTTCTGTATATTTTTTTCGTCAAAAATGATGACCACTCATGGATTTTACATGCAGGTTCAAATTGAAAATTAGTAAGAGTGATTGGACAATTTTTTTGTAGGAGACGAAGAAACTACAAGGAATTCATAACGGGTCGTAACATGCTTGCTAATTTCTGTTAGCCTGTCTATGATATTTACATTTTACATTAGCATTAAGCTACCAGACATTTGTGTTGGCTCAATGTTAAAATATGCTGATTTGCAGTTTAGGCATTAGTCAGAAAGGAAAAAAAAATAGAAATAGAAGACAGTAGCACAGGTGAGGTGAAAAGAAGTCATTTCAAATTGGATTTTGCCATCTGTTGGCGTCCGGGGATAAAAAAGAGGGCAGGGGACGGCGCACCAGAGCCAACGGATGGGTGCACATCAAATCAATTCCGAGGCGAGCTGGGACGGGCGGACGACCGGCTGACACGGCGGATTACTTCCCTCCCCTCTGCAGCGCGCCACCATTTTGTTAATCTGATTGAAGGCGAAACGGCGGGAAGGTGTGACCAATGGCGGATGAACGCCACGGGACGGCGAGGGAAAGAAATAGGGGAGGAGAAACAACATTTTCAGAGGACGCCTGGCGAGCCACCCGCAAAAAAAGTGAGGAAAATCGTGACTAATTATCGGGACAACGACGAGAAAAATATGGATTTTGGATGTAATCGTTTTCCCCTGACTCAAAAGTTTTGGGACGCTTGGTCATCCGGATGGATGGTGAAGTGACTCAAAACTTTTGAGCAAAAGTGGACACACAAAGTCAAAAAGTACTTGGGCTAAAAATATTGGGACACTCAAAAGAATGATAAGAATATAAATGTACAGAAATACCAACAGTTTGCAAAAAGTAGAGGGGGAAAAATGTGAAGAAATTTTGGGGGAAAGCTTTAGCACCCGGAAAAAAAGAACATTAAAATGGGAGAAAAAGTAAGCAAAAGTTTTGGGACTTATAATCCAGTGCGCTTTAAATATGGACCAATACTAAAATTGTTATCGCGACAAAATCAAATAAATCAGTGGATAGGGTACACCATCTCTCACAACTACGGCAAGCAGCCCCCGACTCTACTATTTTCCCCGTAGAAAAAGTACTGCGCACTGACTGCTGGGATATGTAGTTCTTTTGTCAATACACCCAATGGATTGTGGCCTGTATACATCGACATCAACACAGCTTTACGAAGTATGGAAGACAGCGTTGGAATAGTTACGCTCGCTACTAGCTAGCTACTATTTGCGAATGGATTATGGCCGCCTGGACGAACGTATAAAACTCAGCGTTTTCGATGACTCATTTGGACAATTGTTCAATCCGGACACAGAAAATGAGGACTTTGATGGATTTGTGGGTGATGATGACGTGAGTACATTGTAAAATGGCTAAATAAAGTACAACCGAATTCAGTTTGGCTTCCGTTGCCTTTTTAAAAACGTGTTTTAGCGTGTGTCCGTATGTTTAAGCTGGTGTATGTTTTGCCATGCCTGGCTGCGTCTTTAAAAACGGTGCGTCCTTTGTGTGTGTCAAATACAGAAATAGCACTCGTTACTGACACTGCGCCTTTAAATGCGATGTGCCGTATAGTCATAAAATACGGTAAGGTGGAAATAACTGGTTGAGAAAATTAGACAACGCACCTCCAGAATAAAAACCGGCAGCTCCGTTTGCTCCTCCTGGACCACGGCGTGGTACTCGCTGAGGCCGAAGACGGGCGCCTCGTCGTTGCGGTTGACCACGTGCACCACCACCAGCGTCTCGTTCTCCCACTTGCCGTCCGAGGCGACCAGTCGCAGCTGGAAGCGCCGTTCCGTTTCGTAGTCCAACGGTTGCGCCACAAAGATGGTGCCCACCTCGGGCTCCACGTCGAAGGCGCCCATGGCGTTGCCCGCCGCGATCTGGTAGCGAAGTTTGGCGTTGGCGCCTGAAAAACGGGAACATTTGTCGCATAAAATGACAACAAATGAATAACAATGCCATTTTTCTGTCCCTGGACATTTCATCAATTTGTGTTCCATGAGAATCGCTACGTATTGTATATGATAGAATATATAAATACCTTGTGGGCATTTGTGTATGTTTGTGTCTTTTATTGTCACCTGTCGTGGGATTACGCATGCAAATGAGCAGCAGTTTGCGGGATGTTTATATTGGCGTCGTTTGACATTTCTCTTGAATATTCATGTGAATTGATTAGCGTGAATGATCACGCTTTAGCAACATGAAAAGGCCCAGAAATGGCAAAAAAAAACAGAAAGTCAACAAATATCAACAGGAAATGTTCGAAAATGCCTCAAAATCAAAAGTCATCAGCTACAATAGATGGCCATAGATGCCCAATCGGGTTGAAGTGGGAGGGATGGCAGAAAATACATGAATTTATTGTATATTGTATTGTGAGGTGCCCACCTCAAGTGTACATGAAGCCTTTTATTTATGATCAAGCTTTAAAATACAATTAATATATATGTATATATATACATACATATACACATATATACCTATATATACACATACATAAATTTTATATATATACATACATATGCATACATATATATACCTATACACACATACATTATATATATATACATATGCACATATATACGTACATATACACATATATATATGTTGGAATTATTGTAAATAAGTTATCCTGATTTTAGTTTAGACTGTTGAAATGTTAGTTAATAGAATTGGGGATGTCTTGACCCCCTGGGAAAAGTTTCACCTTATTCAACAAAGAGGAACTACCCAGGGGGGCGGACGCCTGTCTGTTTGTCTGTTTTGTGAGGGGTGCAAGATATCAGGAATAAGACTATAAAGATGTTATCTTGAAGGGGCATATGGTCATGATCAAAGAACCTTTGGTAACTGGGAGAGAACTATCTCTCCCTTAATCAGCTTGAAACTTCCTGTAACTTGGACACTCCCAAAACACAATAAGAGAATAGGCGAGGGGAGATTTTCTTCAGAGTGTTTCGAAGGGCTGAGACGCGAACGGTCCTGAGAACCTCTCATTTTTTAAATAAAGTTAACTCAAATTCTCTGTGATTTCCTTCTTTTCAGGTTGGTGAAACAAATGTCTGGTGTTTGAACCTAACATTTAATTGGTCCTTCGAGCCGGATTCCAAGATACCGGACGATCCCAGCGGGTGAGCAAGATCCAGAAAAGTCTGTGGCCACAGCATAAAGATCCTTTTTCCAGGACTGTTTCTTCCTTACGGGCTGGGGTCCAAAGGTTGAAGGGATACCGAGGACGCAGAGAATCGTGAGTAAATTTTATTTAAAAAAGGAATGAATGAGAAAAAAGGAATGAATGAAGGCGTAACAGACCCCTTTAGTTGCAAAGACTAATTAAACTCTGTAAAATTAAATAAATGAAAACCCTGAGAATCCTAGGCCCTATCAGGTAAAATTCAAACAACAAACATCCGCGGCGTAACAGACACCCTTAGTTGCAAAAGACTAATTAAACTCTGTAAAGGATATCGGAGTCCAAGTTGTATTGAACAAACAATAACCAGAAATTCGTGGCGTAACAGACACCCTTAGTTGCAAAAGACTAATTAAACTCTGTAAAGGTTTGCGGAGCCTTGGTTGCGAATTAAAAGGAGTGAACGTGCAAAAAGTGTGTTTGGAAATACATTTTACCATTTGGTGATTTGTATCTCATATCAAACAACAGGAGACAAATGTCGACCTCTAGTGGATGTATGTAGACGCGAAACTCCGCCTGAAAAGGTTGAAGTGAGTTTACCACTAAAGGAATTTATCGACATCCTGTTGTCTAAACCCAGTGTTAGTGCACTATAGGTGCAAAGACCCACTGGGACTAAATTTTATTCAAAAATGGGTAAAGTACAAAGTAAAACAAGTAAAAAAGAGGAATTCCTCTCGGAACTTGCGTCTAAAGACTGGAAGATAGTTCATAGAGAGGATCCCGACGCGGTGGAATCCTTGCATTATTGGGTAAAAAAATATGGGTTCACTGGTAGACTAATAATAAAAGATATCCGTGAACTACAACAAAAAATCGAAAAATCGTGTAACAAAAAACGAAGTAAAATGCAAAAACGAGGTTATGATCAAACCAAAGCGTGGTTGCGAATAGCAGGGCAAATAGAAGAGGTTGAGAAAGTAGCTAAACAAAAAAGAGAAGAGATAACTATATTAGGCCTGTTAAAAAACAGTGGTCCCTCTTCAGCTCTCCTCGTGCGAGGCTCCACACGCAAGCAGGGAGCACGACGACGAGGGGGGGGAAAGGGGGCCTGCTGGTCGTGCGGCAAAGAGGGCCACATAGCCAGGGAATGCGGGGGCAACCCTCCCCGCGCACAGCGACGACATGATAGCACACGACTAAAACAGGAGGTAGCAAAACAAATGGTTAACAAAAGTAAGGGGAATAGATAGATCAAAAAGGTGGTGAAACCCCCCTTCACAGATGCGGACCCCCCTCAAGCTAAGCACACTCTTTGCAAACAAAAGGAGGGGGGGGGGGGCGCCCATACAGTTTACTGCTCCCTTCACACCAAAAACAAAGGGCAGGAAAGACTACCACAAGAGAGACAGAGATAGTTGATAGTGTTATGATATATTAGTGAAAAAATTATGGGTCTTTTATTAAACACTAAAATTTATATTAGGAAATGCCTAGTGAAAGGTTATTTTCCCTGAATTGTAATTGAGGTAATAGTGAGCACAGAAAATGGCTCTTATTTTAAATAAAACTGCCTTCTTAGAGCGGATAGGAATTCAGCCAGAGCTTTAACTATTGGGTTTTAGAAATATGAGAGTGATTTGCGATTTAGACTTAAGTATTAAGAATCATCCAAATTATTAATGATATCAAACATGAAAACAATGCAGAAACGGCATTTATCCAAATTATTAGGTAAATTTAGATAAAATAATTGATTTAGGATAGGCATGATTTCCCTGGGACGGAAGAGGCATGGAATGTTTTTAAGTGCACAAAAGGCATTCCTTGTTTTGCCCGGAACAGGTGGAAAATGCTTTAGCGTGGTTCATATTAATGACTATTAGAATATTAATTGCATTAGCATCAAACAGTTGATGTCAACCAAACAACATTAACCTATTTCTTTTGAGAATGATTAGGCTGATAGCACAGCAAAAAGGTGGTTAGCTGCCAAGAAGCCCCAGACTGGGGATGGCTCTTAACCAGTGATGAAAAAATTGCAGACCACTAAGTGTAAATGAATGGTTGTTTGTTTGTCTTTTTGTGTTTCTAATTGGCCGACCATCAAGATATAATCAATCAGATATCAAGGTGGAAAATGATTTAGAAATTTGAAATCAAATTTTTGATGAAAATTATGGAAAATTGTTTAGTCAAATGAAATTTTAATGGTAAAAGCAGCAGTACTCCAAACGTGAAATTTGAAGTGGAGAAACAAATCTGCTATGCAAAATTTAGGAGCACTGAAAAAAAAAAAAAAAACAGTGCTTGATACCAAATTCCAAAGTACTATTGATTTATTGTGATAATGGCATCCAAATTGTGTTAACAGAATAATTGACTGAATTGACAAAAGTTTCCATATTTCGTTCGAAAGAAAAAAAAAAAATGGAAATCTAATTTAGTGGAATATACCAAACGCCATTATTCACTACACGATTGGAATTGGAGGATGAGGCTAATCATATGTCTGCATAAAAGAAAAAACTTTAAGGAAACGCATTAATTTTGGGTTGGCAGAGGGAGATTGCATTTCTCAACAGGAAACATGATGAGCAACCCGGGATGAGAGTGCAAATGTTCCTGACCAAACCAGCAGACATGAAAATAGCGGATCCATTTTGTGCTCTGTAAGAAGGTTCTCTCAGTTGAAACGTATGATGAGACAGGTAAGATAAATTTTTGACGTAATCAGATAAAATGGCAAGCACTCCAATATTGATTGGAAAGATTATTGCTCGGGGAGCAATGCTGTAAGCCATGAGGAACTTTTTATATTGGTTTTATTGTCTCCATATAAAAAAAGCGTTTCAATTGAGACTACACCTTCTTACAGATAGTTAAAGTAAACAATTGTGACTAGATCTTCTTACATATTTTTAAAGTAAACAATTAGAAAGACAATGGATAGAAATGTAACTAGAATTTAATTTTATTCCTGACTATTGAGAAATATTGATTAAGAAAGATTCATAGGAGATGATTGGCAAACTCCGAAGACAATGGAATGTTACATTTGATAATAAGACTACTAGATTGGGATATTTTGAATTAAAAAACACTGAGGTTAATATGCAACGCAATACACATTGTTAAATGAATTGGGACTTGATTAGTATGCATTTTAAAGGTAATGGGCTTTGATTGCTCTAAAAGATACAATTATGTTAAAAATATTGACCCTGACAAACAAGGGGTGGTTACATTTTACTGGGTTCAATTCTATTTAGAATTATAAATGTGTGCATTTTGTTTCTGAATATTAATTGATGTGAATCTAAACTGTTACAGAGAACGGGAAAGCTGTTTTCCTGAGGAGAAAGCAGCCTGGTTTGCTTTTTGTATTTTTCCTATTCTTAGTATGATTAGTTAATTTGTGTAATTGTAGGAAAGAGGGAAAAACAAATATGGGTTTTGATCTTAACAAGGAAGCAGTGTTCAAAATAGAATATCAGCTAGCATGTTTAATTTTGACTGATAAGGTATTTTAAATTTTCACAAACATAATGATGAATGTTAAGCACGTGTTGAAGACAACGACAGAACACAGCAGCTAAAGCAGCAGCGCAAACACTTACTGCACAGCATTCACAACAACAAAACTGAGCCGATCTCAAGAACAGTGCAGACGAACTGTACAAAGCTAAAGGCCTACCGTACCTACCAAAAATGTATTCCATAATTGAGCCATAAATGTCTCAACAGGGGGGAGGTATGGTAAAGAGGTATAAATACCTATTTTAAAATTTTTGTAGGAACTGTTTAATTTGTTATTTTATTG
Source organism: Stigmatopora argus (assembly GCF_051989625.1). Classification (NCBI taxonomy): domain Eukaryota; kingdom Metazoa; phylum Chordata; class Actinopteri; order Syngnathiformes; family Syngnathidae; genus Stigmatopora; species Stigmatopora argus. The sequence continues at coordinate 17,913,312 of NC_135390.1, read as the reverse complement.
ATCTGTAAAGAACATGGGATCTCCAGAATCATCATGGAGCTCATTTTTCAAACAGCATAGTGCAAAACATGGCAAAACAACTGGTAGAACTAGCTCGAGATTAACACTTTTTGATATAGTTATTGGAAGACCATTTCAACTTCCTTTATGGGAAGATGAAGGAGAGAAACTTATCCAAAGAACATGTAAGGTGCCGTGATCTTTTTGTCTATCTTGCAGGAGGTGGTGTAGCCAGGTGACTGGATCCTGATCCGAGTCATAAAAGTGAAGTCCTGGTTCTCTCCACGATGGGAAGACCCATTCGTGGCCCAACTCACCAACCTCCACAGCAGCAAAGATCGCTGAAAAGTCAAAGTTGATTCAGGTCAAGGTCGTTCGAGACAGGTGACTCTGAGTAGGACTAAGTCGGACGGTGTCAAAACCCTTGTCCGTGAAGAAACTCATCTGACGTCTACTCACCAGCCACGAGCACCCCTCACTTAACCCTGACCTCCCATAGACTTTGCACCTCTATACAGAAGCCACAGTGAAAGCTGTTGCCATCCACATCACAGTGACTGGACTGTCAGTGACAGCCTGGGCGTATCTGAACGCCCCGCCCACAGAGACTCGAGTTGGAAAACAAGTGCAGGAAACGTCCTGCCTCAACACTGGAATGGCAGAGCCAAGCGGTCCGCTCCTGGATGGGGAGCCGGGGACCCAACCTACATCGACAGCATCGGGGTTCCCCGAGGTGTGCCGGATGAGTGTAGACTCGCTAACCAAATGGCAGCTGGTTTTGAATCATTCCTGTGTTGGTGGTGTACTATTAACAAAAATGTGGACAGAATCAACTACATCCATTACAATGTGCAACGACTGGGGAACAGGACGGAGGAAGGGTTTGCAGCCATCCATGAACAGTTGTCGGCTACCTCTTTGATGGCTTTCCAGAACAGAATTGCTGTTGACATGATCCTGGCAAAGGAAGGTGGCGTGTGCTCCATCTTTGGCGACCAATGCTGCACGTTCATCCCTAACAACACAGCAGCTGACGGGAGTTTAACCAAGGCCCTGGAGGGTCTTCGATCCCTCAACAGCAAGATGAAAGAACATTCTGGAGTCGACACCTCAATGTGGGGCGAATTTGGTAGCATGTTTGGCGAGTACAAACAGTTGATTGTATCAGTTTTAATGTCAATCGCTGTTTTTGCTGCCATTCTCACAACTTGTGGATGTTGCTGCATTCCCTGTATTCGTGCGTTATGTGAAAGGTTAATAACAAATGCTATACAACCAGTCAAATCCGAAATGTATGCCTTATTGACATCTGGAGGCGAACCACGGGATGACGACGACGCCGACGCATCTGGGGATGAGGAGGAAATGCAGTTCATAGGACTGCCTGACATGTTCCCAGATGCTAAACACTATGTGTTGACTTTTGAGTGTAACGTTTTTCTGTTATTTTTGTGATCCTGTAATGTGAAAATCTGAAAAGAAGAGGTTATGGATGATGATATTTTATAGCAGAATCCGGATAAACAGGAGGGTTATGTTGGAATTATTGTAAATAAGTTATCCTGATTTTAGTTTAGACTGTTGAAATGTTAGTTAATAGAATTGGGGATGTCTTGACCCCCTGGGAAAAGTTTCACCTTATTCAACAAAGAGGAACTACCCAGGGGGGCGGACGCCTGTCTGTTTGTCTGTTTTGTGAGGGGTGCAAGATATCAGGAATAAGACTATAAAGATGTTATCTTGAAGGGGCATATGGTCATGATCAAAGAACCTTTGGTAACTGGGAGAGAACTATCTCTCCCTTAATCAGCTTGAAACTTCCTGTAACTTGGACACTCCCAAAACACAATAAGAGAATAGGCGAGGGGAGATTTTCTTCAGAGTGTTTCGAAGGGCTGAGACGCGAACGGTCCTGAGAACCTCTCATTTTTTAAATAAAGTTAACTCAAATTCTCTGTGATTTCCTTCTTTTCAGGTTGGTGAAACAAATGTCTGGTGTTTGAACCCAACAATATACCTATATATACATATACACATACATACATTATATATACATATACACATATATATACCTATATATACATATACACATACATACATTATATATACATATACACATGCATACATTATATATATACATACATATGCACATATATACATACATATATATGTATATATACATATATATACACACACATACATATACACACGTATATATATACATACATATATATATATACACATACATACATATATATATATATATACATATACATACGTACATATACACATACATATATATACATACATATATATACACATACATATATATACATATACATACATATATATATATATATATATACACACACATTTTCTTTTCTATAAATGTCCAATAATCCGTTTCGAAACATGTTTGTATGCTGGTTTCATGCAAAAAGTAAGCGCCCAATGATGCTGATGCTTTGAATGAGTCTGCCTGGGCTGAACTCTGCTCTTTCTCTAAGAGGTCTCTTCAAGTTCAATTAGGTGCCGTCCTTCCCCGTCCAAACGAATTGGCCACCCGCCTCCATCAACGCCACCAAAAGGCGCTCACGCGTCGAAACGGAATACATGTGCTCAATCCGTCGCCGCCAATGGCGGTCCCCCATCCCACGGCGTCACGGCAACATTTGCGCCATCTGTAACGTTGATATAGAGTCCTTGGGAGCGAGTGGCTGTCACAGCTGGGGGACAAGTTCCCCCTCAGGTCCACCTCAGGAGGAGCCTTCTCCTGACCTTCATCTCATTTTAGAGCTTCCTGCCGGCTTGCCAATTAAATCGGTGTGTGCGGAGAGGGCCACGCCATATGGTCCTCTTGATCATTAGCGAGGCCGCCGCGGGCATCCGACCGCCGGAGCCGTTCCGCTTGCACCTTTTCGACGCCCTATCGTGAGCAGAGGCCGCTTCTTCTTACGTGGCGATTTTTTTAACGGTATTTTGCCACGCGAGCTCATTGGGAGAACCTCCCGATCCGATGTGTATTTTCACGTTTTATGCTAGATATGCTTTATATTTTTAATGACCGTATCGGCCGCATTGTCTTGCGTTGCATGTCAAGTCTCATTTGTGCGCATATAAGCCGCACCCTCGATTCAGTCATCTTTTTTTGCATTGTAAACACGGCTTATATGCCAGAAAATACTGTTGTTGACATGAATGTAGCCCGCTAACCAAACTGCGTTTGACAGCCCATATTTAAGGCGTTCGTTCATTCGCCCTTCCCAGTCAAAACGGATTGGATGTCCAGCGCCGTCAATGGCGGCCAGTGAGTTAACGATTTGGACCAAAAATAAACGGGTACGTTGTAGTTGACACGACAAATGTGGTTCCGCAACGCTCGGCTGTTGCTTTTTACTCACCGCCGCGACCCTATTTTAGCCGGCTGACATTTTTATGGCGGTAAAATGTGGTTGATGTTTGCTTTCTAAATGGCTTACAAGTTTGCAAAGTGTAGCGCGCGTTCATCCATGACTTATGTGTTTGCGTTATGCGTTGTTTGCGACGACGGTGTTAAAGGCAGCTCCGGGCGACACCGGCGCCGGCGCTAAAGCACCGACTCGGCAGAATCTTAAACAGCCTTTTGATCTCATTAGCAGACGCACTTAGTTCGGCACATTTTCCAGTCGGAGGGCCGAGCGAGCAGGATGCGCAAATCGCGCCGGGTGACAAAGAGCTGCGGAGACTAATCAGCTTTACGGGGGTGGGGAGGGCTTTGGCGGAGGGGGGGGGGGCTTGGCGGCAGCGGCGGTCTACGCCAGGGGCTTCATCCATCCTTTACTTTGCCTTTCTATGTCTCGAGATGAAGATTGCAAAATGGATTTCTGAGGGATTCGGAATCGCCAATTGGTCCCAATCGCGTCGTTTTTGGGGGTTGGGGTAACAAAAATGATTGCGTTTTAAAATGTTTACATTTTAAGGCATGGACTCGTAAGCGGATATTGGTGGTGATTGACGTCTGAACCACTTTGATCGGTGCCAGGGCCCCAGTCAAACTGGATTGGACGTATATTACCGTCAATGGTGGGGAAACCTGATGGCTCCATGACAGCCTTTGCAATGACAATGGATTTGATGTCTATAACTGTCAATGGCAGTGAAATTGTTACAAACAGTTAATCTAATCTCATCTCATCTCATTTATTCATGTATACTCTTATTACCTATCTATTTCTGTCTAAAATGTCTTTTTCTGTGTCTGTATTCTCACCCTCTTGCTACTGTGACAACAAAATTTCCCAAATACGGGATGAATAAAGTTATCCAATCCAATCCAATCTAATCTAAATAAATACAATTTAAAAAACTCTAATCTAATTTGTTCAAATCTTATTTTTTCTAATCTATTTTTTTCCAATCTAAAATAATCTAATCTAATGTAATATTTTCTAATCTAATATTTTCTAATCTAATAATTTCTAATCTAATCTAATATTTTCTCATCAAATCGAATATGTTCTAACCAAATCATATCTAATCTAATATTTTCTAATCCAATCTAATATTTTCTAATCTAATAATTTCTAATCTGATCTAATATTTTCTAATCTAATATTTTTTAATCTAATCTAATATTTTCTAATCTAATATTTTCTAATCAAATCATATCTAATCTATTTTTTTCTAATCTAATCTAAACCTAACCTAACCCAATCTAATCTAAATAAATACAATTGAAGATAACTCTAATCTAATCTAACCTAACCCGAACCAAACCTAAATCTAATCTAACCTAACCCGAACCTAAGCCAACCCAACCTAACCTAAATATATACAATTAAAAAAACAACCCTTTTTCCCTCGACGGCGACTGACCTTCGTCGTGGTCGTTGGCGGTGACGGTGATGACGACGAAGCCCACCTCCTTGTCCTCCTCCACGCTGGCCTCGTAGACGGCGCGCGGGAACGCCGGAGCGTTGTCGTTCACGTCGGCCACAAAAATCCTCACGTAAGCCGTGTCTGTGCGTCGACGTTGAGAGATGTTCCCATTTAATAAAAAAAAAAAAACATCTCTTGGGCGACATCCCCCGTTCCGAGTCGGTTACCCGTGTTGGGCTGCCCCTGCTGTCCCGGCCTGGCCGATTCCGAAGCGTCCCGCGATTGGACCTCGATGAGGTAGGACGATTTCTGTTCCCGGTCGAAGGAGGCCCGCGTGGCCACCGCACCGCTCGCCGGGTCGATGCTGAACCATCGGAAATCTTGGCTTTCGTCTTTTAAGATGGCGTAGCGGACCTGCGCGGGAAGTCGGCGTTATCGCTCAGGGGACGCATCGCTACGGCGGGCGTCCGGCGGAGACTGGTTACCGTGCCGTGAAGGCCCGAGTCCAAGTCCACGGCCGACACCTGGGCCACCGACGTGCCCGCTTCGGCACCCTCGGGGACCGTGGCTTCGTACGTGGACGACAGGAAGAAGGGAACGTTGTCGTTTACGTCTGAAAAAAAAAACAATTTGGTTCCATTTTTATCACTAGTAGACTTTCAAGTCTCCAAAATTTTCTCACCCGTCACGTTGACGTAAACGGTGGCGAAGGACGCCAGCGGCACGGCGGCGACGTTCTGGACCCGAACCCTGAGAGCGAAGAAGCGCGTGGTCTCGTAGTCCAAGTTCTCGGCCACCAAGATGGACGCCGAGCCGCCCGCTCGGTTGGCTCGGAGGTAGAAGCGCACCGGCATGTTGGTCTCGGGCACCTGACCCTCTTCCAGGTTGTAGGTGACCCGCGGGTCGCCCAGCGCCGATGTGGCTTTCACCGTCTGGGGGGGGGGACCCGAGGGGAGGACGCAGTTAGTCTCGCTGCTCATATCCGGATTGGCTTTCTTACTTTTTGCCCCACCCAAAATGGCCGCTAGTTATGAACGCTGTAGAACAAGGGAGTCAGACTCGGGTTGGTTCGCGGGCCGCTTTAACGTCAACTTGATTTCACGTGGGCCGGACCGTTTTAGATATAATATTTAGATTTTTTTTTATTTATAAATGGACTAAAAGAACTGGATTAAAAGCCCTGAATATTCAGTTTTTTATAGATCTAAAACAATGTTTATTTTAGCTTTATTTAAATCTATTTTGAGATTTTACAAAATGATTCTTGAACTAAAAACACAGAAGAAAATGGATTAAAAAAATGACAATTATTGATTTAAAAGGGGGAAAATCTGGAAATTTCATATACATCTATACTCTTCATTTGAATTTGATCCTAAAACAGAAAGTCGGCACTCATGATTGACTTTCCCGGGCCACACAAAATGATGCGGCGGGCCAGATTTGGCCCCCGGGCCGCCGCTTTGACACCTGTGCTGTAAAAAATGAAGTGTGCAAATAATAAGTGGGTGTCCAATCCTTTTGAAGGGGTGGGCTTACAGAAAATGAACGAATGAATGAATGCATGTTGAATAAAACAATAACCGACCTTCCCACTACAAATGGATTGGACATATAACGCTGTCAATGCATTAAAAATTGATTTCATTCTTCCTCTGGCCAAGGTGAACCCCCACCACAAATTGGTTTATCACTTGTAGACCTCCAATCCTTTTGAAGGGATCTACGCCCGCCGACCGGTGACGAATGTCAGACGCGGCGAGCCATCGCGTCGCCATGACGACGTGGGAAAAGAACGCCTGCCGCGTGTCACTTTTGAGCGTCCCCGGGTTGAGACGCCGCCTTGTAAGGACACGGAGGAGCGGTTGGCGTTCGGGAAAATTCTTCTGGTAACACGCTGACCGAATGCTAACTCCATTTATTTACGGCGTAGCTTATCTCACATAAGTTGAAAGGCATGGAGTAAAGAATGGTCAAGCGTTAAGATATTGCACCCAGGGATGACACTTTTGCTTAGTCACTGCAATTGTAGTTGATAGACAGCAAATGGTCGCTGTCAACATAGATTCATACCTGTCAACCTCTCCCGATAACTGCCCTTATAAATGATTATGATTCCCCTTACAAACCCCCAAAAAACCTTACAAACACCTTACGGTGTTTGTAAGGTTTTTTGGGGGTTTGTAAGGGGAATCATTATCATTTATAAGGGCAGTTATCGGCAGAGGTTGACAGGTATGTAGATTGGACATGATTGCTACCGATCATCCCAGTCAAAATGGATTGGTCGTCTCGCTCCATCCATAACAGCCAATGCGTTCTATGAGTCCCCTCGAAGTGGATATTGCACCCAGGGATGAACATGTTGTTCATTCACTGCAATTCAAATAGCAAATGATTGAAACATGTACAACTAATAAGAATAATACATGTGACGTTTAACTCTTTCAGTGCTATGGAAGATCGTTGACATCCATTTCTGTGGCGTCCAATCCTTCTCCTGTGGATTCCAATCGGTTTATCCAAACGAGACGTCCACCGCATTTGAACTCTTAGGGTGCCGCCTCAACCCGATTGGACGTCGGTCGTTGTCGATGGCACCAAAACACGCTAACGCTAACGCTCAGCACGACACCTTCAAAGATTTGAAGGAGAACTTTTGTGAAGTTTTAAAAATAATATCAGCACATATGCCGTAAAGGGGGGAAAAGAAAGAAAAAAATCTTAACACAGAATGACAGCCTGCCTCTCTACCTCGTTAGCGGTGTAATTAACAAGACGGGCTAAATTTAAAACTGGCGCTCCTCCGGCGTGTGATTAGCACTCGAGCGGAAAGGAAGGCGCCGGCAACGTGGGGCCACTTCATTAGGTACAACTCACCATTTTAACTCCTGGCAGCAGGATCGGACGCCACACGAATGGACGCCTATTGACGTCGACGGCGCTGCAAAACTTAACTGTTGGAATTATTTTATATAAGTTATCCTGATTCTGGTATGACTGTTGAAATGTTAGTTAATAGAATGAGAGTGTCTTGACCCCCTGGGGAGTTTTCACCTTATTCAACAAAGAGGAACTACCCAGGGGGGCCGACGCCTGTCTGTTTGTCTGTTTTGTGAGGGTTGCAAGGTATCAGGAGGGTGACTGTAAAGATGTTATCTCGAAGGGGCATATGGTCATGAACAAAGAACCTTTTGTAACTGGGAGAGAACTATCTCTCCCTTGATCAGCTTGAAACTTCCTGTAACTTGGACACTCCCAAAACACAATAAGAGAATAGGCAAGGGGAGATTTTCTTCAGAGTGTTTCGAAGGGCTGAGACGCGGACGGTCCTGAGAACCTCTCATTTTTTAAATAAAGTTAACTCAAATTCTCTGTGCTTTCCTTCTTCACAGGTTGGTGAAACAAATGTTTGGTGTTTGAACCTAACATTAACCATCACATATTTTACTTTTTTATTAGTGTTCATAGTCGTACGTCTTTCACTCATTCGTCATATATCGCCTTTAAATGCAGCGAATAGAGAAAAAGTTCATCCCTGGGTGCAATATCCATAATAAAAATTAGACACTAATGACTCTCATTCTGCCTTAGCCCCGCCCACACACAAAACAAATCACCAAAAAGATAACAATATCACAGCAAGAATAAGCAGCAGATTTTTACAGCCCGCTAGCATGCTAACATTCTATTGACATGTACTAGCCAGCGCTAAAAAGACATGATCCACAATTCTGGTTGTGATGTCACAACCAGAATTGCTGGAATGAATTAGATTTTTTTTAATGCAATAACTAGAGAATGGTCAAAAACGGACGCATTTGATTGCCAGATTTGTTTTCTACATCCCAAATGATTTTTTTGGGACGTTTCCTACATTTTGAGCGCGACTTACCGTATTTTCACGACTATAAGACGCGCTTAAAAGTCTTAAATTTCCTCCAAAATAGACAGGGCGCCTTATAATCCAGTGCGCTTTATATATGGACCAATACTAAAATTGTTATCACGAAAAAATAAAATAAATCAGTGGATAGGGTACACCGTCCTCTACAGTTCTCACAACTACGGCAAGCAGCCCCCGACTCTACTATTTTCCCCATAGAAAAAGTACTGCGCATTGACTGCAGGGATATATAGTTCTTTTGTCAATACACCCAATATGACGGCGAGCACACTAATTTGGTACTCGCCGTCATTCCGGCTGGATTTACAAAAGATCTCCTGCCGCTAGCTACTAGCTAGCTGCTATTTGCGAATGGATTGTGGCCTGGAAATCGACATCAACATAGCTTTACGAACGGTGGCAGGCAGCGCCGGGCTAGTTACCCTAGCTACTATTTGCGAATGGATTGTGGCCGCCTGGACGAACGTATAAAACTCAGCGTTTCCGATGACTCATTTGGACAATTGTTCAATTCGGACACAGAAAATGAGGACTTTGATGGATTTGTGGGTGATGATGACGTGAGTACATTGTAAAATGGCTAAATAAAGTACAACCCAACTCAGTTTTGCTTCCGTTGCCTTTTTAAAAACGTTTTTAGCGTATGTCCGTATGTTTAAGCTGGTGTATGTTTTGCCATGCCTGGCTGCGTCTTTAAAGACGGTGCGTCCATTTTGTGTGTCAAATACAGAAATAGCACTCATTATTGACACTGTGGCTTAAAATGCGATGCGCCATATAGTCATTAAAATACGGTACCAGAATCTTGGCGTCCCTGACGGTGTTCTCGGGCACGGTGACCCAGTATTCGGGTTTCTCCCAGTGAGGCGGCTGGTTGTGGACATTGGTGATAATGACGGTGAGCTCCACCGAGCTGCTGCGCTCGCCGCCGTCCGACGCCACGATCTGCTGGTTGATCTTGGATGTCTAACGGAAGGAAACAATTCCAAATGAATATTTACAATATTTTTGGGGCTCGGAAACGGGAACCCTCGAGGGGCGTTCGTTACCTGCGAGATGGGCTGGTTGACGTAAATCCAGCCCGTGCTGGGGTTGATGTGAAGGTACGCCGGCGTCTGCGAGGACAGCGAGTACGCGATGGCCGCGTTGCTGCCTTGGTCGTCGTCGTGCGCCGCCGCCCGCAGGAAGCTGGTCCCGACGGCCGTGTCCTCCCGCAGGAAGTCTGAAACGACAGCAACCAGTAAACCAAATTCTCTCATTTAATTGGTGGGGCCTTTAAGACCACCTTCAACTCAGTCTAATCGTTTTTTTCATGTGCTAACCGTTGTTTTAACATGAATTTAAAGCCCAAACTTTGAAAACTCACACTGGTAGCGGCTGTTCTCGAACTTGGGATCGTTGTCGTTCTGGTCGGCGACCATGACGGCGATCTGGCAGATCCCGATGAGCGGCTCTTCCGCCTGGTCGGTGGCCGTCACCGACAGTGTGAACTCCCTCTGGCGCTCCCGGTCGAAAGTCACCGCTGAAGTAATCACGCCTAAAAAAAACAAACAAACACAGAAATCCCATTAAAACACATTGTTCGACCTTTTGACCTCACCGCTAGCCTGTGACTATTTGTAGAAAGCGATGGGGTCACAAACAGGGCTTTTTTTTACAGATTGGAATCGGGTGACATTTTAAAAACATTTTTATTAATTTCTGATTTTCAAGTATTAACTCATTGGCTGCTGTTGATTGAGTCCATTTTGATTGGGATGGTCGAATAACATTGGCATTGAAAAGGTCAACATGGAAAATGCCCCCCAAAATTCCAAAATGTACGAGCAGTCACCCAAAAATCAACAGGAAGTGACCTGGAAGTACCCTAAAATGACCAAAGAAATGTCACAAAAATAAATCATTCCCTGCCATTGACGGCTATTTACGTCCAATTTATTTAAACTGGAATAACACTGGCAGCCAATAAGTCAACCAGAAAAATATCTTCTCTCTCATCTCATTTTCTGAACTGCTTTATCCTTATTAGGGTCACAGGGGGTGCTGGAGCCTAGCCCAGCTGACTTTGGGCACGAGGTGGGGGACACCCTGGCCAGCCAATCGCAGGGCACCAGGTGACAAACAACCATTCCCGCTCATACTCATACCTAGGGGCAATTTAGAGTGTCCAATCAGCCTACCAGGCATGTTTTTGGAATGTGGGAGGAAACCGAGTACCCGGAGAAAACCCACGCAGGCCTGGGGAGAACATGCAAACACCATACAGGTGGACCGACCTGGATTTGAACCCAGAACCCCAGAGCTGTGAGGCTGACTCGCTAATCACTCATCACCAGGCGGCCCTCAAATTTACAATAACACATTTCCGTATTGAGAGAATATTTTTTCACCCGCAGAAACGCCGCCATAACTCACCGGTATCAGGATGAATGTCGAACCCGGACGACACCCCGTCCCTGTGCATAATTCCATACTTGACTTCTCCATTCACCCCCATGTCGGCGTCCTCTGCCTGGACCCTCAGCACAAAAGTCCCGGGGGGCTGGTTCTCCAAAATGGCCGCCCTGGAACTGTAGTTCTGACACTAAGCGATAAAAACAAAAAGGAGCAGTCAGTTCTATCCGAGTCCCGATACGGGCGCCCAATCCTCTACGCTCGCCACCTCTTGGAAGACGGGCTTGTTGTTGTTGATGTCGTTGATCCCCACCACAACGTGCGCCGAACTGCTAAGCGGGAACGGCCCACCGGACGCGTTGTCGTCGGTGGCGGTGATGGTCAGGACGTATTGGGGTCCCCTTAGCCGCGGTGGGGGGCTCCGCCGGAGCTTAATGATGCCTTAAAAAAACAAACAAAAATCAGGAAATGGCCTTTTATGATTTATTACATCGTAGATCAGGGGTGTCAGACTCGGGTTGCTTCGCGGGCCACATTAACGTCAACTCGATTTCATGTGGGGCAGACCATTTTAGATATAATATTTAGATTTTTTTTAAATAAATGGATTAAAAGAACTGGATTAAAAGCCCTGAATATTCAGTTTTTTTATAGATCTAAAACAATGTTTATTTTAGCTTTTATTATATCGTTTTAGATTTTACAAAATGATTTTTGAACTAAAAAGACAGAAGAAAATGGATTAAAAAATGACAATTATTGATTTAAAAGGGGGAAATCAGGAAGTTTAATATAAATCTATACTCTTTATTTTAATTTGATCCTAACACAGAAAGTCGGCGGGCCACACAAAATAATGCGGCGGGCCAGATTTGGCCCCCGGGCCGCCACTTTGACATGTGCTCTAGTTAAATTGTGACATTTTTGTGTCGTAGATTCATTTAAAAAAAATTGGCGGTAGATGTTTAATTACAATTAAAGATTGTGGAAAAAAAGGGTCCCGGGAACTGCGATTTTATGATTAATTACATCGATCAAATTTATAAAAATTGGTTTTGGGGAGATAACATTTAAATGTGGTGAAAAAAACTAAGTGTTTTGGTAGATGTTAAATTGGTCAAAATTGTGGTGACATGTTTAATCATAATTAAAATTAGAAATCATAATTAAAGATTGTGGAAAAATGTGTCCCAGGAACTGCAATTTGATGATTAACTACATCGATCAAATTTGTAAAAATGTTTAATAACATTTAAATGTGGTGAAAAAAACTGCAAAATGGTGTTTTGGTAGATATTAAATTGATCAAAATCATGGTGAGATGTCCAATCATAATTAAAATGAATAATTTAAAATTGTGAAAAAATGAGTCTCAGAACTGCAATTGTGATTAGATCGCAGATTAATAAAAATCAGTTTGTTTGCGATCATATTTAAACTTTGTGGAAAAAAAGAAAGTCTCAGGCACTGCAAAATCCGGATTTACTAAATCATAGATGGATCAAAATCGATTTTGGCGAAGCGTGTAATCATATTTCCCAAACATCATTAGGAAAAAGTCTCAAGAACTGCGATTTAATTAGTGTGTAAAATGTCCTCCTGCTAATAAAAGTTTCTTCTAATTAAAAATTCTTTCAAAAAATCATTAAAAAAAAGTTTGAAAAAAAATGGGCAATAATAAAGATCAGACACGATTTTTGGGGTGGACAAATTACGCAGCCCTACTTTAGTGAAAAAAACTTGAACTAAAAAGCAACGTGGGCTTTTGACACTTGCAAAAAATATTTAGTTTCCACTTTTTGAAAGAAGAAAGTCCGACAAGCAAAGGCCGTCTGCCTTCAGCGGCGAACAATAAAACGCCATTCAAGCCGTTTATGCGTTTGACTGCGCGCGATAAGGCGCAAAGCACACAAACGATAAACAGGCGCCACGCCATCGCATATCAATAAATAATTATGTGTTTTATATTCACGCCTGTTCAGGGGTTGACTGGCTTTGTCCCCGATACAGCGGTTACCACGGCAACAATCGCCCGGGCGCCAGCGCGCCTCCACGTCTCTGTCGCCGTCGCGCGTTGTTATGATAATGCGTGCTAACAAACACAACGGCGTAGCGACTACCCGGGGAGACGCAGCCACCAGGCGCCATGTTTATGGGAAGTGCTGTCAAAATAATTGGAATGGATTTACATTTCGTTATTTTGCGGGTGCGCCGCTTCGGCGCGGGAAGGGACCGCGTTAACTCGGGGAGTTGCGTTTCACCTTTCTGGTTGTCCAACAGGAAGTTGCTATCCTCGTTGCCGCCGGTGATGGCGTACGAGACGCCGTCCCCGTCGGGGTCGTTGGCGTGGACGATGGCGACCAGCGTGTCCGGCCCGGCGTCCTCGCTCAGGAACGTCTTGTAGCTGAAGACCGCCACTCGGGTTAAATTCTGGCGGACGACCGGTACCCGGACATTTCGTCGACGGACACTTTGTCGACCGGACAATTCGTCGCCAGACAGTTGGCCTAACCTTAACCACTAACCTTAACCACTATTAAAGAAGACAAAGGAAATTCACATAGCAAAAACTCACTCGACAACACAAACACTGACACTTGGGCGTGTGCAAGTATAAAATGTACGCATCTCTAAACACACTATGCACGAAACGGTTCCTACGTTAAACGGTTCCTAGGTTAAACGGTTCCTAGGTTAAACGGTTCCTACGTTAAACGGTCCCTACGTTAAACGGTCCCTACGTTGAGCGCTCCATTTTTAAAATAAAAGGCAATAAATTACATTATTTTATTAAAAAAAATATTAAAAAGAAGACAAAGGAAATTCACATATTCTTTGTCATCTTTTTTTTGCTTGGTATTCCCATAGGTATCGTGTATAGGGACTAGATTTCCGATGCGCATTGTGAGGCAACGGAGCTAGACGTCGTCGCTTGTCGGCCATTTTAAGAACAGGCCCATTCGCTCCTCGCAATGCCTCACAACGCGCATGATGGCCCTCTTTTTACGATCGTATGTCGAGGTACCACTCTGTGAATTTCCTTTGTCTTCTTTAATAGTGATTAAGGTTAGGCGAACTGTCCGGTGACGAAGTGTCCGTCGACGAAATGTCCGGTCACGGGATGACCCCCCAGACCCCCAAAAAACTCATCAACCCGTCTTGCGACTTACGCGCTCTGCGAGAAGACGGGCGTCTCGTCGTTGGTGTTGGCCACCCGGATGCGGACGGAGGCGGTGCCGGTGCGTGGGGGCGTCCCCGCGTCCACGGCGACCACTTGGAACTCGTAGATGTGATTGGGCCGCTCGTAGTCCAGCCGGCGGGCGGCGCTGACCACGCCCGCCGAGGTGATGTGGAAATCGGCGCCTGGGATGGAGTAGGCCACCTCCGAGTTGACGCCGGAGTCGCAGTCTCGGGCCACGACTGAAGGGGGAGGGCAGACCTTCGTACTTTGGCCGTCCAATCCGGTTCGGCGGCGATCGAGAGCTTACCTTGGAGTAACGATATTCCGGGTGCAATGTTCTCAGGGACGTTGTCGCGGGTGTAGATGGGGTGAAGGAACTCTGGCGTGCAGTCGTTCTCGTCCGTGATGTGAACGACGACCTGGAGACGGACGGCGTCCTAATGTTATTAAGTCGACGGCCGCCATTGGCAGTGAGCGACGTCTAATCCGTTTGCACCCGAGGAGCAGTAGCAGATTGCGAAATTGCACCCGAGGATGAATTTGAATGTTCACGATATTGATGGGGATAGATGGACGTCAAAGGTTAGGTTTAGGTCAGGGGGGTCAGACTCGGGTTGGTTCGCGAGCCGCTTTAACGTCAACTTGATTTCACGTGGGCCGGACCATTTTAGATATAATATTTAGATTTTTTTTAAATAAATGGATTAAAAGAACTGGATTAAAAGACCTGAATATTCAGTTTTATATAGATTTAAAACAATGTTTATTTGAGCTTTCTTTTTATATATTTTTTAGATTTTACAAAATGATTTTTGTACTAAAAACACAGAAAAAATGGATTAAAAAATGACAATTATTGATTTAAAAGGGGGAAAATCAGTAAATTTAATATCCCTCTTTACTCTTCATTTTAATTTGAACCTAAAACAGAAAGTCGGCACTCATGATTTACTTTCCCGGGCCACACAAAATGATGCGGCGGACCAGATTTGGCCCCCGGGCCGCCACTTGGACACATGTAGTTTAGGTGATGTCCAATTGAATCACAAGGAAACAAAAATAAACGTTGAAATACATACCATGTATTAAAATAAATAATACTAGATTGAGCATCAAAGTGGCTTTTGATTGAATTAAAATGCAATATTGTGAGATAAATAAATACTAAACTAATAATCAACAGCGATACACGTACACCCAAACTTATATGTGTGGACTCACAAACCCGAAATTGCACCCAAGGATAAACCAGATCCTATTTTAACTCAACTCATTGACCTAAAATGCTTACCTCAAATAAATATCAAATCTTTTTTTGATTTTTTTTTAATGTCCAGTGGTGCTGGATGACATTTCTTCCCAAATGTCCTTGAACGCCTCAGGCAACACAACCTATGGATGCGAGCGAGAGGAGTTTGCGCAACTGTGCACACCCTCCGAGTGGATTAGAACGACCCCCCGCCCCGCCCCGCCCCCCTACTAGAGGCGCCAAAGCCTTGAGGGGCCACTGCTACTTTGACGGCCATTTTCATGCACTTACCAACATTTGGACAGCAGGGGAGGTGATAATGGACTCCTCCAGGTGCGTGCGCACTAACGCCATCTTGGCTGCTTCCCGCGAGGGTTCGGCTTGGCTAACTTTCAGCGCTTCCGTCGCCCGTATAAGTGCCGACGCGACAACTGAGCTCGGGAACGCGCCTTTGATGTGCTGACTTTTCATTAAACGCCCCGTCGGAAATGAGGGCAGCGGCGAGGCGGGAGGGGCGGCGGCGCGGTGGCGGCGCCGCCGCCAGCCCAGGCGGCAAATGGAAGACTTGCGCCGTAAAGTCCAATTCGGCACCTCAGCAAATAATTTTCGACCAATCAAATTTCATGTCGGGCGCGCCCGTTTATTTTTGGGAGGAAAAAAAAAGTGAACTTACTGGCCGCCATTTTGGTGCTACATGGACGTCAGAGATGATTACATTTTGGGAGGATGGGGTCAAAGGTCACAGAGGTCAGAATAGAATTTTTGGAATGACTCCACAATATTTAAAAAAAAGTTATTGCTAAATTTGGAGGATATGTTTGGGATGAGGTGAGATTATTATAGGTTGGGATAAATGGGGTCAAAGGTCGTAGGTCAGAGAAACACGAAATACATGAATACTGTATCATATTTTCTGTTATAGACAATGCTGTAGATTAATATTTAACTGAAATTTAGCTTTAAAAAAAACATTTTATTTTTTTAGATTAAGAAAAACAATAATAGGCAGAAATTCAATACATTTTAAATGGACTGACATACTATTTAAAGCTGTGTGTCAAAGTGGCGGCCCGGGGGCCAAATCTGGCCCGCCGCATCATTTTGTGTGGCCCGGGAAAGTCAATCATGAGTGCCGACTTTCTGTTTTAGGATCAAATTAAAATGAAGAGTATAGATGTATATTAAATTTCCTGATTTCCCCCCTTTTAAATCAATAATTGTCATTTTTTAATCAATTTTTTCTGTGTTTTTAGTTCAAAGATCATTTTGTAAAATCTAAAAATATATTAAAAAAAAGCTCAAATAAACATTGTTTTAGATCTATAAAAAACGGAATATTCAGGGCTTTTAATCCAGTTCTTTTAATCTGTTTATAAAAAAAATCTATTATATCTAAAATTGTCCGGGCCATGTGAAATCAAGTTGACGTTAAAGCGGTCCACGAACCAACCCGAGTCTGACACCCCTGATTTAAAGTATCTATTGCCATGTATACTTTTAGTAATACATTTTGAAACGGTAATTTTACAGTAATTAGATATTTAAAATGTTATGATCTCCCGAGTCAAGCCAAATAGGAAATCCAAAATTCATTATAGGGTTAACGTACTTTCTCCTACTTTTGACTTTGTATCCGAAAGCATCACCGTCTTAAGTTTCATATTCAATTCTATCTAGCATGTGCACGCTCCTTAAAAAATAGGCCTTTTTTTAAATATATTTTGCTTACCTCGCTCACAGCGCTGAGATCCGTGTCGGGTTCGGACGCCCGAACCTGCAGCGTGTGCACGTTGTGTCCGCTCTCGAAATCCACGGCGCGCGTGAGGCTGAGGGCGCCGTTTTCTTGGTTGATGCTGAAGAGGTTGCCGGGGTTGGACTGCAGCACGTAGGCCAGCGTCTTCTTCTGGAAGGACACGGCCTGAACGGCACCCACGCTGCAACACAAACAGGATGGATTCACGTCTCATCTATTTGCACCGCCAGAAAAGGAAATTGCACCCTAGGATGAGCCTAAACGCCAACGATAATAGTGAACGAGTGACATTTTAACCGCAAAAAAAAAACGAAAACAAAATGATAGCTTCGCCATTAAAATAATTTTGAGAGAAACGATTTTTGCATAAATTACCAACACGGGACTCTAACGTCTTCCAAAAAAAAAAAAATCCGAGCACGACACCAGCAACACATCAAATGGACTTAAATGGGAGACCGTACACACGACACACACACACACACCACCAACACACACACACACACACACACATATACACACTCCTTACAGGGTGGCATGGACACTTGGATATTATTAACACAATGTGCTCTGCGCCAAAAGCCCACAGGGACACACAGACACACATGCATGAACACACACACACACACGCACACACACAAGCCTTCATGTTTATCCAGACCTCGCTTTTAATAAATATTTGAATTTGCCACACTTTCAAACTCTCAGCCTCAGGCCACACGCAGACTTTTGCATCTGGGTCCTCTTCATCCTTCATCCACCTCCTCCTCTTCCTCCTCCTCATCCCTCCGTCCATTCATCGCCTTTCCCTTATAGCAGGGGTCACCAAACTACGGCCCGCGGGCCGGATACGGCCCGTCAGCACATTTGGCCCGGCCCTCTGAACAATACCAGAGACGCTATCAGATTTTTTTTTCCTATTTGGCCTTGAAGACTGGGACGTTTTAATCTTGTGTTTGGTTCATTGCACCCCCGCTGAGCCCACAAATCATCCCAGTGAAGCGGTGGGGCTTTGCATTGCTTCTTTGGTGACACGCGCGGGGAGAGTGTTTCCCTTTGATGCATGCGGGCACGTCCACCGGTGCATGCGTGATGCATGCGCGAGCAGAGTGTTACCGAGACATCTGGACGATCAGAGGTGAGGGCGGAGCCCTGGGACCATCGCGGACTATTCAAGCATATAAAAACTGTGCAACCTGTTTGAGAATTGTTCTTTTTGACCCAGACCTGTGGAGGGGAGCAACTCTGAATTGGATTTATAAATTAGGAATAAATATCTTCTATGAAGAACCCAGAGAGAGTTATTTAGTTATTATTTATTTCATAAATAGTTTTATTTATTTCCTGGTTTTTTTCTGTGAAGAACTCAGAGAGGGTTATTTAGTTATTATTTATTTCATTAATAGTGTTATTATTTGTTTCCTGACTTTTTTTCTGTAAAGAACCTGGAAATGGTTATTTGGTTATGTGTGGCTTTCTGGAAAACAATAAAAATTTTAAGCTCCCCTACGATCGTCACACTTTTTCTGTTACAAACTGACACCGGCCCCCCATCAGAGAAGGGAAAAGTTATGTGGCCCTCACAGGAAAAAGTTTGGGGACCCCTGCCTTATAGGCTCGTCAAAAGTATTGAAAAGTATCGAAGTGGCGACAGAAATATGATTTTGCACTACTATAGATAGTCATTTTTGGCTTTTTCATCCTTAATTTGTCAAGTTCTAGTGGTTGAATTTGACAATTTCTCTCGTATAAGCCGCCCCCTGATTCCCAATTTTCACCTCCATATTCATGGTTTTAATAGGGAGTACAAATGTGTTACTTTGAAGGGAAAATCTTGAGAAAAATCGAATACTCACGGTTGCCCGATGGCCGCGTTCTCGGCCACGCTGAGCTGGTAGGTGGTCTCGGCGAACTGCGGCGGGCGGAAGCCGGCCAGGACGGAGACGGTGGCGGGCGGGCCTTTGCTGCCGTCCGCGTCCACGGCTTGAACCCGCAGGTGGTACTCGTGGCTGGGGGCAAGGGGGCGCCCCGTGGTCCTGATGTCGCCCGAGCGTCGGTCCACCTCGAAGCAGTCCTCGCCGCCTGAAAAAATAAAAAAATGTATAGTTGCATGACTGTGAATTTGGAAAATTATTATTAATGTGCCACCTGGGAGTTTTTGGGTTTTGATTGAAAGAAGGCAGTTAAACAAAAAAGGGGATTTTGTCATTGTTTAATAAAATGAATGATATGAAACACGACAGCAAAGCATGATTTTGTGTGGCCCTCAAAATCATCACCTTATGTCACATGTGTCAAAGTGGCGGCCCGGGGGCCAAATCTGGCCCGCCGCATCATTTTGTGTGGCCCGGGAAAGTCAATCATGAGTGCCGACTTTCTGTTTTAGGATGAAATTAAAATGAAGAGTATAGATGTATATTACATTTCCTGATTTTTCCCCCTTTTAAATCAATAATTGTCATTTTTTAATCCATTTTTTCTGTGTTTTTAGTTCAAAAATCATTTTGTAAAATCTAAAAATATATTTAAAAAAGCTAAAATAAACATTGTTTTAGATCTATAAAAAAACTGAATATTTAGGGCTTTTAATCCAGTTCTTTTAATCAATTTATTTTAAAAAAAATCTAAATATTATATCTAAAATGGTCCGGCCCACGTGAAATCAAGTTGAGTCTGACACCCTTGCCTTATGTTTTGATTTCATATTTTTCCTTGAGATTTCCACGCGCTAACCATTTAGCCGCCGTGCCGCCCCAAATGAAATATAGTGTGTATATAATATATGAGTACCATTTCTACTACAACTACACTGAACAAAAACGTTGTTTATGTTCTGAGCAGATGCTAACAAAATATTATCGTCATATAACAACTCACTGACTGTCCCACTCTTGTCATTCCTGTCTTCTCTTTTCCTTAGTTAGCTGGTGTATCTTACTTTTTAGTTCTTCCACGCAGCCTTGCCAAAATGATGATAGACATGCAAAATCTTTGAGTTGCGCCTTATAGTGCGGAAAATACAGTATTGTAAAAACAGTTCATTTTTGAGCAGATTTGGTTCTTCCATCTTTCTCAATAGCAACCAAAGATTTAATAGAAAATAGTGATGATGGGATGGAGGTTCAAATGTCGCGTGGGGATGAGATGATTGACAGGTGGTATGCAGCTGCGACCAGTCGAGGCCCTCTGGTCAACAGCTGAGGACCCTTTGCCATCTTCTTGGATTTTTTTTTATATTCTCGTCATCTTCATGGTTTTCTTCCTCTGCGGGTGTTTTTTTTTCCTCCAAAACTTGCCGTGCAAAAAAAAAAAGGATTTAAAAATAGAGGGAAATCAGAGTTGGGGGTTTTAAATCTAACGGATTTGTCTTAACTACGACTTCATCACTTATTTTTGTATAAAAAGTGACTTACAGTTAAATTTTACTCTCTATTTATGTATAATATATCATAAAATTTCATATAAAAAGTGAACAAAATCTAGAATGTAGTGTACAAACAGTTTATAAAAGTAAGACATGGTATTTAATCTTATGTTCAAATGTTATTTTAGAAGATTTATAGTTTAATGTATGTATCGTAAAATTGTTATCTAATTTACAACAAAATATCACGTTTAAAAAAATACAAATAAAAAATACCAAAAAACACTAACACTAAAAAAACACTAAACTTCATTTTATTTTCAATTATTATATTATATAATATGTTTTGGCATATTGTAGAACCCTTTGAAAGTTATTTTATTCTTATTAATTAATTAAATATTCATTGCCCTTTAATCTATTTATACATTGAAAGTGTGTAATATAAAGTGTACAACATTTTACATATGCAATTTTTGAATCTGTTTACCATCTTTTTTTATTGAAATGTTTTTATTACATTTTTTTAGCGTTCCTTTGCTCCTCCCTCAAAAAGGATTGCACGTCTATCATGGCAGCTAATGAGTTAAACGATTAAAAAAAGACATAAATCCTAATTTGTGTATGAAAAGCTTCATATTTTGTGTTATCTCACGAGTTGACGTCCCTAATGAAGTGCTTTGTGTATAAATAGAATCAAATGAAGTGGGACTTAATCTCACTTAAATCCACATTGGCAAGATATATATAAAAAATAAAGTCAATTAGTGAATTATTTGCGAGCAAACGTTTCATCACGTTACACCAAAGCGCCTCATCAAATAAAAATAAACTCTTTAAAGAGATTCTTCTTCTTTTTTGTTCTGCGCTCCAAAAAATTCCCAGCCGGCGGCGCCCATCCATCCGCCCACGTCGCCCCCGTCGCCCCCGTCGCCCACGTCGCCCACGTCGCCGCCTCCCCGGAGACGCTCCTTTTCTTCCCCCGACGCGGAAGCTCTCTCTCTCGCACCCCCGGGGGAACGTTTAGCGTGCGCCGCTAAACGGCGTTTAATTGAAATTCAACAAGTCACTTTTTATTTAGATTTATAAATGTGCCTGCCTCCGAGCAAGTGCGTAGGGATAAACCAGTCCATTTACATAGAAAACATCCCAAAAAATGCATCACCATTTGGTGTCAACCTAATGTCAAAACTTCCTACGCTACGATGGGCCCATTTGTTTCATTGGGCGAGACTTAGTCAAAGTTTACATTTAAATTCTGGATTCCGGCTCATGTTACGTGAAAAAAAGTCATTTAAAGACTTTTAGCTCACCATTTGATGACTTTTTTCCAACTAATATGACTTCAATCTCCTAATAATATGCCTTCAAATATGATGTTTTGTGTGGATACAGAAATTATGTCGCTAAAGTCAAAGCAAACCATTTTTTTCTCCCTCATATTATGGCAAAGTTCATGATATAATTCCCTGAATCTCATATTATTATAACTTTTTTCTCCTAAAATAATTTAATTCCAGCAATATTCCAACATTTTACGTGTAATAATAATTTTAATCTGGTAAATGAAGTCAATTGATGCATCATTATGTTTCCTCATAAAAATTAACATAAGTTTGGGTATTTTTTGTGTTGAAAAGTTGAAACGTTTTCATAACTTTACGTATTGTTACCAGATAAATGTTTTTAAGTAATATTACGATATTGAAGTTGTTATATTAGATAAGTTTGCATATTTTTGTGTGAAAGAAGTTGGAACGTTTTCATAACTTTACGTATTGTTACGAGATAAATGTTTTATTGTAATATAACAACTTCAATATCGTAATATTACGTAAACATTACGGATCATTATAACTTTTTCTCATAAAATTAAATAAATATACATCATTTGCTCAATAGTTCAAGTTTTTCATGTAATATCACAGTTTAAATCTGGTAATATTAGAACAATTATTTCATAATATTGAGACATTTTTCCCGTAGACATACTAAACATGTTTATATCTACCATTACGTTGCTTCGTAATATTATTTAAAATGACGTAACAGAATCATCTTTTTTCCTGGTAGTATTATTTGTAATATAATGCGAATTTTTTGGTTTCTTTGTTTGGCGCCCCATCGAGGGGCGGGGCCTGTGTGGCAAGCCATCTCGTGACGTAAAACTTTACGCAGGTTTACAACAAAGTCAACATAAAGTACAACATGCTCACCGTCCAATAGGAGGAACTGAGGCTGTCCGGGCGCGCTGTCGCGTTGCCGTGACGACAGGCGGTAAACCACCGACCCGGGGGCGGCGTCGGGGCCCACTGCCGCTAAGTAGGGGGCCGGGAACATGGTCCACTGCAGGTGGGCTTCACCGAACGTGCTCAGAGTCAAACGACACGGGTACCACTCGTCACCTGTGGGAAAGCGAGATGCAAAAATTAGTCGTATGTCGGGGCAGTAGGTGGCGCTGTGACCCTGGTTTCAATTATTGAACGAGGCTTTGGGATGCATTCATTCAGATTTGGACTAGAAGTTCACCATCACCCTCTAAAAATGCACCTTGATACACAGTAAAAAGGCCTTACCGTATTTTCTGGCATATAAGCCGCACCCTTAAAAGTAAGTGGGTGAGCAATGGCAGGCGCAAGTTAGTTTTTTCACGTTTTATGCAAGATACGGTTTATTTTTTTCGTGAATTTCATTCATACTGGTCAAAATAATTTTTTTTAACGTTTCATCAGTTTATCTTTTTTCTATTTTGAAATACCGTATTTTCACGACTATAAGGCGCACATAAAAGTCTTCAATTTTCTCCAAAATAGACAGGGCGCCTTCTAATCCAGTGCGCTTTATATATGGACCAATACTAAAATTGTTATCACGATAAAATCTAATAAATCAGTGGATAGGGTACACCATCCTCTACAGCTCTCACAACTACGGCAAGCAGCCCCCGACTCTACTATTTTGCCGTCGAAAAAGCACTGCGCAGTGACTGCTGGGATATATAGTTCTTTTGTCAATACACCCAATGGATTGTGGCCTGGCGATCGGCATCAATACAGCTTTACGAAGCAACTTTGATGGATTTGTGGCTGATGATGACGTGAGTACATTGTAAAATGGCTAAATAAAGTACAACCGAACTCAGTTTTGCTTCCGTTGCCTTTTTAAAAACGTGTTTTTAGCGTGTGTTCGTATGTTTAAGCTGGTGTATGTTTTGCCATGCCTGGCTGCGTCTATAAAAACGGTGCGTCCTTTGTGTGTGTCAAATACAGAAATAGCACTCGTTATTGACACTGCGGCAAAAAATACAATGCGTCGTATAGTCGTGAAAATACGGTAAATGACCGTATCGTCCGCATTGTCTTGCGTTATGGTGTTTCGTGCATGTCAAGTCTAATTTGTGCGCATATAAGCCGTACCCTTGATTCAGTCATCATTTTTTAAGCGACAAATACGGCGTATATGCACGAAATTACAGTAATTTAAATGCGGAATTCACACGGCACACAAACGAAAGAAAATATTTCTCTTTTCTACATGCAAGTTTGCATTAACATAAAAATTAGCATGAATGTTAGCATAAAAATTCGACGTTTTAGCTCTATGGGCTATTTTTCATTTGACTGTTTCTACAAGGGATTGTCAACTTTGGCCATAAACGACAAGATTTTCCCGTTTTAGCTATTTGCTAACAGAGCGACGCTAGGCTTTCGTCATTTCACATGCTGGCAACTTGACAAACTCAAGTATTGTTTTGTGTGTTTTAGCGTCTGTTTGCCTTTAGTCGTTTTTTGTTAGCTGTTGTTCCACGTATGGGCTTTGTAGCTAAACTAGCTAGCGCCACGCATCGTTCCGTCAGCGCCATGAAAGCCGGCGTCTCCGCAGACCCCGAGGGGACGCGTTGACATTAGTCAACCGGCTCCGACTCCGTCTTTTATCTGCTTCCTGTTCTCCGGGAAGACAACAATGACGTTTTTTTTTATTTTTTCATGATGACGGCGACAAAAACAGACACAGGTTTTGTTTTGAAACTCTGCCATGTGCTCTTTTTTTTTTTAGGCGAGGAGGGATTTGTCAAGAAGACGGGAAAACAACAACTTCTTGTCGAGTTATGCTGAGAAACTATGTTGGCGGAACAATGAAATAAGATATTCGCCGTGCCATTGACGGGGATAGACGTACGGGCCATTTTGTTTTAATCAAATAGATTAAATAGCAGTGAAAGATGAACATTAACAACCTGGCCTCAGTTAATTTTAGGGTATCAACTAAATACTCGCAAAAAAATGACTAAGTTAAAAAAAAACATAAAATTGACAGTAAGTTGTTAAAAAAAACAAAATTGACAGGAAGTTTTTTTTTTAAAACAAAATAAAATTGACAGTAAGTTGTTTTAAAAAATACACAAAATTGACAGGACGTTTTTAAAAAAAAACAACATAAAATTGACAGTAAGTTGTTAAAAAAACACAAAATTGACAGTAAGTTGTTAAAAAATAAATAAAAAAAATTGACAGTAAGTGCCCCAAAGCCAACAGGAATTGACCCTAATTGACCAAAAAGTCAACTTAAAAAAGCCCAAAATCAACAGGAATTGATCAATTAACAGAGAGTGACCTGAAAATAATCTGCAAATCAACAGTAAACAATCCAAAATGTACAGGAAATGACCCCTGAATGGCCCAAAATGTACTGAAAATCACAAAAAATGGCTTGTAAGTGCTCCAAAAAGGTAGAATTTTTTTTTAGTGCCATTGACAGCGACAGACGTCCAATCAATTTTAGCAGGAATCATTCGCTGTCAGTGCATAAGAAGAATTGTATTAGATTTTAGTGCCCCGTCACCCGTGGCTGCTTAAATGCAGAATAATGGCGTCTATTTAAAGGTTCTTGTTTAACATACGCTGCGGCCCTCCAGCGGACAAATGGAACGTGGCCCATTAGCGCAATCAACATCAACACGGCCTGACGGCTCAAAAACAACGGCACGGTGACAAAGTGGTGTGGAAGGAGCAGGTACAAGTGTAGCTGGCGTAAATTAAAAGTACAATAAATGTATAAAATAGACAAATTCTTCCAAGAATTTCAAATTCCATGTACGTTTGCTAACAAGTCTTTTGTTATTTTATTCATTTTTAAGCAAAAGATAGCAGAGGCAGCACACATTATTTATTAATTATTCATTTCATTAATTAATTATTGTTACCATTTTGTTGTTAGCTTACTAGTACGTTGTCGCTATGCTACCAAAAGTTCCCGAGCACATTAGCTCTTTCGAGCCGACATGTTATTGTAAGCATGTTGTCATTAGCTAGCTAGCATGTTATGGTTAGCATGCTAGCTTAAGATCACCAGCATGTTATTGCTAGCCCGCTAGCAGGCCTATTTAGAAAATTTAGCAAACTTAGGCTCTGTATTAGCAAACTTAGGCTCTGTATGATCAAATTTAGGCCCTGTATTAGCAAACGTAAGTTTTATCAATGAATTAAAGATTTTCAAAAATAGATTTTTGTATTCTGTACACTTTTCACTTGATAATTAGAAGGCTGTTGGGATAAGAGTTCTATCGCTAGCTTGTTAGTACGATAGTACGCTACTTATTAGCATGCTATTGCTAGCCTCAAGCGCTTGAACAAGCCTATTTTGAAAACGTAGACTCGTAAATTCCCTTTCTTTGAATTTTTTTCATGTTTTTTTAAAGAAAATGTTTCCAGGATATGCATAATAGCAATAATTGTATATTTAAAATAATAAAAAACTTTCAAGTTCAACTGGATGGGAATTATTTGCTCTTCACTTCCTTGTTCACATTAGCCCAAACGTGATGTAAAAACAAGGGAGGCCCGCTGGAGCGTGCCGGAAGACGACGGCAAGTTGACAAAAAGCCGGGCGAGCGCTGACCGCGACCGGGCACGCGTTTGCGCTTTCACGCGTGCTAACGCGACGCATGTCTGACACGAAAGCTAAGGTTTGTTAGGATGGCGGGCGCCTCCTGTCGCTCTTTTGTCTCTTTGTGTCCGCTGCATTTTTCATGCGGAGAGGTGATGGCGGAAAGCGAAACCCTCAGGGCGCTCTTTCATGAATACGTACGGCGGCACGCGTGGAGGCGGCGGTGGCTCGACGAACTTGAGCCGGCGCCAGACTTTAATGCGAGTCGACATCATCATACCTTACTGCGCTTCATTAGCCACGCCCTCACCTGACTCAAAGTGCAGAGTTGGGTTTATTATTAATCTCGTTGCGTTTGGGTTGCTTGGTTGGTTGGTTAATTAATGTGTTGAATTTGGAGGGTTCTGGGGTGGTCCGGATTCTGAAATTTTGGTGGTTTGGTTCTTTGCTGAGGTCTTGATTTGTTCTGGATTGGTTTTGTGTGGCTTTCTAGCGGGTTTTTTGTTGGGTTGGTTGGTTTTTTTAATTATTCCACCATGTGTTGAATTTGGAGGGTTCTGAGGTGGTCCGGATTCGGGAAATTTTGGTGGTTTGGTTCTTTGCTGAGGTCTTTATTTGTTCTGGATTGGTTTTGTGTGGCTTTCTAGCGGGTTTTTTGTTGGGTTGGTTGGTTGGTAAATTAATGTGTTGAATTTGGAGGGTTCTGGGGTGGTCCGGATTCTGACATTTTGGTGGTTCGGTTCTTTGCTGAGGTCTTTATTTGTTCTGGATTTTTTTTGTGGCTTTCTAGCGGGTTTTTGGGGGGGTTGGTTGGTTATTTAATTATTCCACCATGTGTTGAATTTGGAGGGTTCTGGGGTGGTCCGGACTCTGAAATGTTGGTGGTTCGGTTCTTTGCTGAGGTCTTTATTTGTTCTGGATTGGTTTTGTGTGGCTTTCTAGCGGGGGGGGGTTTGGCACCGTCACAGGTCTCGGTTGTTTTGTGTTGTTTTGATGTTAATGTTCTTAGGGTTTTGTGACGATTGGTCTGCTGGTTTTCTCTTTGGGTTGTTTGGGTTCTGTGAAAGGTCTCGGTTGTTTTTATTTTGAGGGCGTGTTGGTTTTGTTGTTGTTTTTTGGTTGCATTTTGGTTTGATGTGGGTTGGTCTGCTCATCTTCTAGTGTGTGTTTTTGGTTTTCTGGCTGTTGATTTTATTTTGAGTGGACGTTATTTTTGTTCTTTTTTTTAATCTTAGTTTGGTTTTGTGAAGATTGGTCTGTTGGTTTTCTCCTCGGGTTGTTTAGGTTCCATGAAAGGTCTCGGTTGTTTTTGTTTTGAGGGGGTGTTAGTTTTGTTGTTGTTTTTAGGGTTGCATTTTGGTTTGATGTGGATTCTGTTGTGGTTTTGTGTGGATTGGTCTGCTCATCTTCTAAGCTGTTTTTTTTTTTTGTTTTCTGGCTGTTGCTTTTATTTTGAGTGGACGTTATTTTTGTTTTTTGTTTTTTTATATTAGTTTGGTTTTGTGTTGATTGGTCTGCTGATTCTGCAGTGAGCTAAGTTTTGGTTTCATGTAAGGTCTTTGTTTTTTGTAGTAGATGATAGTGTTGTTGTTTTAGTTGGTTCCATTTTGGTTTGATCATAATTCAGTTATATTTTTTGGTAGATTGGTTTGCTGTAATGTCCTCTAAATATTAGGGTTTTTTTTAATGGTGGGACTTTAACACAGACAAATCACATTAAATACAAAACATTTAAGGAGTTATAAAAAAAAAAGATTCATGGGTTGGGGCAAAAAAACAACTAAAAAAACAACAACAATATATAAATATTTATTTAATTGTTTGCGATGCTGATTGCCAGCCAAAAATATTAATAAGCCCAGCGTAAAATGATGAGATTTTTACATGGGCGTATCAGTGGACTCCAACTTTTGACAACAAGTCTACACCGTTTGGAGTCTGAACATTGTTGTCACGCCAAACCTTCAGCTCAGCTTAAGCCAAATAAGCGTGGGATGCCAAAAAGTCTTTTAACGTCAGCGCGTACACGTTTGCGTACTCGTGTTTGTGTCACACCGGCAGCTTTTCAAGGGGAGCGCCAGGCGAGCGACGGCGACGTGACGTGATTCGCCGTGAAGGCGCCGGAGAAGTAGAAGGAACTCCGGCATGCCGTCTCACCTCGCCGAGGAGCGGCAATTAGCGGAGGGGAGGAAAAACAGATGCCTCGGAGGCGGGGGGAGGAAGGAAGGAAGGAAAGAAGGAAGGAAGGAAGGAGCGAGGAGCCAGGTAAAAAGCGCAATGACGAGAAAACGAGGAAATTGTAGTTAGCGGATGCTAACTGCTAGCCGTTGGACGGAATTTTTTCAATTATTTGGATTTATGTAAACCCTTTTTTTGGGTCTGTTAACAGGATTTTTTTTATTTTATTTTTTTTATAAAAAAAATACATTTTGTTAATTGAAAAAAAGGGGGGAGAATATTTTTTAATCTTTTCTTTTTTTTTATTAAACAGGGAAAACAGTAAATATGCTATTTGTTTATTCATGATGAAAATAACAGGGGGGGAAAGTAAAGATTTTTATTTATATTTTTAGAATTGGTAGATTTTTTTAAAAATATTTAGCGATTAAAAAGTTGGGGGAAAACCTTACTTTTTTTGGAGATACAAAAAATTCTGACCTTTTTTCATCTGTCAATCATTTGTTTGATATTCATAAAAGGAAAGACTTTAAATATGTCTTAATATTTTATTTATATTTTTCTACAAGTGGATTTTTTTTATTTTTAGTCAAAACCTCTTTTTGGGGGTGCTAAGGGGAAGCCGTACTAAGTCTGCGAACGCTCTTCTACCCACGTTCGCGTGATTGACAGGGCGGGACTGGTTACCGTGGCAACCAGCTCCAGCGCAGGTGTCCCCGCGGGCGCCGTGGCGAGGCGTCACCCTGACGAGTGAAAAGCACTCACCCCCGAACCCCCTCGCACCACGTGACGGGCAAAAACGTTAAAAAAGCGTGGATGCGCACAAAGAAAGCAGTTTTTGTCGGGTCCATCTGGTCCGTGGGATGCAGCCCGCGGAATTGCCGGCTGCATTCTAATTAGCACCCGTGTACTAGCCCGTGCTACTTTACCCACAAAAAGTCCGACTGGAGCACGTTGAAGTCATTGAGGGCAATTGATGGCCAAAGACCCACAATCCATTTCAACTCAACTCTGATGCTAGCCAGGCTTAACGATTGGACGTCTGTCCACCACAACATTAGCCGATCATTCAGGAACAGGGTGCTGGAGCCTATCCCTTGGTTGGCCGTCAATCACGGCGCACAAGGAGACCAAAATAATCCAAAAAAATTCACACTCACTTGACAATTTAGAGCAGGGTGTCAAACATACGGCCCGCGGGCCGGGCTAGGAGTCTCCTGCCTGACTTTCTAGCTCAATCGAATCAAGAATTGCTTTGATTTTTCTCAATTTAAAACTAGAATTTTGTGATTGAGTGTCTTCACTTGCCAGCCAATTGCAGGGCACAACAAGACAGACAACCAATCACAGCCAGAGGCAATTTAATGATCTTCCAGCTAGCCTAGCATGCACATTTTTGCCATGTGAGAGGAAACTGGAAGACCTGGAGAAAACCGACATGGAGAACATGCAAATTCCACACAATGGGGACCCGCACGGGATCGAACCCTCGAGCCCAGAACTGCGAGCCCCACACACTAACCACTTACTCCACCGCGTTATCCTATTTGATAAAAATAAATAACATAACATTCAATTTTTTTGCGCGAGAGTTGTCCACTTAGAGCGCAAGATTAGAAAGGACGTCACCTGTCGTTGTTGTTCATCTTTCTTTTGTTATGATACTCACGTGTGCTTAAGTGCGTTCAAGCACGCGTGTGCATTGTGTGTGTGTGTGTGTGTGTGCGTTTCCCTGACCGCCAGCCCCCCACAACCCACCCGAATCCTGGCGGAGACTCCGAGGACTCGGGAGAAGCGTGCGGGCCGGGCGAATCGCAACACGAAAAGTCACTTAGGGCTGCAGGTTGCGGTTAACGCCGAGACCACGCGCTTTTAAAAGAGTTAAGACAAGACGACCCGAAGGAGAAAAAAAAAACGGGGAAGAGATGAGCCCAAAAACGCAGACGGATCGCAGGTCGGCCATAATGAGACTCCAAATGAAAGATGAGGAAAAATGATGAGGCGCTTGCGTCAGCCGCGTTATTGTTCCGCGTTCCCACGGACTTGGGCTCGCGGGACCCTCGCCGCCGCTCCGTTTCGACTTGCCGCGTTATCGGCGATCGATGGCGGCGGAGAAGAGGGGAGAAATATCCAGGCGGGAGAAACAAACAAACAGAAAAGGCAAAGACGAGGGGGAAAAAAAAAAGGAATCGACTCCGATGAAGAACGGGTGGGAAAGGCACGATGGGAAGTGGGCCAAGCCGACGGGTCGAAAGGGGATTTAACCATCCTTCCTTTTGCGGCGTTTGTTTTAATCACCTTCCAGGAACAGACGGGTGGAGAGCGTCTCCGAAAAAGACCATTTCTGTGGGGTTGCGCCAGAGTGACACCAGAAGATGAAACTAAACATGAAGAAAACTTGTCCAGTCGGAGTGGATTCAATCAGGGTTTCTACTCTACTCTTTCCTGGAACGAAGTTTACATTAGTTGGTGGTTCTGGTGGGGGTATTTGGTTAAAATTTGGTAGCTAGGCGTAATAACAAAAATGGCAGACAGCAATACAGTACAGTAATCCCTCGAATATCACGGTTCATATAGACCAAGGGTTGGTTCGTGGGACGTTTTAACGTCAACTTGATTTCACGTGGGCCGGACCATTTTAGATATAATATTTAGATTTTTTTTTTTTTATAAATGGATTAAAAGAACTGGATTAAAAGCCTTGAATATTCAGTTTTTTTATAGATCTAAAACGTTAATTTGTTAATTTTAGCTTTTTTTAAATATATTTTTGGATTTTACAAAATGATTTTTGAACTAAAAACACAGAAAAAATGGATTAAAAAAATTGCAGTTATTGATTTAAAAGGGGGAAAATCAGATAATTTAATATACATCTATACTCTTCATTTTAATTTGATCCTAAAACAGAAAATCGGCACTCATGATTTACTTTCCCGGGCCACACAAAATGATGCGGCGGGCCAGATTTGGTCCCCGGGCCACCACTTTGACACGTGATGTAGACCAAACATGGCTGCGATCATCGAAAAATTTCAAAGTAGTCTCAACCCTAATGTAACTACTTTTTTTTTCTTCAGTGTTCAGTCCTTCCGCGTACGAGTTTCAGCGTGGATTTACAAATTTTTATGAACTTAAAAAAAAAATTCATAAAATAATTAATAGCAGAAAAAAAATCGCGAAGAAGTGAATTCGCGATAATCGAGGGAAGACTATTTATTTACGTGTGCGTCTTTTGAAAGACATTCCTACCAAATTAAAAGTTGCTCGGTAAAAATGTTTCCAGAAATTAATATTCAAAACATTTAATTGACCCAGTGGACGAGTGGTTTGCGCGTCAGACTCACAGTTCTGAGATCGAGGGTTCAATCCCAGGTGGGTACCTTGCTGTGTGGATTTTGCATGTTCTCCCCAGACTTGTGTGGGTTTTCTCCAGGTGCTCCGGTTTCCTCCCACATGCCACAAAACATGCTACGCTAGCTGGCTAACACTCTAAATTGCCCCTAGCTACGATTGGTTGTCCTTTGTCTCCTTGTGCCCTGCGATTGGCCGGCCACCGATTCAGGGCGTCCCCCGCCTGGTGCCCGTCGTCGGCTGGGATGGTCTCCAGCACCCCCCTGCGACCCTTGTGAGGATAAGCGATAGAGAAAATGAAATGAAGTAAAATTCAATTGACACTACAACTTTATGAAATAGACCATAAAACGGCAACTTTGAACCAAAATGGCTGACTCTGAAGCCCAAAGTCGAATATAGCTGACTAGTGGTTTATTTTCGGGTATCGCTTCTTCACACTTTTTAATGCGTCTAGTCATGACACATGCGCCTCCCAATTCTGACGTTTGCTAACTGAAACTAGCTCGGGGGGCTGAATTTTTTGAAAACTCGCTAGCGTAGCAAAGAAAACAAAGCTCGGGGGCGCTAGAGTCGGGGTTTGGCGTATCGCGCTTCCGGCTGACCCCTGGGAGGATGAGGACGAGAATGACGAGGATAAGCGCCCTGGTCGCAGCGCCCCAGGAAAAAGACCAATCAGCCGCCATGCGCGGGAAAGACGGCACTGCTCTGAATTATGAATACCTCAAGACTTTTGTCGGCCATTAAAAAATAAAGCCGTAAATATTTGATGGGGCGCCTCCTTCATTATGGATGCTACGGCGCGCTGACAAGTGTGGGAGCGTGTCCGCCGCCAGCCCGCGTCATGCCGTCGTACACGCGTGTTCTCCGCCGAGTCTGCATCTGTGACGATTGGCGTCGAGCGGAACGGTCGCCGCCAAGACTTTTAGCTGCAAAGCTAGCAAACTTTCAGGTATTTTTTGAGGCAAATTGGTCAAAAACGGATTGAACGTCACCCCGTTTAAAGGAAGTGCGCGTCTATAATGAGTTAGCAAAGATCATTTTAGCAATGCTAACTTTTGTTTTGATTGGAGAAAGGACAAACAGCTTGGCCGCACGACAAAAGCATGTGGCTCGTTTGATGGGTGTATATGGCTCTCCGCTAACGTTGCAGCTAAAATGTACCTTTAGTACCGCTTTAATCATCTTTATTTTCACATTAGACTCTTCTAATGCATAATCTCATTGATTAGCAACAGTGTAACAATGTTGTCAAAAGACTTTTTCAATAATCCTTACAAAGCGTGATTTATGGATGTGTGTGTGTGTGTGTATGTTAAGATTCTCTCGCTACGTTTGTCCAAACCGTGCAACGTAGAGAGTTGAAATTTTTTAAGGTGATTGAATTTCTTCACCTTCTCTAAGTGTGTAAAGGGGAGGGGCGAACATTCACCCGCACTCACGGGCCACTTCCTGTTGATTTTGAGGCACTACTATTGCATCTAGGGACATTTCGAGGTCATTTTCTGTACATTACCAATCATTTCCAGTTGATTTGAGGACAATTCAGGGTCACTTCCTGTTATTTTGGGGCATTTACATGTCATTTCCTGTTAATTTTGCGTCACTTCTTTTGGAGGCATTACAGGATCACTGTCGATATATTTTGCATCATTTTATTTTAAATTTTCTGGTCACTTCCTGTACCTTTTGGATCATTTCCAGCTGATTACATGAAACGTCCTCTTATTTTGAAACATTTCTGCGTGACTTCTTGCGTTTGGGTCACTTTGTTTACATTTTGCGACATTATTGCATCACTCTCGGTTCCTTTTTGATCATTTCTAGTTGAATTCAGGAAAGAAAATCTCTTCTTATCTATTGGTCCGATTATTTCAGGGTAATCTCGAGTGACTTCCTGTATGTGGCTCCAGATTTTTTTAACTAGGTCTACAATGTCTTGTGTGTCTTGTGTCTGTCTTGCTACTAAAACCAAGAAATAAAATAAAATTCTAATCTAATCAAAAGGTTTTTACTTGTCAAAAATAATGACCACATATGTTAATTTTTTAATCATATAGTAGTATCAAAAATTATTAGCGTTCATTTTTTATTTTTTTTTAAAGTGAAAATATGGCAACATGAGTCCAAACTTTTAGAATTTAGAGATCTGGGACTAGCGTGTGTCTTTGTGGGGGTGTTTTTGGTGTGTTTTGGTGCGTGCTTGTCAGCCCGCAGCGCTTTCAAGTCGGCTGAAGGGATTTCCTCGCCGTAACTCCTACGGGAAGGACGCGCGGCCGTCATCGGCGGCGACAAAAACGCATCGACGGCACCGCGGCGGCGTTCTTTTATGTCGTGCGGGTGCGCGTTTGCGCGTGTTTGGGTCTTTCTCACTTGGGGCTTGTGGAATGGAAAGCGCCGCCTTCTTTTGATGAGTCTGATATCGACAAGAGTCTGATGGTTTGTTTTTTTAGTTTTTTATTTTAAAGCAGCTTGTGGACTTTTTCGTGGGTCCCTTGAGGCCTGGGCGTGTCAATAAATGATGAGAAAAATGAAATAGATATGATGATGATAAAAAAAAATGGCAGCCACCGGAGGGTACCGTGGTTTTTTGGACTGACTTTGACGCGGGAAGTCGGGTTCGATTCCCGCTGGGTGATTGTCGCTTTTATGGTGGCTTGAGATTGGCTGGGAACTAATTTGCCTGTTGCCCGTGGTTGGGTGGGATAGACTCCAGCACCCCAATAGTATGGTGGTATTTCTATTTATTTATTTATTTATTATTTTTTGTTATTTTAACAAGATAAACTAAAAATATATATATTGTTGAAATAAAAATCTAAATAATTTAATGTGACTAAATGAGTACTTTGAATGCTGTTAAAAATGTGGAATAAAATAAAAATGCAAAATTTTAAAAATAAGTGTCATTAAATCAATTATACAAGTATTGAGCTGATTTCATTTTTACTGAAATATTTCAATTTTAACTCATTTAATTCCATTTTCTAAACCTATTTCACTCTTATTTGGATAGATTTCTATTCATGAATTCTGTGTTTATGCATTTAAATGTGTCATCATTCAACCTCACTCATTTTTGCCAACAATGAATAAATCAAAATGTATCAATAAATATTTAAACAATAACATTTCATTTGACATTTGGCACTTTTGAATTATTAACTCTTTTCATTTTGGCATTTGTGGCGGCTAAAACGTGGAGAAAATGAAATTTGGTCAACGATATAAAGAACAATGAAAGGCAAATAAGTATAAATATCCAACAAAATATGCAAATCCACACAAAATCCCAAATAAGCGAGCGCCCAAATTGGGATGAATGCAAGGAATCTAACTTTGATGCACTTGTGAATATCCCACACACACACACCCGCCCGCACGCACGCGCACAAAGCCTCCGATTTGTTGTATTATGTGAACAAAGCGCAACATACAAACAAGCGCATTGAGCCAATTTGCTCCAATGTTGTAAAGCTGCCGGTGTCGTCGCTCTCCGGAGTCCTCTGGCGGCTTAACTCCGTTGGAGGAGGTTATTGTCAAGAGTTGGCCGCCAACCACCATGTTGAGCCCCGCGGCGTTTGTACGGATGTGTCGGGCCGACGGCATAGTCCAGACACTTTAGCAACAACCCAAAAATAAATGCAAATTCCAAACGCTTTGCAACAGAGGAAAAAAAAAAAGCACCTATGCAAATTGGCCACAGCACAAATGCAAATAACCACAACAAGAATCCCAACGGCCCACAACACTAGTGCAAATAGCCACGGCGGGAACCCTAATTGCCACAACACGAACCCCAACTGCCCATAACACAACTACAAATAGTCACAACACAAAAGCCCAATTGCCACAACACGAATGCAAATAGTCACAACATGAAGACCAATTTCCCACAACACAAGTGCAAATAGTCAGAACACAAACCCAAATTACCCACGGCACAGATGCAAATAGTCACGACACAAAGCCATGGGCCATAAAACGAACCCAAATTGCTCGTAACAGAGAGCTCAATTGCAACAACACAAAACCCAACTGCTTGACAACATGAAGCTCAATTGCCCACAACACGAATGCAAATGAGCACAACACAAGTGCAAATAGACACAAAAAAACGCAAATTACCCATGTCACGAATGAAAATACAGTTGTACCTCGACATACGAGCAATTTGAGATACGAGTACAATTTCGGGCAAATATTTATCTTGAGATACGAGACAAATTTTGATATACGAGCATAGAGCAGACGCGAGAGGCTGCTCATAAGAACATCATGGCCACTGTCTTTCCCGTCGCAACTCCCTCGTGTAATGTCTCGACGAGCATTGGGCGGAGCGGTGCATTTTTTTCAGTGTTTTTTTTCCCCGTTAGTCAGTGCGAAAGGCGGAGCTTGTTCGCTAATACGAGAGGAGTGTATACTACTTCTCGTTGGCAAGTGGTCGTGCGTTATCCTATTGTGTGGACATTTGTGTGCATCATTTTGGGAATATTTTGAAGGAAAGACAAAAGCAAACAAGCATCGATAGGTTGCATCTGGAAGTCAGGGTGGAGGCGGGGCCAATAGAGAAGAAAGGTATCAAAATGTCAAACAAAATTAGAATTAAGTTTAGTGCAAAGTTAGATTAAACTTATTTTTGATTGTGTCTGGATCCTAATCCAAGTTCATTTAAATTTGTTTATGTTATGTTACGAGAGCGTTGCCGTGCAAAAAGCCCCACTCCTCGCCCCTCCGCCAAATCCATCTCATTTTCGTACTATTAAACCACTAGTTATGTGTTACTTGATTAATAGATGGCGAATTAGACCAAATGAAAATGTTTTTCCAATCCAATATCCTGTTTTTTTTTCTCCAGAGGGTTGGAACAAATTAATTTGTTTTTAGTTTATTTCTATGGGTAACGTTCGTTTGAATTACGAGTAAATCGACATACAAGCTCAGTCCCGGAACGTATTAAACTCGTATCTCGAGGTACCACTGTAGTCACGACACGAAGCCCAATGACAAAACGAATGCAAATAGCAACAAGACAAACACAATTTGCCCACATTACGAATGCAAATAGTCACAACAAACCGGCAAATGCAACTAAAGCTGTGCTTTGCCCTTCTTTTTTATGTTTTTTTTTCCTTCCATTTTTATTTTTAATACTCCCTCTATTTGGTTTGAGTGTTCTCATTATGTCCGACTTGATCGGCTTCTCGGCTCCCGTCGGACTCGACGGCAGAGTGAAGGTGACTCACGTGGCGCACTTGAAATGTGAACGTCTGCCTGACTCATCATCTGCGCTGATGGGACACTGACGCCAACCCCCCCCCCCAAAAAAAATCCCTGCCATTTTACCGCTTACCGAGAGATAACCACGAAGATCAGAATGGCGCAGCGGGGGAGACTTTTTGCACCGGTGAATCGTAATATAACATAAACACCATTAAAATGAACTTGGATTACGATGCAGACTCACTCAAAAATAAGTTGAATCTAACCTTACACTAAACTTAATTCTAATTTTGTTTGACATTTTTATACCTCTTTTTTCTCAAGGCCGGGTTGGCTGTATTTGCCCCGCCTCCACCCTCACTTTACTATCGATGGGCTGTTTGCTGTTGTATTGCCTTCAAAATATTCCCAAAATGATGCACACAAATGTCCACACAATAGGATAACGCACGACCACTTGCCAACGAGAAGTAGTATACACTCCTCTCGTATTAGAGAACAAGCTCCGCCATTCGCGCTGACTAACGAGAAAAAAAAAACACTGAAAAAATGCAATATATACAGAGACTCAAACATACGTTTAATGTAATTGTACACAAAACTGAATTCTAATTTAGTTTTCATTTTTTGTACCTTCGTTCTGAGCGGGTTAGCTGTTTGCCCCGCCTCCACCCTGACTTTTAGTATCGATGGGCTGTTTGCTTTTGTCTTCCCTTCAAATTATTCCGAAAATGATGCACACAAATGTCCTCACAATAGGATAACGCACGACCACTTGCCAACGAGAAGTAGTCTTGAATGAGCGATCGCGGGAGCTAACGGGAGCTAACAGGCTAAGAGGGAAAAAACACTGAAAAAAATGCAACGCTCCGCCCAGTGCTCGCAGAAACATTACAAAGAGGTAGTTGCAACCAGAGACATTACAAAGAGGGAGTTGCGAGCCAGTGCCCCTGATGTTCTTATGAGCAGCCAACGAGAAGTAATATACTATACTCCTCATATTAGCGATCGCTCCGGGATTTGTGCTGAGTGACGGAAAAAAACACTGAAAAAAAATGCAACGCTCCGCCCAGTACTCGTAGATATCTGTTAAACACGAAAGAGATGCGGCAAAAAAGACTGCGCTACAATGATAAACAGCCTCTCATGTCTTGGCCACCTGGCTTTCTCGTATCTCGAGATAATTATTTGCTCGAAATTTTACCCGTATCTCGAAATGCTCGTATGTCGGGGTGCTCATTTGTCGAGGTACCACTGTATTTACCTTCCTTTTGTTCAACTTTGAACCAGTCAATTAAATTTTGTGAATTCATTTGATTTTTTTATATTGCAAATTATGAAACTAATAGTCACTTTTGACGTCATCTGACTTTAGCAAGCATAGATTTTAATCGACTTTCTGTTTGGGGGCTGACAGGGAGAAAAAAAATATTTACCATCCATTTGTTCCAAAAAATTCAATCCAAAACAGAAGTTTTCCACTTCCTTACATTTGTTTATTAACATGTCACCTTTGCTCAATGTAATTTGGGCAAAAAAAAAGCATAAAAGTGAAAGCGAATTAAAAACAAAAACAAAATGCAACCCATGACAGGAGAAGAAATGGATGCGTAAAGTGCGCAAGAATGAGAACAATGGAAGAATCAAATGTTCTAAAGTCTCCTGAGAAATGGAAAACACTGGGAATGTGTGTGTTGTTGTGTGAGTGCGGTATGTGTGCGTCAATCTGTGTGTGTGTGTGTCTGTGTGTATGTGTGATGCAAGCCTGGCAGGCCCCAATGTAATCGAGGCCGGATGGACATCAGGGCTAAGAGTTGCAGCAACCCTGCAGGCAACACACACACACACACACACACACACAGACACAGACAGATACACACACTCGCGCCCTTATTTGGTGGCTGTTGATGTAACTTGTTCATTGTTTTCGCAGACTGGCTCGTCCCCTTCATCGCCTTCAGCCTTTGTCTTCTATTTTTTTTCCGTCTCATATGAGCGGAAGTGTCGCCAAAAAAAGGATGGTGATTGTCATCATTTCCATTGCTTAGCTTTTGTTTTTGTTTTTTTTTACTCGGGGTTTGAACGTCTATTGCTGTCAAAAAATGAACTGGAAATATCGCTGGCCAAAGACGGTTATGGAAGATAAAGTGCCATTGCTGGAAATCAATACAGCATATTTTTATGTATTTTTAGTTGTTTTTTTTTCAGATTTTTCAGGATACATTTGTTGAATATATGATATTTTATAACAATATTAATTAACAACAATCTGTTAAACTGCGGATGAAGGCAATTTTACCATGATTTAGGAAAAAAAACATTTTTGTAAAAAACGACTTTTTAATTTAAAAGCGGGTGACGATACTTCAATTCCAAATTCAGAATTTGCATTTGAAATGAAAAACAATCACATTTGTATATCCTTATTTGTACTATTTTCATCCTTTTTTGTTAAAAATCCATTTACCTTCTTCCGCTAATCATGTTAGCATTTCTGTTTTGTACTGTTTTATCCCTTTGAAAAAAAATACCTTTTTCCGCTAATCATGTTAGCATTTCCGCTTTGTACTATTTTTATCCCTTTAAATTAAAAAAAAAAACAATTTACCTTCTTCCGCTAATCATGTTAGCATTTCCGTTTTGTACTATTTTTATCCCTTTAAATAAAAAAAATCAATTTACCTTCTTCCGCTAATCATGTTAGCAATTTTGTTTTGTACTATTTTTATCCCCTTAAAAAAAAAAATTAAAAATCAATTTCTTCCGCTAATCATGTTAGCATTTTTGTTTTGTACTATTTTTATCCCTTTAAATTTTTTTTACAAAAAAATCAATTTACCTTCTTCCACTAATCATGTTAGCATTTCCATTTTGTACTATTTTTATCCCTTTTTAAAAAAAAAAATCCATTATAACTTCTTCCAAAATCCTTAGGCGACCATTCCCCACCAATCAAAAATGAGCAGAACACCATTTCAACTTCCCTGACTGGTCTCACCTCAGGTGCGAGCGAACAACATCTTGATTTGCAGTTCATTAACACTCCAGTCTAAATAAAATAAGCCGCAATCAAAACTCTCGGCATCCTTCCCCGTTAATTTGCACTTCTTCCACTCTCTCTCGACTAATCACAAACGTCTTTGATCTGTCCGCTAACCCCCCCCCCCCCCCCGCACGCTAGCGTGCCTCCCTGCTAACGCTTCAATTAGTCAGCGACCATTCAGGTGAGAATTGATCCCAGCCCGCCAGTCTCTTAATAGACTTAATTAAACAGAGAGGCTAAGTGTGTGTGTGTACGTGAGTTGAAACATTGGGGCTGAACAAGGGTCGCCATGGCAACGGCACTGCTCTAACACCACCGTGTTACGGCACCCCCCCTCCCAAAAAAACAACAACCAAAAACAACAAAAAATATATATATATTTATATATACACTGCACCAAACTCTAAAGTAGGTTTAGGTGTAAATTATGAACGAGCACGTCGGCTTCGCGTTTCCTCACCGCAGGAAGTGATGTCACATTTATTATGCGCCGGTGAGACGGCGTTTTAAGCGCGCAAACATGATGGCACGTGGAAACTGAGATTTTATGCCGGGTTGAGGAAGGCGGAAAAGTTGTTGGATTCTAACGAGTTAGGTCGAGGAGAGTTTTTTTTTGTCCGTGGGAGCGCCATCTGCTGGTTTTGACCTGATTTGGGAAGACGGATTGGAAAATTGAGGGCGGAAAACTAGTTTGCCTTAGAAATAGGAATTTTGGGAGACATTTGAGGTTACTTTTGGAGAATTTTGTGCAGTGGTAATAACTTTTGGGGGGAAACAAAGACTTTAAAAATTCAGCCCCTCGAGTTGTACTTAGCGTCATAAAATTTGGTAGACATGTAAAATACAGGTAGACCCACAAAAAAGTCTTGCCTTAAAATACACGCCAAGTACCCACCTTGGTTTAAAGCTATCACTTGTGAGGCAATTTCTTCCATTTTCCAGAATCTTAGTGTTTAAAAATTCAGCCCCCAAGTCCAGTTCTACTTAGCTTCATAAAATTTGGTAGACATGTGTAGTACAAGTAGACCCACAAAAAAGTCTCAAGAATCCATGCCTTAAAATACACGCCAAGTACGCCACCTTGGTTTAAAGCTACACTTGTGAGGCAATTTCTTCCACTTTCCAGAATCTTACAAAGTTTAAAAATGCAGCCCCTAGATCCAGTTCTACTTAGCTCCATCAAATTTGGTAGGCATGTGTAATTCAAGTAGACCCCCAAAAAAGTCTCAAGAACCCATGCCTTAAAATACACGCTAACTACGCCACTTTGGTTTAAAGCTCTCACTTTTGAGGCAGACGGCTTTCCAGAATCTTACAAAGACTTTAAAAATTCAGCCCCTAGATACGGTTCTACTTAGCTCCATCAAATTTGGTAGACATGTGTAATACAGGTAGGCCCACAAAAAAGTCTCAAGAACCCATGTCTTAAAATACACGCTAACTACGCCACCTTGGATTAACGCTCTCACTTTTGAGGCAATTTCTTCCACTTTCCAGAATCTTACAAAGTTTAAAAATTCATCCCCAAAAGCCAGTTATCGTTAGCATCATGGAATTTGGTACACATGTTTATCATAAATAGACCCACAAAAAAGTCTCAAGAACCCATGCCTTAAAATGCACGCCACCTTGGTTTAAAGCTCTCACTTTTGAGGCAATTTCTTCCACTTTCCAGAATCTTACAAAGTTTAAAAATTAATCCCCAAAAGCCAGTTATCGTTAGCATCATGGAATTTGGTACACATGTTTATCATAAATAGACCCACAAAAAAGTCTCAAGAACCCATGCCTTAAAATACACGCCAAGCACGCCACCTTGGTTTAAAGCTCTCACTTTTGAGGCAATTTCCTATACTTTCCAGAATCTTACAAAGAGTTTAAAAATGCAGCCCCTAGATCCAGTTCTACTTAGCTCCATCAAATTTGGTAGGCATGTGCAATTCAAATAGACCCACAAAAAAGTCTCAAGAAGCCATGCCTTAAAATACACGCCAAGTACGCCACCTGGGTTTAAAGCACTTATTTGTGAGGCAATTTCTTCCACTTTCCAGAATCTTACAAAGACTTTAAAAATTCAGCCCCTACACCCAGTTCTACTTAGCCCAATCAAATTTGGGAGACATGTGTAATTCAAGTAGACCCCCCAAAAAGTCTCAAGAAGCCACACCTAAAAATCCACAACCAGCGTGCTACTCTGGTTTCAAACTCCCATTCAGGGGTCAATTTTCCAAGCGCTTTAAAAACTCAGCTAATTTGACCTTTAGCGTGCACGTGCACATCAACCCCGAGCAATCTCGCTCCCAAAAAAACCCCAATCCATTCCCCATCCAAAACATCAATTTGAACACGCCATGCTAGCACGCTCCATTTCTCCGAGTCCTTTAAGCGCAAATTCCTCCCAGGCCCATTGTCCGATTAAATCTAGCGACACCTCTCCGTCACATCCCTCAAGGACGGATTGAATGACCAAACGGCGAGCCAACCGACTGCTCCCCGATCTGACCCTAATAGCCTGGCCGGATGCCCAAAATGGCGCAGAAAAATGTTAAACACCAAACGGACAAAGTTCCCGCTCCGCCGAGCAAATTCAAACATCTGCTGGGCTTCCCGACATTTCCATAAACGCGTACGATAATGGAGGGCTCCCGTGCACAAATGGTTAAACCCGTCATCCGTCCGACTCATGGTAATTAGTCAGAATATGTTTCAAAATGTCCCCGGGACACGAAAAGATGAGAAATGCATCAATTGGACGACACGAAGCAGCCAGCCATAAAGCTGTGGAAGTGTGTGTGTGTGTGTGTGTGTGTTCATGCTTAAGAGACAATGAGGCGTATTGAGGGCATGACAAACATAGAGTTTCTGCCCCGTGTCATGTCAATAATGACTCAAATTCATGCACACATACACACACACCCTCGCAATGAGTGTCGCCCGCCGCGAGCCGTCACCCGCGGGAACCCCGGGCGCCCTCCTCGCCTCAGAGGTCCCGCCCTCTCTTACGTGTGATTGGCAGGCGGGGTCAAAGGGCGGCGTGAAAACACGGAGGGCCGAAAACGCAAAGGCTTCGGAGAATTAATTAATTCACAGAGCTGCCAAATACGACAAATTTGCCGTACTTTACTTGGACGGTCTTTACCAAATGACTAAATACATATTTTGTATCAAAAGTAACGGCTTAGCGTACTACCGTATTTTCTCGTATATTAGCCACTTTCGCGTATTTAAATTGCCTTAAAATCGTTCAAATGTACGATTTCTCCTGTATAGGCCGCACCCTTAAAATTGCCGTAAAATCGTTGAATTTTTCAATTTCTCCCGTATAAGCCGCACCCTTAAAATTGCTGTAAAATTGTTGAATTTTACAATTTCTCTCGTATAAGCCGCGCCGAGTTTTTTCCCATTTTAAGCAAGATACGGTTATTATTGATATTTTGAAATTAATGACCGTATCGGCCGCATTGTCTTGCGTTATGGTGTTTTGTCCTTGTCAAGTTTA
The DNA here is from genome assembly GCF_051989625.1 of Stigmatopora argus. Classification (NCBI taxonomy): domain Eukaryota; kingdom Metazoa; phylum Chordata; class Actinopteri; order Syngnathiformes; family Syngnathidae; genus Stigmatopora; species Stigmatopora argus. The sequence continues at coordinate 17,869,424 of NC_135390.1, read as the reverse complement.
ATTGTAATTAGTTGAGAAAAATAAAATATTGTTTTATATTTAAAGGTGTTCAAATATATTTGACATTTAAATGACATGTATTAGAGTGAAAAAATGTAATGATATGAGCTCTTAAGCGTGTATTTTAAATTAAAAGCAATTAATCACATTAACATTGGACACAAAGAAGTAAAAAAAAGTGAATTTTCTTTGCTTGAAAAATGATGGCTTCATTTTCTTTTCAAAATGTCAATTCATCAGAAAACTTTACACTCCAAAGAATAACATTGTCATTATTTGTCCGTTAGATACTGAAAGCTTTGCATCTATTTTACATTTCAATGAGCTCTTTTAATTAGACGCCTATTCCATTGAGCACACTTGTTGTTGGTGTGTATAGGGCAGGCACACGCACACATACACAGACACACACACACACACAAAGCAGCGCTCTCCCGCGTGACCCCTCCCATAATTGCTGTCACTCAAAGACGCAAACGTCGACAAAAGGCCGCGCCTCAGAGGAGTCGCCGGCGACCGCTCGGCTCGGCCGCCCTCGCGTCTGTCAATGGAGGCTTTTGTGGGGCTCTGCGACCTGCGCCGCCTACCTGATTGCTAGGGAAGGAGTACCACCGGTCAGTCTTTTTGAGTCAATAGCCAGTCTCGCGGGGTCCGAATGCTTTAAAAAGGGAACATTTGAAAATAGCGATTCAAAAATAAAAGCTATATAGAAAGAAGGGTTATTAGCAGAATGACTTTTTTTAATTTGCAAATCTGTTGTGAACCACAAATTCGGATGAAATATTTGGTTCTCACAGGATAAGCAGCATTGAAAATGGAGGGAAAATTGCTGCTCATCAATAAATCTACTGTATTTTCTGCACTATAAAGGCGCACCGGAGTATTAGAAGCACCTTCAATGAAGGGCCTGTCTTCCAATTTGTTTCATATGTAAGGTGCACCAGATTATAAATCGTAGTAGTAATAGTAGTAGTGGGAAGAATAGTAGTAGTAGGGGTAGTAATAGTAGTAGTGGTAGTAATAGTAGTAGTGGTAGTAGTAGTGGTAATAATAGTAGTAGTAGGGGTAGTAATAGTAGTAGTGGGAATAATAGTAGTAGGGGGGCTAGTAATAGTAGTATTAATAGTAGTGGTAGTAATATTATTATTAGTAGTGGTAGTGGCAGTAATAATAGTAGTGGTGGTGGTAATGGTAGAAATAGTAGTAGTGGTGGCAGTAATAATAATACTAGTAGTAGTGGTAGTAATAGTAGTAGTAGTGGTGGTAATGGTAGAAATAGTAGTATTAGTAGTAGTGATAGTAATAGTAATAGAAGTAGTAGTAGTGGTGGTAATGGTAGAATTAGTAGTATTAGTAGTAGTGATAGTAATAGTAGGGATTGTGTTATACATTTTAGACTCATTGACATGCTCCAGTTCCATTGAAAGTTTTCAATGTTTTTTAACGGTCTCGGTCATTTGTTGGGTTGGCTTTTGTGACGCCAAAGCAGTTTGTTCACCGCTAAATCCGACCAGACGCCTGTCGTGCTAATCCGGCGTGCGGTAGTGAGGTACGGGGGAGGGGGGCGGGGCCCCGGATCAGAGCCCTGCGGTACACCGGGCCGCAGGAGGGATTGCGCGGGTAGTACAAATAAACAAAACGCCGTCTGTGCTCCGGTGAGCCTGATTATTGTTGTTCGTGTCAATAGCATCTGTTGTGTGGTTTTTTTTAATCCTAAAACACAGCGTTAATTATTAATTGAATGTTCGCTCGCATTGAGGACTGTTAGTCTTGCGCTGATACTATTTTTTTTGTGTTTACCATTACAATACTTGGACAGATAGTATAATTTTGTGGAAAAAATATATATATATTTTTTAAAACCTACATTTCTGCATACAGTAGTTTTAGTTTAGCTAGTTTAGCTGCACGCGTAGCTGGCGGCCATGTTGGGTAGGGCAACCGGTGTTTGTAAACTAGAGCTTGAAAAGTACATATTGCGTCATTTTTTTTAAATTAGTCTGAATGAGGTCAAAGGTTATAGAGGTCATGGAAGTAAAAAAAAAAAAGGAATTTCACAACAACTCAAATTTGCTGGGCAGGTGATATGCAGACAAGAGAAAGGGTCAAAATACATATTTCTTTGAATTTGGCTGCCTAGGCCTAAAAGTGCCTTCTTGTGTCAATATGGCTAATATTAATCTTAGCATTATTTTTCGACGATTGATCAGGTGTGATCCAATCCTTGGACGATCATTCACTGCCACCCGTCCCGGACAAAATGGATTGGACGGCGAGCAAATCCCCGCTAGGCCGGGCAGGTAACGGTTCGCGCTTGGTGTCAGGCAAATTAGCCGCCAAATTAGCATCTTGCTTCCCCGCAATCTGCTCCGCTTCTTCTCCTCTTTTGAGCTTGATAGAGACAAATTGCGTTTTTGCGGCGGATGTGGCACACGTGCGAGCACTTAACAGCATTACGACCCCGATGAAAAGCTCATTCAATTAAAACAGGAGCTTCCCCGGTGGACTTTCCTCGCTTTTTTCCAGGCCATTTCTCCCATATTTCAAAGAAAAGCGCCTCTTTTTAATAGATCCGAAGGGAGGACACTTTCCATTTGGCATGTCATGGCACCAGAAAAAGAACCAATTTGACTTGTCAACTCACGGTCTGCCATTGACGCTGCCGACCTCCCCACCTTCGAATAGCTTGGACGTCTACAAGCGAAGAACTAGTGAAAAAGTCTTAACTGAAGTGGACTCGACATTAGTTAGTGTGCGTGTGCGTGTGTGTTCCTTTCTCAGTCGGCATGGCAGTGTACATTCCACCAGCTCTGAACACCATGCCAGCTGGCGCACACGCACACACGTGGCGAGCGAGCCCTGGGGCATCCGAGTTAGCGGTGGCTCTCCAACCCAGAAAACGCGCTTTTGATCAAAGCCGCTTCTCGGTGGCGAACTCTGACCTCTAGCGAATCAAGTTCTCTTATCGTTCACTTTCCAAACCGCATATCCACACAGGGCCGGGGGTGCTGGAGCCTATCCCAGCCAATATGGGCACCAGGCGTGGTGAGATGTCCTAAATTAGCGACCAACCTATTGCAGGGCACAAGGAGACCAACAACCAATGACACTCTTTTCCAAAGATAAGTCATACAGTGTTACAGGGCGGACCAGTGGAGCGAGTGGTTAGCGCGGCGGCCTCACAGCTCTGGGGTCCTGGGTTGGAATCCGGGTCACATACACCTGTGTGGAGTTTGCATGTTCTCCCCGAGCCGGCGTGGGTTTTCTTTGGGTACTCCGGTTTCCTCCCACATTCCAAAAACATGCATGGTAGGCTGATTGGACACTCGAAATTGTCCCTAGCTATGAGTGATTGGTTGTTTGTATCATCGTGCCCTGCGATTGGTTGGCCACCGATTCAGGGTGTCCCCCCGTCTCTGGCCCGGAGACAGCTAGAATAGGCTCCAGCACCCCCCTAATTAGGATAAAGCAGTTCAGAAAATGAGATATTCATTCATTTTCTGAACCGCTTATGGCCAGAAGGCCCGTGGGGGGTGCTGGAGCCTATCCCTGCTGACACCCTCAATAGATGGCCACGCAATCACGGAGCACAAGGTGACAAAGGACAACCAATCATAGCTAGGGACAATTTAAAGTATTAGCCAGCTAGCTTAGCATACATGTTTTGGGGATTCTTGAGGGAACCGGAGTACCCGGAGAAAATCCACCCAAGCCTGGGGAGAACATGCAAACACCACACAGTGAGGAACCACCTGGGATCAAACCCTCGACCCCAGAACTGTGAAGCCGACGCGCTAACCACTCACCCGTGTTGAGATTTCTTATCTATGTTGACTACTACTTATCTATTATGTTGACTACTTATTTATTTATTCTTATTATCATTTATTGATAATTTCTGTTAGTTTTGTGTTGTTATTTGTGCACTTCCCTACTTATTATGTGGTCTACTTATTTCTTTATGACTTATTTATTCTTTTTTATTAATTATTTATTTGTCTGTATGTTGTTGTTATTTCTGCCCTTAAGCTTTAAATCTCATTATACTTGCATAACGACAACAAAAACATTCAATTCAATTATTTTAGGCGTCAAAACCAACCGATGTTAGCCGACGTACCGCTAACCGAGCGCCATTTCCCCATCATGCCGCTGGCCACGGAAGCCTGTCACCACTACAAACATGAACGTTTTGGTGGCGTTTGCACAAAAAGCACGACGACCCGCTCGAATTCCGAGCGAAAAGCTCGACGAGGTCCAAAAAGCGTCTGCTTCAAAGCGAGCGGAAAATAGGCAGGAAGTGGAGGAGGCGTCTTCGGGCTGTGCGTGTTCAGCTTTCCGCCATTAAGCTTGTTTTGGCCTTGAAAAAAATAAAGGAATCAAAAAATAAATAAATAAAAAGACCCTTGCTGAGTCAGGTGCGCACGCGTATGACCCGAGGATACAAAAAATAAAAAAAACGTGGAAGATGAAGGAGGAGGATGATGACGGACGGCGCGGCGCCCTCACATCACAGGCGGTTTGAAGTGGCTCGCCAGTGGTCGAAAAGCTCGGGGGGACGCCGCGCAGCCTCCAGCTGTTGCCGTCCGCTTCTTGGACATATTTGCTAATTAGACGCAATTTTTTAAAAAGAGCGAATCAGCGGATTCGGTCTCGGCGAGGCCTTTTTCCGTCTTAACGAGAATGTCGTCCCCACCAATTTGGACGAAACCTCCAATGTTCCAAAATTGAATTGAATGCTTTTATTGTCATTATACAAGTATAATGACATTCAAGGCACAAATAGCAACAATAAACAAACAGACAATTAAATAATCAAAAAGTAATATCAATATATAAGTCATAACCTCCCATCTTTCCTCCCATCAGCTGTCAGGCTCTTTAACAAAACAAACGGCTGAGTGTTAAGACCTACCGTATGTATACATGTACATCTGTGTATGTACATATGTGTATGTATGCGTATATATATATATATATATATATATATATATATATACACACACACACACATATATATATACATATATGTATACATATACATATATACATATACATACATATATATATTTCAGCAACACGCTTATTTATTCATGTATTTATTTTATTTATTAACTTACTTATGACCTATCTATTTATGTCTAAAATGCCTTTTCTGTGTCTGTATTCTCACCCTCTTGCTACTGTGACAACGAAATTTCCCGAATACGGGATGAATAAAGTTATCCAATCCAATCCAATCCAATAAATAATGAAGTGGTTAGCGTGTTGGCCTCACAGCTCTGGGTTCCTGGGTTCAAATCCAGGTCAATCCACCTCTGTGGAGTTTGCATGTTTTCCCCAGGCCTGCGTGGGTTTCCTGCGGATACTCCGGTTTCCTCCCACATTCCAAAAAACACACACCCAAAGAAAAATGGGCTTTTGTCAGAGGAAATGCCACAAAGTTCCAATGATACATCAATAAATATATAAAAATGCTGATACTACTAAGCCACTGTGAGAGATGCCCGGGAGAAGAAGGAGAAGAAAATGGCGTCCACATATCTTGTTAAAACACGCTCTGGCCTGGAAGCCACTTTCTTTCTTTTTTTTTTTGACGCCCCCTCTTTATCATCCCACACCAAACATCAAAAAGTTCCAGAAAAGCAAAAGCAAGCAGAAATAATCGTTTCCTACCATGTTTGTAACATTCTTAAAAAGGACGTCGAATATGTTTTCAATCTTAGAATAAAGACAACTTTAAATATTTTCTCCAATACTGAACACAAAGGGAAACATTTTTTGGTTTTGTAAAGTGATTCCTAATTTTTCACAGTGTAGGCCAGTCTTGACATGCTTATAGCTGTAATATTTAATAAATAGACTTTTTGATAATTGTACTTGTATTTTGTAGTTATAGTGGGGGTGATCCTACTAACGCCCCTCCCCCCCGGACACGGCAGCCCGGCACGGCGTTAGCGCGCACCTCTTGGCGGCCCGGTCGGTAATCGGATCTGAAGCAGGTTGGCATCGGCGACGGCGCGCCTCGAAATGGGCCGCGACAAGACGGCCAGGGCTCGCACCCTCGGGCGCGCCACTTTGTTGTCATCATACATTTTGCTCTCCGTGCAAGTTTGGGAATCCGTGAGTGTGAATTATTACTATTATTACTTTGTGTATGCAAGTTCAACTGCGATTTTGTGTGTGTATATATATATTTTTTTTAAATGCACCGACTACATCTGACTGGTTCCTGTTCATCTTGTGGAAATTCCAGGTCACTTCCTCTTCCTGGTCACTTTGTTTTGATTTTGGACAATTTCTGGGCCACTTCCTGTTGATTTTGGAGCAGATGTCACTTGCTTTGAGTAGAGTCAGGTCACTTCCTTTTCATTTCGGAATTTTTTTGGGTTAATTCCGATTGATCTTGGGGCATTTCCTAAGTCTTTTTTCTGTTAATTGAGGTCATTTCCTGTCAATTGAGGTCAATTCCTGTCAATTGAGGTCATGTCCCATCAATTGAGGTCATTTCCTGTCAATCGAGGTCATTTCCTGTTGATTTGGAATGGCATCCTGTAGGTTTTACAGCAGTATGGAGTCCCTGTTCATTTTGAGTACTTCCTGTTGGTTTTACATCACTTCCTATTGAGTTTCCTGTCACTTCCTGTTCATGTTGGAAAATTCCAGATCTAGTGACTGACTTTCAACGTTAATTTTGTGGTTTTAATTAGTAACAAAGAATTTATCAAGCAATAAAATGCCAATAAAATGAATTGGAATCATTTTTTTGTGTGAAACATGACATTTTAGTCAAATTAAGAAAAGCTGTTATTGGCTGGTCACCATTTCAGGGTGCCTGAAGTCAGCTGGGATAGGCTCCAGCACCCCTACAACCTTTGTGAGGATAAGAGGTGCAGAAAATTGATTTAAAAAAAGGGTGTCCATCAGGTTTTGGAGTTTTTGCGACCAAAAAAGTAGCGATAGCGTATGTCAAAGCGTAACGAATCCAGAGAATTTCTGGGGATTTGCAACAAAATCCCAACAGCGCGACCCGAACGAAGCTCCAGTCGTTGGCTATCAAAGAAGCAGACATGAAAGCGTGCGCCATTTTGCGTGTCGGCGTGGCCGGGAACGCATGTGGGTCAGCTTTCCAGGGATTTCCGACAGCTGCCTCGCCACTCGCCGTCCACTGAAGTCCTCCCGCTTCCCGCCTCCGTTCCCGCTCGCGCTTTGAGCTTTAATTGACGACAAGCGGACCCCGAGCGACCCCGCTAACCCGGCAGTGACGCCAAAGTCCCGTCGCGTAACACTACGGGGACGCCATTAAAGAGCGGACGTGGTCGCTATTATATATTTCATGTAAAGGATCTTTGATTCTGCTCTTTCAAAGTGCATCTACTTGCGTCCGAGTGCAGGAAATGGACGAGAAAAAAAATATGTATATATATATATATTCCAAATTTAATGGCGTTCATTTTTTTAGGGCCGTTGACGAGGATACAACACCAAACATCATCCTGACTTGATGGCTGTTGATTGGACCTCCAATGTTCCTTCCCTGCCAACGTCCCTAGCACTAGACAGCCAATCGGTTTTGACTGGGAGACCTGGCAGCGATTGTCTGAACATTGCGACCTCATGACCCCAAAATTGAACTCACAGGCTGCCAATGATGACATTAAACGCCCAATCCGTTTTGACTGGGATGACCGGGCATGACTGTCTGACCTTTGACCCCTCACACTCCAAAGTTTAACTCACAGACTGCCGTTGATTGCGATAGATGTCCAATTCATTTAAACTGGGAGGACCGCCATGACTGTCTGACCTTTGACCTCATCACCCCAAAAGTGAACTGGCAGGCTACCATTGACGGCGCTAGATGTCCAATTCATTTTAACTGGGAGCACCGCCATGACTGTCTGACCCGTGACCTCACAACCCCAAAATTGAACTCACAGACTGCCAAAGACGGCGCTAGGTGTCCAATTCATTTAGACTGCAAGGACCGCCATGACTGTCTGACCTTTGACCTCCTTAATGATAAACGGCCAAATGGTCCGTAAGAAAGATTTGGCTTGGTTTGAAATGGCATCTCATCTGCATTTAAAATTCTTAGCATGTCCCTTTGCTTCTTCATGGCAAGTTTTTTTTTAAAATCAAAGTTGGCCTTTTTTTTTTTTTTTTTTAAATTAAAACAACCTTTTTTGCCAACCTTTTTTGCCTTTGAATGACCAGAGGAGACTTGCCAGGAGCAGATAAGCTCCTCGCCCTCATCCGGCGCCGGCCTTCGTCGTCCCTCGAGGGACGGGACGCGGCTCGGGAGACCCGACTGACAACCGGCGTGACGGAGTCAGATTTTGACGGACGTCCCGCTCGCTAACGACATTGGCCACGCTACGCCGCCTTTGTCAAGACTCCCAACTTTCCGTCTCAAACTAGAAGCGAACAATTGAAGGACGAACGACGACAGACATAGACGTCCAAACCGGTTGATTCCGGGAATGCGATTGACGTTTCCGCGGTTAGCGCTCGGGTGCCAATTCCGATCGGACGACCTTGTCCCGGTCGGCGAGCGGCCTCGCCCCGGGCGACGGACGATTAAGGTCGTCGATAAAGTATTAGGATGTCCTGCTCTGGCCCGTAGATGTCCAATCCATTTCAACTGGGATGACCGGCCCTAAATGGTCACGTTTTCACGGACGGCAATAAAAAAAGCAATCTGTTTGGACTTGGAAAATTTGCCAAAATGCCTGGAGTTTAAATGTTCTCTTTGCGCTGTGTGGGTTTTCTGCGGGTACTCCGGTTGTTTTGCCTGACATGCTCTTTTTAGCTCATTCATACTGTACGTACAGAATTAAATGCTTTCATTTTATCAACATTTCTATTTCTTATTGTGGATACACGTTAAAATGCCCCAAAACACGGGTGTCAAAGTGGCGGCCCGGGGGCCAAATCTGGTCCGCCGCATCATTTTGTGTGGCCCGGGAAAGTAAATTATGAGTGCCGACTTTCTGTTTTAGGATCAAATTAAAATGAAAAGTATAGATGTATATTAAATTTCCTGATTTTCCCCCTTTTAAATCAATAATTGTCATTTTTAATCCATTTTTTCTGTGTTTTTAGTTCAAAAATCATTTTGTAAAATCTAAAAATATGTTTAAAAAAAGCTAAAATAAACATTGCTTTAGATCTATAAAAAACTGAATATTCAGGGCTTTTAATCCAGTTCTTTTAATCCATTTATTTAAAAAAAAATCTAAATATTATATCTAAAATGGTCCGGCCCACGTGAAATCAAGTTGACGTTAAAGCGGCCCGCGAACCAACCCGATTCTGACACCCTTGCACCAAAACATACAGGAAGTCCCCTTAAAATACCCCAAAACCAACAGGAAGTCACCTGGAAATACCCCAAAATTAGCAGGGACCGACAAACGAACAAGAAAAATCTGGGAAAGTCTATCAGAATCAAAAGAAAATGACCCAAATTTGACCAAAAGTGACCCCTAAAATACAAGTTAAAAAAAAGGGACACCCCCCATGTGAGGTTAAGCGGTCTTTGCGCGGGTGTGTGAACCCCGAGGTGAAGCGCAAAGTTTGTCGCCACGGTTTATTCCATTGTGCGTTTTTGGCCAGAGGCGGAACGCAACCTGCCACAGCGGCGTGAGCGTTAGCTTGCGCGCGCAGGCTAAAAAAGTAGCTGGCCTGCCCCCTGGGCGGGTGGGCTTCACCACGAGTGTATTTGTGCGTCTGTCATTGTCACAAACATTGATCACACCGTTCTCGATCCGCACGTTTTCCCGCTGCTGGTGCGTGTGTGGGTGCCTTCGTGTTAGCGTGTGCAAAAAAACGCCGGCGGGGAAATGATGGCGACCACATGCTGACGCGCTCCAGTCTGACCTTTTTAAAGGGGAACAAAGATGGAATATACAAAGACATTAATATGGCCAGGCTAGGCTTAAAGTGGTCGCTAGCTAGCATAGATTGGAATTTAGGTTAAAAATTGGGAATTTGGGTCAATGCGGCTACATTTTGGGCCATTCCTGGGTCACTGACTGGTCATTTTGGGGTGAGTCAGGGATTTATTTTGGAGTTTGTATGTTCTCCCTGGGACTGCGTGGGTTTTCTCCAGGTACTCCGGTTTCTTCCCACATTCCAAAGACATGCATGGTAGGCTGAGTGGACACTCTAAATTGCCCCTAGCTATGAGTGATTGGTTGTTTTTCTCATTGTACCCTGTGATTGGCTGGCCAATTCAGCCCCCCGCCTTTGGTCTGAAGTCAGCTGGGATAGGCTCCAGCACCCCCCACGACTCTAGTGAGGATAAAAGCGTCTCAGAAATTAAGATGAGATATTTAGGTAGTATACATGTTAGTTGTTCTTTTTATCTATTATCAGTACTGAGTTGCTGTTTTTTTACAACCAGTGTTTTTAACATGAGGTAAATTGGATTTTTTAAAGAACTTTTGATGGGAATAGAGGATGTTTTTCCATTTTTGGTGATTCACTTTTTGACATTAGCAATGCTAGGCATCCAATCATGAGGTAAATTTGATTTTTTTAATAACTTTTGATGGGAAGAGAGGATGTTTTTCCATTTTTGGTGATTCAGTTTTTGACATTAGCAATGCTAGGCGTCCAATCTATTTGGACTGGGAAGCTGATAGCAAATGAACAAATTGATACTCACAAATTGTATTTCAATCAATGTTTATATGACCCTTCTAAGCTAGAATTGCTCTGTTAATGTTTGTATATTCCTGATGAAATCTTTTGCATTATTTTTTTGGCTGCCATTGGATTGGACGTCTAGGACCGTCAATGGGAGCCAATGAAATCAGATTTACCCCATGGCAAAAAAAACTCTAGTTTTTCCTGTATTAAGAGTGACTTCTGGTAGGTAAAAAAATGCAGAGTAACTCAGTAAAAAAAAATCATTCCAAACCTAAAAAAAAACTCATTTCAAGTCACAACATAAAGATGATTGGACTTCAACAATCGCCTCCATCGCTTTCGCCCAGTTGTCACGGCAATCAATCATCGTCGGGTTGATACTTTTCTTGCCGCATTTTCATCTCATCAGACTCCTCGAGCCTCCACGCCACGCTGATCTTTTACTCCGTCCCTCCCTACATTTTTAGGGGATGGTAAACGACTGCGTTTGGTCGCACGCCGCGACCGGTCGGACGCCGACGCGCTGACAAAAAGCAGAGCGCCTCAATCAAAGCCGGAATTTAGGCGGCGCTCAGCGGCGTGTCCCACAAATCAGACTCAAGACAAGACCCCCAGCCTTAAAAAAAACACAAAAAAAAACTGAAAATACCCGTCCCGGGGGTCGCTCCGGCGCTCCCCGCTGACAGAAGCGGAGACCAGTCGGGCGTCCAGGTGAGCAAACACGGCTAATTAGTGCAAATAAACAGCGGGCGCACGCGGCTAGCTTGCCCTGATTGAACAAACGGATGCCGAGCCGCCGCCGGCCCGACGGGGGCCGGTTTAGAGCCCCCGCTTCAACATTTGAGGGACGGGGGGGCGGGGCTAGTGAGCGGCATCTGGATGTCGTTTCATCTTGTCAAACAGGACGTTGTCATCTTGGACACTCGCCTAGTTTGTTTGCAAAGGATTTGGTTCTCAGCTAGGCCGCTTTGGATGAAGAACACGTTGACCTTTACATTGAAAACGTGTCACTCAAGTTAGAGAAAGAAAATAGACTTTTGGGGGTTTTAGGCGCCCACATATTTTGGACATTTTCTGTACCAATAAACGCTAAAGAATCTGCGAGTTTGCTCGTTGAAGGAGGGATTTCGATTTAGTTTTAGCTCGGGAAGGGGCTCGCAGACTGATTTATTTATTTTTAAAATTGATTTAATTCAACTTCACGAGAATGGAGAAAAATGGCAGCTGTGTCTATCATAAGTAGACCCACAAAAATGTTTCAAAAAAGTACTTAAAAACAAACAAGGAATATGTTTTGTTTGAGTTGGCCATTTTACTGCAGTCATTTTTTCGTTCTTTGAAATGTTTTGAAAATTCAGCCCCTGAATATGGATTCACATAGCAACATGAAATTTGGTAGACATGTCTATCAGAAGAAGACCCACAAAAAAGTCTCAAGCGGCCATGCCCGAAAAGACACGGTAAGTCTGCTATTTTGGTTTGAAGTGAACGGTTATGGCTAAATTTGATCAATTTACAGTGTCTTTGATGTCATTTCAAAATTCAGCCCCCGAATACGGTTTCACTTGGCCTCATGAAATTTGGTAGACGTGTCTATCATCAGGAGACCCACAAAAAAGCCTCAAGGAGCAATGTCTAAAAATGCACAGGAAGTCTGTTACTTTGTCTGAAAGTGGACAACTGTCTTAAACAGAACCCCAAATCGCATTCCAAAATCTGACTCAGCAAAATGAAACAAGTTCACCCACCAAAAAATCTTACAAATCCATGCTTGAAAACCAACTGGAAGTTTCCTATTTCTGTTTGAAAAAGCCATTTTAGGGCCATCTTGCGCAATTTCCAAAACATCTTTTTTAAATACACACTTCAAAAGTCACTTTCCCTGAAATTCAGACCCCCCAAAACGTCCACAATTGCCTTCAAACGCTAAACTAAGCACACAAAACAAGTGGCCTCCTCTTTGTGAAATGCGACCAAAACAAACAAGCACTAAGACAAACCAGATGGCGCAAAACACAACACCTACCTGACAAGTGTGACTCTCTTTGACAGGGGTGGCGAACACGCGGCTCTCCAGCCACATGCGGCTCCCAGCCAAAAATGAATGCGGCTCTTTGCTTCTTATCATATTTTTTTTTTACATTTTGTGGCTCTTTGCCTCATTTCGTGTTCATCTTAAAACACACTAAAATTAACCAGTGCCCATTTAAAGACAAATTAAATATATTTGAAAAATAATTAGGCAGATTGGATTTTTTAAAAATGTGTTGATTCCGATGTACAGTTTCTCTTTTTGACTCAGTTAATATTTTTGGCTCTTTGAGTCTAACTTGTCCGCCACACCTGCAACGTGTTTACCCACGCCAAAATGAACAAATCCCTGCAGAACATTTTTTGAACCGAACTAGACTCAACCATCAAATAAATAAAAAGCAAAATATTCTTACTTACCCCCTTGTTTGTGGATCTTGACCAGGACTTCCACGGGTTCCGTCAAGCGACGCGCCAGGAAAACTCTCCCCGAGTCCCTCTCCACGTGCACCGGCGGCGAGTCTTCGTCGGAGTTCACCTCGAACCAGCGGCGCTCGAACCTCCGGTCGGGGACAGTGAACAGCAGGTCCCCGACACCGGTTCCGCCCGGAACGCTGACGGCGTAAGTGTCGTCGTCCTCCTCCCGTGGCAGGGCGCGCGACTTCCGCTTTGCGCCACGCCGAACCAGGACCTCCAGAACGAGCGGCCCGCCGACCAGCGGCGGCTCCCCGCCGTCTTTGACGTACAGGCGGGTCGCGAGGCGACTCAGACCGCGGAGGGAGCCCACCAGGGTCACCCGTCCGCTGTCGGGCTCCACCCGGAGCAAAGCGGAGTGGGGCCATGCGTAAAAAGTCAGGCGTCCGTTCGCCTCCGCGTCTTCGTCTTTGGCGTCCAAGCGGGCCAACTCGGTCCCGAGTGGGGTCGACTCGTCCACCTCCACGCTCCGGTTGGCCGAGGTGAAGCGAGGCGCGTTGTCGTTAACGTCCGTCACCTCCACTTGGACCGGAACCCAAACTCCGGCGCAGCGGGCCACGCTCAGCTCGTACATGGCGATGAACTCTCGGTCCAGACGCTTGCTCGAGACCAAAAGCCAGCGTGGACGACGACCGTGGAGGCGAACGAGGCGGAAATCGGACGCGTAGCTGCCCTTCAGCGTGGCTCCACTTCCGGCGCAAACGCCGGCTAACACGGGCACGGCTACACCGGCGACGGGCGTCCCGGGCGGGGAGTTCTCCGCGATTCGTCCGGAGTAGCGCAAGTGGCGAGCGGAAGTGGCGAGCAGGTGGACCGAGATGCAAATCAAGAGCAGGAAGTGAGCAAAGACTTCTTTTTTGCCCATGTTTCCATTAAAAACAAAAACAGCTCAAAAGCGAACGACTCCCCCAAAAAGGATAATTTAGTCAAACTTGCCTTTTTTGGAATGCTACATTGAAAAGCCTAACGTCCATAACTTGGTAAAGTTAAAAAAAAGAAAAAGAAAAGGCGAGGAGGGACGAGTTGATGCGACGGGATACTGGATGAGAGTGAAAAGGGGGAGAGGCGACCCCAAGGGTTCCATGTGGCTCACTAGGCCCCTCCCAGCCCATCAGGGGATGGACCAATTGGAAAGAAGGAGGCAGGTTTGAACGACAGGGAGGAAGAAATACACATTTATTTATTTATTTTTTAAGTTAAAGGGCAGGACCACCACGTTAATGTATAGATTAGCCTTTTATTCTATTTTATTTTATTTTTTGAACATTCAAATACATCCATGGAATCAAACCTGTGGCACAGGGGCCAAATTCGGCCCTGGGTCAATATTTTGCGGCCCACATGTATTTTCACAGTATTTTCCAATAGGCAATGAAAATGTATTTATTTCATTTTAAAAATGAATGAATGCATTGAAGAATGTATTTTGGAATAAAATTGTTTATATAAATAGAATAAGTAGTTATTAAAAAATGAAATAATAATGAGTGACAAAAATAATTCAGAGTAATATTTTATGTATAAAAAGAAGAACTACCTTTCAAAACATGTATTTATTTCATTTTAAAATGAATGAATGCATTGAAGAATTTATTTTGGAATATAAAACATATTTAAATAGAATAAATAGTTATTAAAAAAATGACATAATAGTGATTGACAAAAATAATTCGGAGTAATATTTTATGTATCAAAAGAAGAACTACCTTTCAAAACATGTATTTATTTCATTTTAAAAATGAATGTATGCATTGAAGAATGTATTTTGGAATAAAATTGTTTATTTAAATAGAATAAATAGTTATTTAAAAAAATGACATAATAATGAGTGACAAAAATAATTTTGAGTAATATTTTATGTATTAAAAGAAAAACTACATTTCAAAACAGATATTCAAACAAATAAAAAAACAAAAATTCAAATATTTGGTCTGCCATTGACGGTGATAGATGTCCATTCCATTTTGTCTTAATTCAACTCACTGGCTGCCACTTCAATCCCCCATTCAAAATGGATTGGACGCCTAGCGCCGTCAAAGGCACTGAAACAAAGGCACCTAGCGACCAATCCCCCAGGAATGGTCGACCGCAGTTCACGTTTGACGCAAAGACGGTCTCTCTTCTGTTTTGACTAATTGCTTTGTGATGCGACTCGTCACCGATGCTCAGATGTTTTGAATTGGGGGGATTGTGAAGTAGACTTTTGTCGACATGAATGCGCTTTCTTTGCTTTGAAAGAAATGACAGCTCAAAGCGGCGTCGGGGAGAGGAAGCCCCCCTCGGAGACGTCAGAATGATCTCCACATGTTGGCGATGAAAGCCAAGCGCCGCTTTGAGAGCGAGATGGCGAAATGACGCCGAGGTTGAACGGAACGACTTTGTCGGGGCTTTTATTGCCTTGTTCTCCAGTTAAGCTTCAAACAGGACAAAAAGAAATAAAACGGACATCAAAACCGCGCCCAAATGGCCAGGGTTGTCACTCTGACGGAACGTTTGGGAAAATAGACGGCGTGATGTATTGAAAATATACATTCCCACCAGAACGTAGGCATATATAGCTTCATGCTCGCTAATCAAAATGTCTGCCTTTATTTGATCATTGTTTTGTGTAGCCTGGTCACAGTAATGTGTGACCACATGATATGATCTTGGTGTTTTTCTTTATAAACAATTGTTCCTAACCGTTTTTCGGGACACAAATATCCAGAAATGACATTCAGGTTGTACAACGACACAGCTATACGTATAACCAGAAAGTTGCGGTGTCTCTAGTAATAATGTCCTCGAGGACACCGATCCAGTCTGTCTTCCATGTCTCCCTTCACCGACACACCTGAATCAAATAATCTGGATCATTATCAAGCTTCTAGAACAAGGGTGTCAGACTCGGTCGGGTTGGTTCGCTGGCCGCGTTAACGTCAACTCAATTTCATATGGGCCGGACCATTTTAGTTATAATATTTAGATATTTTTTTTTATAAATAGATTAAAAGAACTGGAATAAAAGCCCTGAATATTCAGTATTTTATAGATCTAAAACAATGTTTATTTTAGCTTTTTTTAAAATATATTTTTAGATTTTACAAAATGATTTTTGAACTAAAAACACAGAAAAAATGGATTAAGAAATGACAATTATTGATTTAAAAGGGGGAAAATCAGGAAATGTAATATACATCTATACTCTTCATTTTAATTTGATCCTAAAACAGAAAGTCGGCACTCATGATTTAATTTCCCGGGCCACACAAAATGATGCGGCGGGCCAGATTTGGCCCCCGGGCCGCCACTTTGACACATGTGCCTTACAGTGAAGTCCCATGACTATACCATAAAGTCACATCACCATATAGTGATGTCGTCACATGGTGGTGAAGTCACATAACCATACATTGAGGTCAAATGGCCATACAGTGAAGCCACATAACCATATAGTGACGTCACATTTGTGTGCATCATTTTCGGAATATTTTGAAGGGAATACAAAAGCAAACAGCCCATCGATAGCGAACGTGAGGGTTGAGGCGGGGCAAACAGCCAACCTGGCCGGAAGAACAAAAGGTATAAAAATGTAAAACAAAATTAGAATAAAGTTTAGTGTAAGGTTAGATTAAACATATTTTTGAGTGTGTCTGCATTGTAATCCAAGTTCATTTCAATTTATTTATGTTGTATTACGATTCACCGGTGCAAAAAGTCCAAAATATTCTGTTTTTGGTGTTCAGACAGTTGGAACTAATTAATTTGTTTTTAGTTCATTTCAATGGGAAAGGTTCGTTCGAGTTACAAGAAGATCGACATACGAGCTCAGTCCCGGAACGAATTAAACTCGTATCTCGAGTTACCACTGTACAGTAAAGGTAAATGATCATACAGTGTCATCACATGATCTTACAGTGAAGTCACATGACCATGCAGTGACGTCACGTGACCAGAGAGTAAAGTCAAATGACTACACAGTGACCTTACACGGCCACACCGTGAAGCCACATGACCACCCAACGAAGCCACACGGCACCCTGAAACCGTGTGACCGCATCGTCAAGTCACATGACCCTACAGCGAAGCCCCGCGATGCCACAAAAAAAGTTACATGACCACCCCGTACGTCAGGTGAGCACATTTCCAAGCGACTCGACCCCGCCCTTCCGTCACGTGACCACCAAGATGGTCGGCGCGTCCGCACCGTGTCGTCCACCTTCCGACAGATGCTTCGAATCACTTTCCATCCATCCGCAAAATGTCGCGCGGCAATCTGACAAGCATCAACCTGACGGACGCATAATTGTGGCGTGCTGGCGTCTGTGCGCGTTTTGGCAGCAGATGGAGACCAGCCGTCCAATGACACTCCAAATTGCGCCGCCTTTCCCAATCGCAGGTGACTGACAGCCAAATTGTGCGATTAGCGAACGCCTGCCTTCCCCCATCATAATGACCGCTAACTGTAATTATGATTAAGAAATATTTTTTTTAAAAATGGATTACAGAACGTACGTAAAGAATTAAATGGTTTCATTTTTTTTGACAACGGTGCACAAAACAGAAGTTTGGGAGTTGGTTGTGTGACCAAATGCACTTGCTCTATTTTCTACATACAAAAGCAACAGGAAGTCACCTGAAAATGCCTCAAAAATCCACATACGGCTTATATGTGCACAAATTACACTTGACATGCGCGAAATGCCATAACGATGCGGCCGATACGGTCCTTTATTTCAAAATAGAGGAAAGATGAACAGATAAAACTCTAAAGTAAATCTATTTTGACATCTAGGAATGAAATTCCCCCAAAAATAAAAAACACGTATTTTGCATAAAACATGAAAAAACTCACTTACCGTATTTTCACGACTATACGGCGCATCATATTTTTTAGCCGCAGTGTCAATAACGAGTGCTATTTCCGTATTTGACACACACATAGATAGATGCAGCCAGGCATGGCAAAACATACACCAGCTTAAACATACGGACACACGCTAAATTCCATTCGCAAATAGTAGCTAGCTAGGAGCTAGCGTAAATAGCCCGGCGCTGCCTGCCACCCTTTGTAAAGCTGTGTTGATGTCGATGTATACAGGCCACAATTCATTGGGTGTATTGACAAAAGAACTACATATCCCAGCAGTCACTGCGCAGTACTTTTTCTACGGGGAAAAGTAGAGTCGGGGGGCTGCTTGCCGTAGTTGTGAGAGCTGTAGAGGATGGTGTCCCCTATCCACTGATTTATTTGATTTTATCGTGATAACAATTTTAGTATTGGTCCATATATAAAGCGCCCTGGATTATGAGGCGCCCTGTCTATTTTGGAGAAAATTTAATACTTTTATGTGCGCCTTATAGTCGTGAAAATACGGTAATTGTGCCTGCCATTGGTCGCTCAGGGCGCCGCCATCTTACCGAGGGATGACAAACCAGACCAATACGGACACACTTTCTGGTTGTACTGCTCACGTGACTTCCTTTTTTAATTTAACTTCCGTATGATATCGACCCAAATAAGGTGCAATCCAGCAGACGTTCTTTTTGATTCATACAGTATCTCAGAAATAGCACGTGCGCTGATTTTTCTTAAGATTTTCCCTTCAAAGTAACATTCATTTGCACTCCCTATTAAAACCATGAATACAGAGGTGAAAATTGTGATTCAAGGTCAGCTTATATGAGAGAAATTGTAAAATTCAATGATTTTAAGGCAATTTTAACAGCGCGGCTTATAGGCGGAGACAGGTCATTTGCGAGAAAATACGGTAAGTATTATCACGTCAATGGTGGGAAAGTGAGTTAGCCAAAAATACCCACGCGAGATCCCTTCGGCGTGAATTTGGCCCGCGAACCAAAGCGAGTTCGACACCATCGAAGTAGGAGAAACTTCAGACGCCAAGGCGCACATTAAAAGCCATGTGGAGTGTCTGTTTGAAGCTATTTCTTTCCACTCTGCCTCTAATAACGGTGTTTTCAAAGAGCTGTCAATCAAGTGGCGCCCGCGTCTCTTGCACTCAGATGCATGATGGGATGCAATTTGATGTTTGCACAGAAAACTAACTGGCGAGATGTTCGGTCGGAACCAAAACAAAAATCAAAGTCAAATGGTGCCATATCGTCTTTCTGGGGGTCTAGCTACTAAATTGCATGTGACTTTTTGCACCGCTTATCCTTACAAGGGTCGCGGGGGGGCGCCGGAGCCTATCCCAGCTGACATTGCCACCATCTAGAGCAGGGGTCGGGAACCTTTTTGAAAGAGAGAGCCATAAACAATTCCTATTTTCAAATGTAATTCCTTGAGAGCCATACCCACAATTTAAAAGTCAAAATACATGAAAATGTGCCATTTTTTTTGTCATTTTACCACTTTTAAAGTACAAAAAGTCTCTGGATTATTTTGATAACATTGTTACGCTGTTGCTAATCAATGAATATCAATGACAGAATGGATGCATAAGACTCTAATGAAAAAAAATCAATGCCGCAGTGCCGACGTGACGTTCCTATTGGTGCGTTCGGGACTAGGCTCTCTCACCACCGGTTTCCATATTTTAGCTCCGAGCCATACGCACCCATAAAAAGAGCCACATGTGGCTCCCGAGCCGTAGGTTCCCTACCCCTGATCTAGAGCAAGGGTGTCAAACTCGGGTTGGTTCGCGGGCCGCAATAACATCAACTCGATTTCATGTGGGCCGGGCCATTTTGGATATAATATTTAGATTTTTTTTTTAATTGGATTATAAGAACTGGATCAAAAGGCCTAAATATTCAGTTTTTTTATAGATATAAAACTGTTTATTTGAAATTTTTTTCTTAGTAAGGGAAAACATCTAATAATCATTTGTTTCATTTCAAATGGAAACAAAGTTTTTTTGAAATTATATTCAATATTAAAGTGGAAAACCGAAAATATTTTTATATATTTATTTTTAGATTTTACAAAATGCTTTTTGGCCTAAAAAAAAAACACCAAAAGAAAAAAAATGGATAAAAAAATGCAATTATTGATTTAAAAGGGGGAAAATCAGGAAATATAATATACATCTATAATCTTCATTTGAATTTGATCCTAAAAC